>NC_142035.1:8732247-9032247 GCF_982192425.1 Myodes glareolus
CAGCAATGCAGAAGTGTTCCCTTTACTCCACAACCTCTCCAGAATAAGTTGTCATCAGTGTTTCTGATCTTGGCCATTTTTACAGGTATAAGATAAAATCTCAGAGTTGTTTTGATTAGCATTTCTCTGATGACTAAGGATGTTGAGCATTAAGTGTCTTTCAGCCATTTCAGATTCCTCTGTTGAGAGTTCTCTGTTTAGGTCTGTACTCCATTTTTTTTTATTGGATTATGTGTTCTTTTGATGAGCAATTTCTTGAGTTTTTTGTATGTTTTGAAGATCAGACCACTGTCTGATGTGGGATTGTTGGTGATATTAATTTATATGTTTTTCCCTTCTTTAGGATTTGCTGCTGTAAGATCATCAATTTGTCTGTGTTTTTGTTAATGTAACCAACTTCTTGGGTTGGAGTTTTCCTACTAGTACTTTGTGTAGGGCTGGGTTTGTGGCTAGGTATTGGTTAAATCCAGTTTTGTTATGGAATATCTTGTTTTGTCCCTCTATGGTGATTGAAAGTTTTGCTAGGTATAGTAGTCTGGGCTGGCATCCATGGTCTCATAATGTCTGCAAAACGTTTGACCACGACATTCTGGCTTTCATCGTCTCCAACGGGAAGTCAGGTATAATTCTGATAGGTCTGCATTTATATGTTACTTGGCCTTTTTCCTTTGCAGCTCTTAATATTCTTTCTTTATTTTGTATGTTTAGTGTTTTGATCATTATGTGACGAGGGAACTTTTTTTTCTTTGATCCAGTCTATTTGGTGTTCTGTATGCTTCTTGTATCTTCATAGGCATATCTTTTTTTAGATAGGGAAAGTTTTCTTCTATGATTTTGTTAAATATATTTTCTGTGCTTTTGAGTTGAACTTCTTCTTCTATACCTGTTATTCTTAGGTTTGATTTTTCATGGTGTTCCATATTTCCTGGATATTTTGTGTTAAGCTTTTGTTAGATTTAATGTTTTCTTTGACTATTTCCTCTATTGTATCTTCAGTACTTGATATTCTCTCTTCCATCTCTTGTATTCTGCTGTTTATGTTTGCATTTGTGGTTCTTGATCATTTTCTCATGATTTCTGTTTCTTTAATTCCCTCAGCTTGTGTTTTCTGTATTGTCTCTATTTCAGTTTTCAAGTCTTGAATAGTTTATTTCATATGTTTGATTGCTTTTTCTTGGTTTCTTTAAGGGATTTGCTGATGTCTTCCAATTTTTTGTCTTTTCCTCCATTTCTTTGAGGAAATTTCTCATTTCCTCTTTAAGAGTCTCAAACATCCTGAAGTTATTTTTTAGGTAATTTTCTTTGGCTTCATCTATATTTGGTTGTTCAAGTTTTGCTGTTATAGGGTCTCCAGATTTTACTGGTGTCATGTTGCTCTTTGTGGTGTTGCATGTATTCTTACTTTGTCTAGTCATCTTTTCCTCTAATTGGTGTGGTTGGGGCTGTCTGTGACTCTGGTGATTAATCTTCTAGGTGCCAGTGGATCCAAGGCTCAGATGGTTGTTCCTCATGGTACAGTTAGTACCATGGTTCCAGTTACCCCGTTGGTCACTCCAAGTTCCTGGAGGTCACTCAGCGCTCCAGGGGTTTACTCCACTCACATGGAATTTGCTGTCTCAGGCATGCTCTGGTCCAGGTTGCCGGCTTCGACCTTTTTCTGTAAATGTTCCTGGTCTGGATCTGCTCCTGTGGAAGTCCCTGGCTTAGGGTTGGTCCTGCAAAGATCTCTGGCTCTGATCTTCTCCCTCGGAGGTCCCAGATTCATGCCTGAACCTGCAGCAGTCTCTGACTCTGGCCCACTCTCTCAGCAGTTGCTCCCCTGTACTTGCTCCTATGGGGTTCAGCCATCCCAAGCCCGCAACAGCTCAGGTCACTGGCTCAGTTCTGCTCCTGTGGAGTTCGCTGCTGCAGGACTGCTCCGGCCTAGGTCATTAAATTATTTTTTAGATCTATTTTTTAACGCTTCTATTATGTGTATCTGTGTGTGTCCGTTTGGGGGGGGGGGGGGGGGGGTCTGTTCATCCGTCAACAGAAGAACCTTCTGAGTCCAGAAGAAGGTGTTGAGATCCTTGGGCTCACAAGTGATTGTGAGATTAAACCTTCATCTAATCCACCTTGACCAAGGACTGGGCATATGGCTTAGTGGTTAAGAGCAACGTCTGCTCTTCTAGAGGACCCAGGTTTGATTCCCAGCACCCTATGACAGCTCATAACCATCTAGCTCCAGGGACTACACATCCTCTTCTGACCTCCAGAAGCACCAGGCACTGAATAGTACACAGACATATAGGCAAGCAAACCATCTACACATGTAAAATCATTTTTAAAAACAAACAAATGAGTGTAGTGCAACTTCAGTTCAAGATAATCCAGGGGCTGGAGATGTAGCTCCATGGGGAGAGTGTTTGCCTGGCAAGTCAGAAACCCTAGGTTCCATCCCCACCTCTGCAATAAACCTCTTGTAGTAATGCACCTTAGAAACCAGACACCGGGAAAGGCAGGAGGACCATAAATTCAAGGTCATCCTCCACGACACAGAGACTTCCAAACTAACCTAGGCTACAGAAGATCCTGTCTCAGACAGAGCAGCAACAGCTACAACATCAAACAAACCAGAAAAGCAAGAACAAAACAGCAAAGATAATCTAAAAGCCGAAAGAGCAGCAGGACTGTCTTACAGTAGCTTAACCACAACACAGTGTGGTGGGGAGATGCCCCACAGTTCTGAGAGGGACTGGTTTGGTTTTGATTTTTGAGACAGGGTTTCTCCATAGCTTTGGAGCCAATCCTGGGACTAGCTCTCATGGACAAGGCTGGCCTCAGATTCACAGAGATCCTCCTACGTCTGCCTCCTGAGTGCTGGGATTAAAGGCATGCGCCACCACCGCCCAGTAGAAGTCTGAACCAGCATACAAACATGGTTTGTTCAGGGATGGCTCCAACCAGGAAGGTCTTTGTCCCAGAGACCTCACATTCTTAAAAAGTTAAGGTTTTCTGTGGATTGAAGAATGGTTGGGGGCTCTTCTAGCCGTTCATTTGCCTTCTGTTTATTTTAGAAGACTCAACAAAAAGAAGACAACTCAAGTATAGATGACCAAAAAGAGAAAGTCACCTTCTTCCCAGCACACCCCTCCTCAACTCTCCTCTCCTCTCTTCAGCTCTCCTCTCCCCTCCTCTCTCCTCCACACCTCTCCTTTCCTTCTTCTCTCCCCTCTTCACCCCTCTACACCCCTTTTCACCCCTCTTCTCCACTCCACACCTCTCCTTTCCCTTCCTCTCTCCTCCTCACCCCTTCTTTCCACTCCACATCCTTCTCTCCCTTCTTCATCCCTCCTTTTTACTCCACACCCCTGTTCTCCCTTCCTCATCCCTCCTCTTGTCTCCACACCCCTCTTTCCCCCTCTCCCCTCCTCTTCCCTCCAAGTTACTTTTTCTGTTAATGGTTAGACTGAGTTTTTGTTACCAATTTGACACACACCCTAGTGACACCTGGGAAGAGAGGCCCTCAACTGAAGAATTGTCTCAGACAGATTGGCCTGTGGTCACTTCTATAAGGCATTGTCATGATGGCCAATTGACGAAGGAAAGCTCAGCCCACTGTGGGTGACACCATTCCCTGACCATTCCTGGGCTGAACAAGAAAGCCAGCCGACCATGAGTATGATTGTGGCAGCGAGCAATGTTCCTGTGTGGCTTCTGCTTCTGTTCCTGTCCTGCCCTCCCTCAGGGAAGGACTGCTACCTGGAAGTGTGTAGTTGGAATTTTTCTTTGGGCTGCCAACCAGCTCCTAAATAAAGACACAGAGACTTATATTAATTATTAATACATAATGTATTATCATATATAATATATATTATAATATAATCATTATATATATAAAATGAACGTTCATCCTTAGCTTAGGCTTGTCCCACCTTGATGGAGGAGGGTTATCTGTCTATTGTGTTATTTTCATTGGTCAATAAAGAGACTGCCTTGGCCCCTTTGATAGGACAGAAAATTAGGTAGGCGGAGTAAACAAAATAGAATGCTGGGAAGAGGGCAATGAGCCAGATGCCATGGAGCCAGCCACCAGGTCAGACATGCTGAATCTTTTCCGGTAAGCCACCACCTCGTGGTGCTACAGATTATTAGAAATGGGTTAATATCAAGATATGAGAGTTAGTCAGTAACTAACTCTCTAGAGATAATGGGCCAGGCAGTGCTTAAATGAATACAATTTGTGTGTTGTTATTTCTGGGACTAAGCTAGCCGTGTGGGAGCCGGGTGAGGCGAAAAGCAGGCCTGCCCGCAGCCCCTCACTACAGATGGCGCCCACGTGGATAAATGAATCCACAGAAAGCCTGAGAAAGCTTGGGAAAGAATAGAGTAAAGCATGTTTTCTTGGTAGCAGCAATTTTTCGGTTCTGCTCTGCTTGCTAGAGGCAAGCAAATGCTCTCATCTAAGAGAGGCTTCCTGACTCAGCCTTAGCTGCAAAACCTTGCAGCTCATTAAGAGGTCCTGCCACGAAACACTTAAATGCTGTTGGTGAAAAGCTGAACGCATGCTTTTCGGTTTTCAGCCGTAGCAGAAAAAAAAAGCTGCGCTGTTTTAAAATGCCGTCTTTCTGGGCTGCCCTGCCAGGGCAAACTCTGACTCTTTCAGGCAGGCAGTCCGACTGAGTGTGGTCTGTGAGCAGAATGCTGCAGCTTGCTTGCTGGCAAGGACCTTGAAACGCCATAGAGTCGTGGCAGTATACACAGCTCTGGCTGGTATCTCAGCCGTGAGGCTGGAAAGCTAAAAAATGAGCTGGATCTAGCCGTCAAAGCCACGGCTCTCCATATTGCTTAGTAAATTAAAGGCTTATGAAGTCAGAAAAAGAGAGATACAGTAAAGAGAGATTCAAAGATGAAAAAAACCTCTAAATGGTTTACTATGTGTTAAAAATATATGCAGGCTAAAGGTTAAAGTCATTAAAAATAAAAAATAAAGGGAGAAATAGGGTGTGGTGGTACACACCTTTAATCCCAATGCCTGGGAGGCAGAGGCATATTGACCTCTGTGACTTCAAGGGACAGAGGTAGAGATTGACCTCTGTGACTTCAAGGTGTGGTAGTACACGCCTTTAATCCCAATACCTGGGAGGCAGAGACAGACAGATCTCTGTGAGTTCAAGGTGTGGTAGCAAACACCTTTAATCCCAGCACTGGGGAGCAGAGACAGACAGATCTCTGTGAGTTCAAGGACAGCCTGGTCTACAGAGTTACTCCAGGACAAAGATATACAGAGAACTTGTGTCAAAAAGTAAAAGTAAAAATAAAAGAAATAGAGGTTAAAAATAAAGCTGCATAAAGATGGAAAATACACAGAGAATCTTGATACTGTATGCTATTATGCTCTCTTTGAATTGTTTGAATGCTGAGGAAGGAGCAGCAGCTGCTAAAAGATATTTGTTTATAAATGCTGCTGAACTAATCCAAGATAGATATGTTGAAAATACCTTGACTTCTGAATTTGGATCTAAGGATATGATACTTTGGAAAGGAGGTTCTTCTTTTGTTTTCACAGAGGATGAGACCCTGTGGGTTACTTCTATCCCAATATGGTATGATAGACCACGCCCTCCTGAAAGGTTGCTGTGAACACCCTCAAAAAATTTCTTCCCTCAACGGCCGACTGAGATGAACCTGGCAGACAGGTTATACCATGAAAGACCTGATTAACTGTGCCCCTATACAGCAGGAAGAAGTTTGGAGAGAAATAACTACGTCCATATTCCCAAATATTGTTTATAAATGTTCTTTTACATTTAAAGGGGGATATGATATAGATATGAATAATTTGCTTTGTTATGGATTTTAAGGTCAATTTTGTTATATGTATATATGTTTCTGATCTTGATTGAGGTATTGTGATTGTGTAGTTTATTTAAAAATGCAATGTATAATTAAAAATATAGGTTGTTAATGGATAATACTAGCTTGTAGTAATGTTAGTCTGATTTTCTAGAAGTGCATAGATATATTTCAGATAGACATTCATATTTTTCAAAGACTACAGAACATGGCATTTAATGTTTTAATAACTTAGGACTTTTCATGACAATACACGTCTGCTCCTGGCAGCACCAATCTACTTCAAGAGGAAGATGGGCATCGAAGAGGCTCCTTATGGAGTTGGTTAGCTATTTGGGCAAGAAATTGCTCTTGCCTGGACTGTTATATAAACTGGACACAGAGAACCCGCAGAGAGAGGACTGCTGAACTTGCCTAAAGGTGAGATGATCTTTCGGGGTTCCTGATTCATGAAAGAGTCTGCGAGACATTCTGCAGGACAGACACAGCAGATAGTGACTGAATTGCCTTTAAATTTTCCTGCTTCATGGAAATGTCTCTGGATATTATGGGCCTGAAGGCTGAAGATGGGTGCCCCAACGATACAGAGGAACTTTGGGTGACTGTCCAGGCAGCGAGATGTCTCTGTCATTTCTAGAGTTTTGGAAGTTGCTTACTTCTTGTTTACTTAGGTAATATATCCTTCTGGAGTCTTTGATGGAGTTGAAGAATGGATAGTCATAGTTATAGTTCTCCATTATTATGATAAAGATATAGTTATAAATATTGTGACTGTAATTCTTGCTTGATAACTGTTTTGTTATGTGTAATTTTACTATGTTAAAATGAAAGCCCTTTTTGTTTAAACAGAAAAAGGGGAAATGATGGAGGAGGGTTATCTGTCTATTGTGTTATTTTCATTGGTCAATAAAGAGACTGCCTTGGCCCCTTTGATAGGACAGAAAATTAGGTAGGCGGAGTAAACAAAATAGAATGCTGGGAAGAGGGCAATGAGCCAGATGCCATGGAGCCAGCCACCAGGTCAGACATGCTGAATCTTTTCCGGTAAGCCACCACCTCGTGGTGCTACAGATTATTAGAAATGGGTTAATATCAAGATATGAGAGTTAGTCAGTAACTAACTCTCTAGAGATAATGGGCCAGGCAGTGCTTAAATGAATACAATTTGTGTGTTGTTATTTCTGGGACTAAGCTAGCCGTGTGGGAGCCGGGTGAGGCGAAAAGCAGGCCTGCCCGCAGCCCCTCACTACACCACCTGATCTTGTAACTTAATTTAACCTGTTTCCATTCATCTACATTTTTACCCCAGGGCTTTTTACCTTTCTTTCATTCTATAGGTCTTACTTTTTTGCTTCTTTCGTGTCTAGCTGTCTGGCCCCCTGGAATCTCCCTGTCCTCTCTTTTTCTTTCTCACGCAAGCCTAAAATCCTTCTTCTACTTACTCTGCCTGCCGGGAAGTTCTACCTATACCTCCTTCCTCACTATTGGCCATTCGGCTTTTTATTAGACCAATCAGATGCCTTAAGCAGGCAAGGTAAAACAGCAACACATCTTTATATAACTAAACAAATGCAACACATCTTTACATAGCTGAGCAAATAATCCGCAACATAAACGAATGCAAACATCATTACTTAGTTAAATGAATGCAATGTATATTTACATAATTAAATAAAGGTAACACATTTTTGCATAGTCAAACAAATGCAGTACCTCTTTTTATAGTAGAACAAATATTCTGCAATAGAAGTGTAAGCCAAATAAGCCTTTTCCTTCTTTAAGTTGGTTTTGTCCTGAGTGTTTCATCACAACAACAGAAAAGAGGCCACAATAGCATCCCCCACCCCGACACTGGAAGGTATCCAGTGCTGGGCCGAATCTTGTACTGGAAAACACAACTGTTGTCAATCTGTGAGCAAAGCAGCCTTGTCATAGCCAAAAGACACTGTTTCACCCTGGTCCTACCCAAGCTCTGGTTCTCACGCTCTTCTGGCTGCTCTCCAACCAAGCCTTGGGGGAAGGGGAAGTGACGTAGATGTCCTGCTTGTGGCCGAGGGCTCCACAGACACTTAGCCCCCATATCTTGACCTTGTGAGTTTCTGTGTTCACCACCATCTGCTGCACAAGGAGACTTCTCTGATGAGGTCTGGGGGCCTCACGAATCTTTGGACATAGAGATACAAGTTTAGAAAGAGATTGATACTATGTTTATTTAGCAAAATAATAGTAGTAGGCTCGCCCTCTGAGTTACCCCTATGAGTTGCCCAACCATGGATTCTTTGCCAGATTTACAATCCCAGGCAATATATTGTCTTCTTTGGAGTGGACTTTAAATCCAAGCAGAAAGTGATTGGTTACACTCATTGCGTCTGTGCTGTTGTTGTGCTTGTGGGCATATCTTGTCATGTCAACAGTTACTGTAGCTCACAAATAAAGCATATATTTAAAAGTTAATAATAATAATAATACAGATAATGTTCTTGGCTATCAAATTTTTTTCAGGCTGGGGATATAGTTCGGTTGGTAGAATATTTACCTAGGGTGCAGGAGGCCCTGACATTGATCCCCTCGCACTGCATAAACCAAGCATATAAATGCCTATAAAATATAAATCCCTCCCATCACTCACTAGGAAAGGAGAGGCAACACAGTGAGTTCGAGACCAGCCTTGGCCATTTGGGACTCTGTTTCAGAAACAAATAAATAACAACAAATCTGAAAGGTAGAAGCTTTGATCCTTAGGGAATATATGGGTAATTATAGAAATAATCACTTGCATCCACCCCAGGCTTTGGGGTTTGTAAAGTGCTTTTTCCTTCATTAGATCCCAGACATCATGAGCGACCGCCCAGGGAAACAGTAGCTGGAGAGTGGGAACCTGTTCACAGAGAAGTTAGATGATTCATGATGATACCTCAGGAAAAAGCCAAATGGATCCAAGGTTTTTCTCCATTGCCCCATGGGATCACTGTGGAACAAGACTGTCAATCACTCTTAATGACTTTCAAAGATTATTGGGAGACATTTCCAGTCTACGACCAGCTGTTGGGATAACACCTGATCTAATAATTCATTTAAACAAAACCTTAGATGGTGACAAAGAAAAAAATTACAGGAGGCACATGTAGATAGGGTGGATCCAAATCTTAGTTGTATTCTAGTTATATTACCTTCCAGAATTTCTCCTACAGAAATTTTAATGCAGAGGGAAGACACTATTTTAGAATGGATCTTCTTACCACACAAACCAAGTAAAAAATTAAAAACTTATATGGAAAAAGTCTCTAAATTGATTATAAAAGAAAAATTGAGACTTCGTCAATTAGCAGGTATAGACCCAGCAGAAATTATAATGCCTTTCACTGCTGATGAGATAAAAAAGTTATGGGAAGACAATAAACCATGGCAAAGAGCTTATGCTAATTTTTTGAGAGAAATCAATAACAATTACCCAAAAAGCAAGAGACTTAACTTTATAAAGAGAACTTCTTGGATCCTCCCTCGAATTGTCCGTGATGCTCCAATAACCGGAGCCCATACATTTTATACCGATGCTAATAAATCAGGAAAAGCAGGTTACAAATCAGAAGAATTGAGTAAAATGGAACAAAGTCCTTATGATTCTGTCCAGAAGGCAAAATTATATGCCATCCTTATGGTGCTTAGGGATTTTAAAAAACCTCTTAATATAATTACTGACTCACAATATGCAGAAAGAGTTATTTTGCATATTAAAACTGCTAAATTTATACCTGATGATACAAAACTGACCTCATTGTTTATCCAGGTACAAGACATGATCAGAAACAGGCTCTGCCCTATATATATAACACATATCCGATCCCATACGGGTCTGCCAGGTCCTCTAGCACAAGATAATGCAGATATTGATCAATTATTGATTGATAATATGCTGGAGGCATCTAAATTTCATAAAAAACATCATGTCAATAACAAAGGCTTAAAAAAAGAATTTTCTATTACATGGCAACAAGCTAAGGAGATTATAAAGAAATGCCCTACTTGCTCTTTTTATAACCAAACACCATTGCCTGCAAGGACTAATCCAAAGGGTATTAAAAGGAATAAAATTTGGCAGATGGATATGTTTCACTTTCCAAAATTTGGCAAGTTAAAATATATACATCACACCATTGACACTTATTCAGGCTTTCAATGGGCAACCGCTTTAAGCTCAGAAAAAGCTGACTCAATAATCACACATTTATTAGAAGTATGGCTATCATGGGTATACCTACACAAATAAAAACAGATAATGGTCCAGCTTATATATCTAGGAAAATAAAACGATTTTTTACTTATTATAATATTAAGCATGTTACAGGTATACCATACAATCCTACAGGTCAAACAATTATAGAAAGATCAAATCGTACTATAAAGGATATGCTAAACAAACAAAAAGGGACAAAAGATACCCCCAAAAATAGATTACATAATGCTTTATTAACCTTGAATTTTCTTAATGCTAATGAGAAAGGAACAACAACAACAGAGAGGCACTGGATAATGGAAAAAACTTCTAACCTAAACCAACCTGTTTATTTCAAAGACATACTGACCTCTCAATGGAGGCCAGGAGATATGCTACGTTGGGGAAGGGGTTTTGCTCTTGTTTCCACAGGAGAAGAAAAATTATAGATACCATCAAAATTAATAAAGGTTCGTTTTAAAGAGGAGAAACCTCTTAAAAAGGAGAAATGACAGCTCATCCACAATGATGATATTCATACAGTTGGTAAGAAAAACATATAGAATGGGGGCAAGGTTCTGTTCTTATCTCCACAGAAAAACACTGATTTTTGAAAAGTTCAAGGGACCCTGGATATCTAAATACTGACAGATGGAAAATAATGGCCCAATAAGGACTATCAAGAAAACTAAATAGGTTCTATAAATAAAATATACTAAATCATATTTCTAAATTTATAGAGCTGGTTTTAGAATTGGACTCTGACTCAGTCCCTCTCTAATTCCAAGCCTGTTGTTAAAAGAAAAACCCAAAGTTTCTAAAATTTCTGTCTCATGTCAAGAGCCATGATATGGGACAGAAAGGAATATGAGTTTAAAAAACATCTTTACTTTTCTTCATATCTATCATACCTTTCATTAAATATATCTATCATGTCTTTTATTAAATATATATATGTCTGTATATGTCTATATGATTAATATATGATTATATATTATTCTAATCATATAATATATGATATTAATTTATGATTAATATATATGATTAATGTTTAAGTTTTCCACAATGAACAATAAGTTTTTCCTACAATGACATTTGAAGTTTCCAGAAAAAAGATGGGGCCCCATAACAACAACTCCACCTGGTTGATATGACATCATGATACTGATAACGCTACTACAAGACCTGTTTTGAGTACCAGCTGCACAAGACGATTCCAACATGGTTAGCTAAAATGATGCACATCTTATACAACATTCTGGCCAGTCCTCCACAAAATACTCAGAGACTATTTGCAATTTTAAAAGACATTGATCTTAAAATTTAACCATCATTTTACTTTCACAGGATCCCCCAGAAAAAACGTCGCCCCCATAACAACTGGAAATAATTCTAGAAAACGACGTCCCCTCTCCCAATAAAGTTTGTCCTTGGATTTAGGGACATCATTTAGGGGTTGGTTATAATTAATATAGGGTTGAGGGTTGGGGGAGAAATTTTATAAACACAAAAATCCTAAAAAAAAAAAAAAAAAAAAAAAAAGAGGGAAATGATGTGGGAGAATTGTCTGTATTCTGTCAATCATGTTTTAATAAAACGCTGATTCGCCAGGCAGGCAGTATAGGCGGGAAAACCAGACAGGAAGTAGAGGTGATGCAATGAGAACAGGAGAATTCTGGGAAGCAGGGGTTCCTCCGCCACTCCTGCGCAGACCACCGAAGAGGCAACATGTAAGCTGTCACACTGAGAAAGGTACTGAGCCCACGTGGGTAACGTAGATAAGGATAATGGGGTAACATAAGTTATAAGAGCTAATAAGTAGCCTGACCAAATGGGCCAATCAGTTTATAACCTAATGTAGACTCCGTGTGATTTTCCTTGGGACTTGCTGACTTGTTGGGTTACTGGGCGGGACAGAAACCCCAACAAGCCGGCCCCTCATGTTACACCCATAAGTATGAGCATCCTGACTTTTGGACGCAGCTGGAAGCAAGTCAGGGAGATGGGCAACTGGGAGGCTGTGCTGTAACAAGGAGAAGGAATCGCCCCAGAAGTCAGTCAGCCAATTCCTAACCTCACTCTGCCTATCACTACCCACAGACTCTGAAGCAAGATGCTCCTGGCCTCAGGGCTCTAATCCCCTTGCCTGGTAAATGGGTATTAACAGAATATGCCTCATAACAAAACCGAAGATTCAAAGAGCTGGTAAAGGGGCTGGAGAAATGGCTCAGCGGTTAAGAGCACTGACTGCTCTTCCAGAGGACCCGGGTTCAATTCCCAGCACCCACATGGCAGCTCACAACTGTCTGAAAATCCAGTTCCAGGAGACCTGACACCTTTACACCAATGCACATAAAATAAAAAAAAGATAAATAAATCAAAGAGCTGGTAAAATCGAAGTAAATTTCAGAGGTGCTGTGAATGTAATAGGGATCTTACACAGGCTAGCCAGGGGCATCAATAAAATTAAATAATGGAATAATGAATGTCTGGAGGGAAGAAGATGTGCGAGCCTGCTAGTTGGGTCTTCTAAGAACCGATATCAGGGTTAGCCTGAGAGAAGTGTTCCAATAGAGAGATTCTGCCATTTGGGGCTGAACCCACTGCCAGAAGCGAGAGGCAGGCAGAAGGCTGGAGCACAGCACAGCAGGGAACGGGGATCATTTCTCCTCCCCCCCCAGCACTGGGGAGCCATTGATCTCCATGATTGAGTGAGGCATGGGTGTGCCTGGATTTGCATTTCTAGAGGAGCTCTTGGCCAGTATTCAAAAGCTCTGTGTCCCAGGAAAGACTAGAAGGTGTCTCATTCTTTCCTTCCTCCCAAGATCTCACACAATTCTTCCAGCCCAAACAGCTCAATCAGTAACTGGTAGGTGAGTGGGTGGGTGGATAGATGGATGGACCAATGACAGATGGACAAGGTCCCTGGGGGACAAGGCTCAGTGTGGGCCCCTCAAGGGACAGACACTCAGATCTCCTCTGTCAAAGAGTGACTGTGTGGAAAGCAGTCGGGACAAAGACCTGTGCGAGATGAAAATGGTGACTCAACTTCCAAGAGAAGGGGAAGCAACTACAGATACTGAAAAATATAAGTCTCAAGGGTGTTTGGGGACCACAGCTCCCACATGTGACACAGCATCAGCATCCTGGGAGCCTGTCAGAAACACAAATGCTCAGGACCTGTCAGCCCTCTTTAAGAGTGTGTGTATGCATGTGTGTGTGTGTGTGTGTGTGTGTGTGTGTGTGTGCGTGTGTGTGTGTGTGCGTGTGTGTGTGTGTTTGGGTGCCCAAGAAGGCCAGAAGAGAGTGAGAGATCCCCCTGGAACTGGAGTAACTGGCCATTTTAAACTACCCGATGTGGGTGCTGGGAACTGAACTTGAGTCCTCTGGAAGTGCTTTTAATTGCTAAGCCAATTCTCCGGTCCAGGGACACCATGAAAAGCAAGATTTCTGTGTCCAAAACCACATTAACTATATCCCCAGGACAGACAACCATGGGAAGATCTGGGGGTGCCCCTCTTGAGAACATTTCTTTTTCTACAGAACAAGGCCAGTTTTATGGGCATTTGTCTGTAATAACGTGCCATGTCCCAGGCTAACCTCAAACACGCTATAAGACTGAAGATGAGCTTGAACTTCGAGATTTATTTTACACTTCCAATACATTTATTTAATTGGAGGGAGTACACAAGCCACGGTGCACATATGGAGGTCAGACTACAACCCACAAGAGTCCATTTTTTCCTGCCACCGTGTGGATCCCGAGGCTCCACATTTTCTGGCTCAGCAGCAAATGCCTTTATCCACTGAGCTACGCAGCCAGCCTAACCTTGAACGATTGATCCTCCGGTCTCCGCCTCCTGAGCACAGGGGTTACAGGTGTGTACCACTATGCCTGGCTAATGCGGTGATGGGGATTTAGCCCTGGGACTTAGGTGATAATGTCCTTTACCAACTAAGCCACACCCCCAGGCCATGATCTGCACCCTCAACCACAAAAGACATCCTTACCTACAGGAAATTATCTTATTCCACCACAACTCCAGAAAAGAGGCCGGGCTTTGTCCCCACTCAGCCATTCCCAAGTCTTTCAGCACCAGGACACCTGTGTGCCCCGTAGAACCATAGCAGGCTCTGAAGAGCTTTTACCTGTCAAGGTTTGTGTGTCCATATTTACCCGAAGCAAAATCAAAAGGAAACACTGGTCAAGCGTTTACCAAGAAGCAACAGGATATATAGGGTGTAGCTCCGTAGGGGTCTACACACACTCACACATATATATGCACGCACGTGTGTGTGTGTGTATGTGTGTGTGTATACATATATACAGACAGACAAACATGTGTGTATGCATGCATGGTGCTCACATATATATAATAGCAAAAAAGATAATGATAAATCCTGTAGAGTACTGACATGAATAGCATCCTCATGAAAAAATAATTCATTTTCAGATGACTCAATGGGTAAGGATGCTTGCTTTGAAAGCACGGGGGCCAGAGTTCGGATCCCCAACACCCATTTAAAAAGAAAAATGTGGCCATCTGCATCTGTAACCCCAGTGTTGGTGTAGGGGCTAGGGAGATGGTAGGCGGAGAACGGGGGCTTGCTCACGACCAGTGTGGCTACTGATTGAGTGAGAGACCCTATCTCAAAGGAATAGGGAAGAGAGCTATGGAGGAAGAAGGAAGATACCTGGCACCTTCCTTGGCCTCAGATGCTAAGTACGTGTACACACACACACACACACGCACACGCACACACACACACCTTTTTCTATCTCCAAAGCTTTGTGAGCAGAGTGACTTCCCTTGCACATTTTTCTAAGTATCTTCACAGCAAGCGTCACAGATGTAGTTGCCTATCTGCCGTTCAGCTGGCCAGTTATATCACACTTCATGAAGACTCTGAAAAACTCACTGCGATTCTGAAAGGGCGGGAATGAAAAGTGTGTTCTACCGTATGGCACCACTGCTGAGCTGACATTGTAAGCACCCTGTCCTAACCAGACCACAACTGTCAAGACCCCTTTCCATAGAAGGCTCCATTCATAAGTTCCAGGCTGGGGATTTCATTCATAGTTTACAAACTGGAGGACAGGACATGCACCTCACCTCCATTCACAAGGTCCTGTCCCGAATTCCATTCATAAACTCCAACCTAGGGATGCCATCATATCTTTTGAAAGATCCATCCAGGCTATAACCTTAACTTTGGAATAGTCTGTTTTGCTGGGTGGGGTGGGAGGAAGCTTTACATTATGTGTTCTTGATTTTGACAGACTAGACAAAGATGTCTCCAGAATTTAATGCTAACCCAGTCCTACTTCTGGAATACCTTAGGCAAGTTTCTGAGCACTATCCAAGTCCAAACTAGAGAATGAGGGGCTGAAGAGATGGCTCAGTGGTTAAGAGCACTGACTGCTCTTCCAGAGGTCCTGAGTTCAATTCCCAGCAACCACACGGTGGCTCGCAATCATCTGTAATGAGATCTGGTGTCTTCTTCTGGCGTGCGGGCATACATGGAAGGAATGTTGTATACATAATAAATAAATAAATATTTTAAAAAAAAAACAAACTAGAGAATGACACAGAATCTTCCCCAAAGGTCATTGTGAGAAACTAACAAACAGTGTCTTTAAAAACACACAATGGAAGGTGGGAGAAATAGATGGTTCAGCAGTTAAGAGCACTGACTGCTCTTTCAGGGGACCTGGGTTCAATTCCCAACACTCACACGGTGGCACACAGTTATCCATAGTCTAGATCTAGGGGATCTGATGCTCTTATCTGGCCTCTGTGGGCACCAGGCATGCAGGCAAAACACTCAAACACAAAATAAACACTTTTAAGATTTATTTTCATGTAGTGTGTGTGTGTGTGTGTGTGCACGCACGCGCCACAGGTGTGAGGGTTCCAGCAGAGGCCAGAAGAGGGTATTAGGTTGCCCAAAGCTGAAGTTACAAGCAGTTGTGAGCCACTTGATGTGGGTGCTGGAAACTGGTCAGGTCCTCTAGAAAAACAACAAGCAATTCATAACTGTTTAGTCATCTCCCCAACCCCTCAAATTTCATTATTTTCAAATTCCAAATCTAGTAGAATTCTTGTTTTGACATATCTACTCTGAATCAGATTTCAGAAATAAGATTTTCAGTTTGACAGTGAGGCACAAATTACATCATCAGCAGAGACCTCAGAGTTTGAAACCTTAGCCAATAGTATGCTCTGTGTGCCTCCAAAGATGCTAAGCTCATGAAGAAGTGTCCTGTACACTGATGCTATTAAAATATCAAAGGAGGCACTCAGGAGGCAGAGGCAGGTGAGTCTCTGTGAGTTCAAAACCAGCCTCATCTACGTAATGAGTTCCAGGACTACATAGAGAGACCTTGTATCAAACAAAAAACAAAAAACAAAAACAAAAATGTAAGCTGGTCAGTGGTGGTGCACACCTTAGACGCCACTTGGGAGGCAGAGGCAGCTAGATCTCTGAGTTCGAGGTCAGCTTGGTCTCCAGAGTGAGTTCCAGGACAACCAGGGCTACACAGGCAAACTGTCTTGAAAACAACAACAACAAAGAAGAAAACAAACAAAAACACACACAAATATGTATTTCCCAATGTTCTCACTTCTTTTTTTGTTTTTGTTTCTTGTTTGTTTGATTGGTTGGTTGTTTTCGCTTGTTTGTTTGTTTGTTTGTTAGACAAGGTCTCACTATGTAGCCCTGGTTGGCCTGGAACTTGCTAGGTAGAGCAGGTTCACCTCAAACTCAGAGAGCCCCTCCTGACTCTGCCTCTGCCTCTGCCTCCTGAGTGCAGGGATAGAGGCTGCACCACCACACCTGACCCCATGCTCTCACACACGTGTGCGGCTGGAACTGCTGGCAGCTGTTGAGTCTAAAAAAGTTTGTGATCATCCAAACTGTGGTCACGTCCTTCGCAAGTGTGTGCATTGTGGAAGAGCTCATCTTTGTGAGAGTTCTGCCTCCGTCTTGGGGCAACACAAGCTCCCCAAGTTTGTATCTTGCCTTCGAAATCAGAATAAGGATAATGGCAAATACCGATTGCCTCTGAGGGCATGAGACTGGGTTGCACAAGTCTGTCCTGCCCACTCATCACCATCACTGGGCCTGCTTTGCTTGGGAGGCCCCACTGTGACAAGGCCAGAGGGCAAAACTCAGGTAACTTTTTTTTTTAAAGACGTATTTATTAATTACGTATACAGGGTTCTTCCTGCATGTATGCCTTCAGGCCAGAAGAGGGCACCAGATCTCATTGCTGATGGTTGTGAGCCACCATGTGGTTGCTGGGAATTGAATTTAGGACCTCTGGAAGAGCAGTCAGTGCTCTTAACCTCTGAGCCATCTCTCTCCAGCCCTCAGGTCACCTTTTATATTCCACCAGACAGGTGACTAGGCTTTGCGATTTCCCAGCTTTTCAAAAGTTTCCATCACTTACCTACACCCTGTCAGAGCTCTGGAGCAATAAACTACATTCAAAGCCAGTTCTTACCCCATGCGGGCCTCCCTTCTTAGTCCAAACCTCCAACTGTGTGGAGTAAGAATATGAGGTGAGCGTGGGAAGCCATAGGCTCACAACTTGCAGAATCAAAGCTGATACTTCTCGGTTCTTAATCCTGACAAGTTCTCTGAACAATGATAAGAACATGGAGCTAGGCACTTGGTCTTTCAGGACTGTGGGGAATGAGTGGGGTGGGAATAGATGTGTGTGTGTGTGTGTGTGTGTGTGTGTGTGTGTGTGTTAGTTTGAATATAATTGGCCCTCATAAGTTGATGGTGAGTGGCACTATTAGGAGGTGTGGCTTTGTTGGAGTAGGTATGGGGGGTGTGGTGGTGAGCTTTAAGGTCTCATATATGCTCAAGCCACGCCCAGTGTATCAGTTCATTTCCTGTTGCCTGCTGGTCAAGATATAAGAACTCTCAGCTCCTTCTCCAGGTCCATGTGTGTTTGTGTGCTGCCTTGCTTTCCACCATGATGACAATGAACCAAATCTCTGCACTGTAAACCACCCTACTAAGTGCTTTCTTTTAGTTGCCGTGGTCATGGTATCTCTTCACAGCAATAGAAACCCTGACTAAGACAGTATCCATGGGCCAGCAATGGTTGTTGTGGTAGCTTCTTCTTCCATTCAGGAATCACTTTGATTGGGGAAGCTAGTGACAAGCTGATGAGTCTGGTGACATAAGAAGTGTGTCTCCAGGACTGGACAGACGGCTCAGTGGGTGAAGGTTTGACACACTAGCCTAAAGATTAGAGTTCAGATTATCAGCACCTATAGAAATGCTGGGTGGGCATGGTGGCCCACCTGTAGCCCCAGTGCTGGGAGCCAGGGACGGGACCCCATGGAACGAGCTGGCTCTAGGTAAACTAACCTGTTCTAGGTCACATGAGAAACCCTGAGTCGACCAATAAGGTAGAGAGCAGTGGAAGAAGACACTTGACGTCAACCTTTGACCTCCACATGCACATATACACATATGCACCCATAACCCTTACACACAAGCACCACACACGTGCAAGTGCACATAGACACATGCAGGCACACCACATGAATATCACATGCAAAAAGATAAAAAAAGAAAGGGCTTTTTATTGACTTTGTGGAAGCTCTCGAGGCATTTGGCTTCACTCAGATGCATGAGGGAATTCACCTGTCAGCTTCCTGCTTCTTTCCCTGAGTCTGTGACTGGCCAATGGTCAGTGTGTATGTGTGATTTCACCATGCAGAGCAGAAAGCACTGGATCCAGCTTGGGAATGTCATCCTGCCTGCCACTGGCACACCTTTCTCTTGGGGTGTGACCCACACTCTGACAGAGTGGAGCAAAGGGACACTAAAGAGCTTCCAGAATTGGTTATGGAAACTCTCGCGCCTGTTTTACCTTTACCTATAAAGGTAGCACAATGGAGACAGAGACTAAGATTTTATTCTGGTTTTTTTTTTCTTTTTTTTTTGATTTTTTGAGACAGGGTTTCTCTGTAGTTTTTGGTGCCTGTCCTGGAACTAACTCTTGTAGACCAGGCTGGCCTCGAACTCACAGAGATCCGCCTGCCTCTGCCTCCCGAGTGCTGGGATTAAAGGCGTGCGCCACCACCGCCCGGCCCTCTGTTTATTTTTTTATTTATGTGTGGACATGTGTGTCATCTGTGTGTACATGTGTGTCTGTGTGGAGTATGTGCACAGTTGCTTGTGGAGGCCAGAAGAGGAACCAGAAGCCTCTGGAGCTGGAGTTATAGGCAGCTGTGGGCAATTGTACTTAACCACGGAGTCAAATCTCCAAGCCCTGGAGACTTGACTTTATGGAAATCTATAACTAGGTTATAAGGATGGGCTAGCATTCATCTCTCTTCCAAATAGCCTGAGACTTATTCCATGTGATTCTGACTTAAAGTACACCAAGAGTCGCCATTTGTGTTTTCTTTTCCCTAAGAGAACCTATTGGTCCTGTCTTTAGTCAGCATCTTAATCACTGGAGATATGCGCAGTGCCGAGAAATGAATCATGGTGTGTGTATTCAAAGTGGTAGCAAACTATGATTCATTGAGAAATCTGGCCCAGTCTGTTCTCATCCACAAAGTTGTGTCGGAACATCCAATCACTGAAACACTGTTTGATCTGCTCTCTCACCAGATTTCAGCAGTTGAGACACACACCAAAGGACCTCAGAAATTTACCTCAAAAGCGCCCATTCCCTCACAGAGATGGCTTGTCCAGCTCTGGCATAGAATGGTGCCAATGACAATGTGTTCAATAGAAGGAAGCTTTGCCACCCCGCAGCTAGTTAGATGTGTATAGTGATATTTTATTTGTGTTTTAATAAATAAAGCTTGCTTTAAGATCTGAGTCCAAAGCTAGCCACACTAGTCAGCCATACTGGGAAGGCAGTGGTGGCACACTTTTAATCCCAACAGCCACACTAGTTAGCCATAGAGGCCAGGAGGTAGTGGTGCACGCCTTTCATTTCAGCACTAGAGAGGAATATAAAATGGGATGAGACAGGAACTCGCTCTCTTTTCAGTCTGAAGATTTCTTAAGATAAGAGTTCTCTAGTGACTGGCTGTTTTGCTTTTCTGATCTTCAACTTGAACCCCAATATCTGTCTCTGGGTTTTTATTATTCATGCTCAGATGTGGACTCCTGAATCCCCCTCCGTGGACTCCAGGTGAAATGAAACTGTCTACAGAATGGACACAGGGCTCCATGACCTGCTGCAAGCCTCACTCTGAGGAGCTGAGTCTGCCAGTGAGAAGAGGCAGTAACTACTGGGAGGGGACCCCAGGCACCCACAATGCCCAAGGGGACCCCAGTCACCCACAGAGCCCGTTCTCCTTTGGTCACAGACATTTTACCTATTCTAGCAGGGCCCCAAATGCTAGGATCCTGCTGTTTCACCTTGGTGGGATCATAAACTAGGAGGCTGTGCTTAGAACTGGACATAACCGGCCTCACGCACACTGCCCCAGGGCAGCTCCTTTAGCCTCTCTGAACCCTGGCAATCTTACACATAGATGGGGATAAAAACCCAAACATCAGAGATTCAGATCTACGAGGGCAAGTTCAGCTTCAGGAGCTGGAAAGCAGAAACCCAAATCTGGAGCTAGGGCACAGCAACATGGGGCCAGGGGGCAGCGAGCATCTTCAGAAATTTAGCCTCTTCCCCTGTTTTTTCCGCACCACACTGCGTGTGTATCCTCACCCTCAGTGGTTTTAGGACACCTGGTGAGGCTCCATCTTATTATCCAGAGGCAGGAAGAAAAGGGCTGCCTCCTGCCTACCTCTTTATCACGAACCATTCTTATCCCCAGGTAGAACTCGGCCTAAAGCCCTTGGCTGGCACCAGTTCAGCCAGTCACCGGAGGATACCTGTGGACCACCAGTGCAGCTGGAGACCACAAGACTTCAGCAGTCTTCTTTCTGTATAATGCCAGATAGTTAATTTTTAGGCTTTAACAAACTTACATTCATTTTATTGAATGTGAACATGCCATGGTCCATGTGTGGAGACCAAAGGTCAGCTTGCCTTACTCAGCTCTCTCCTTTCACCTTGTGGGTATTGGGAATTGAATTCAAGTCATCAAGCTTGGCAGCAAGCGCTTTTACCTGCTGAGCCATATTCGGATAGTCCTCTTTGTTTGATACCTGGGATAATGCTCGACCTCTCTCTCTCTCTCTCTCTCTCTCTCTCTCTCTCTCTCTCTCTCTCTCTCTCTCTCTCTCTCACACACACACACACACACACACACACACACACACACCACACACTGTTCCATAAAAGCATAAAAAAGAAACTAGGTGATGCTAGACACTTGTAAGCCTAGCACTAGCTGAAGCAGGAGGATTGCCGCAAGTTTTAGGGCCAGCCAGAGTTACATAGCAAGACCGTTTATTTAAAGCAAAATGAATTGCTACAGGCAATTCATGACTGAGAGATGTAATCGGTCAGTCTCCCTCAGTGATAAACCTCCTAACTGTATACCCAACACCAAGCAGTCAGTCCTAAAGACATATACATATCAGCAACACTAAATAAACCCAATAGGTTGTATTTGTATGTTTAAATACATATTAATTAAAGAAAAAAGACCATGAGTTGGAGCAGTTGTGGAGGGGGGCCACAGGAGGAACTGGGGGAGATAAGAATACAGCACACACTGTGTGTACGTGTGTGTGTGTGTGTGTGTGTGTCTGTGTGTGTCTGTGTGTGTCTGTGTGTGTACGAGGGTATGCCAATGTGAGTGCGGCTGCCCTACAAGGCCTTGGAGCTGGAGTTATAGATGGCTGGAAGCCACCTGGTGTGGACGGTGGAGACAGAATTCAGGTCTCCTGCAAGGACAACATGTGCTCTTAACTGCTGACATACATGAAAATTTCAACATCTCTCAGTCAACATTAGAAAGCAAAAGTGTCAGGAGGCATGAGGCCCTCGCCTGACATCCCGATGTCTGGAAGGAGGGGGCAGAAGGTTCAGGAGTTCAGGGTCATCCTGAGTTACACAATGAGCTCAAAGTCTGGGTCACAGAGACCCTGCTTCCCAAACAAAAACAAAGACAGAAAAATGAGAGGTGGTGAGAGGTGACGGGGGAGGTGAGTCATCCGGTAAGGGCTCTTGTTGCTGAGCCTGACACACACACACACACACACACACACAATTTATTTTAGTGACACCTGTTAACAGAAAGTGTTCAGAATGCTCAGCTCAGGACCTAGAATGCAAAAGGCATCTTTTTTTCATATTTTTAGTAGTGATTTATTTACTTTTATTTTATGTGCATTGGTAATTTGTCTACATGCATGTCTGTGTGAGGGTGTCAGATACCCTAAAACTAGAATTATATACAGTGGTGAAATGCCATGCGGGTGCTGGAAGAACAGCCTAATAAACAGCTCTCCTCATCGCTGAGCCATCTATCTCCTCAGTCCCAGTATCATTCTTTATTAAGATTAAAAAAAAAAAAAACTGGGGGACTGGAGCTTGGTCTCAGAGGTTAAGAAAATATGCAGTTCTTTCAGAAGATCTGAGTTCAATTCCCAGCACTCACACCAGGAAGCTCACAACTGTTTGCAACTCCAGGTCCAGGGGACTCAAGGACTATCGGCAAATCAATCCCACACCAGTTATGTTTTAAGGGGTTATTTATTTTGGGGGGTAAAACTTATATATACCATAAACCGTCAGGAAGGGAGCCTAGTCGCTGGAGCAGGAGCCGGGAGCAGGAGCCGGGACCAAGGACCAGAACAAAGAGAGCCTGATCCGGATCTGCTTCTCTTTTTAAAAGAGAAATATACCACGCCCCAATGGGCTGGTATTTCAGCAGCTATTGGCTGACGGAGCGGAAGTCGCTCCCCGCTGCACTGTGGGCTCGTATTTCAGCGACTATTGGTTGAGGCAGCGGAAGTTACTCCCACAACAAAGGACCTCTTCTGACCTCCCCAGCCTCCTGGTTGCATATAGTACACATACAGACACTCAGGCACAGCAAACACACACACACACACACACACACACACACACGTACACATAAAACAAAATAAATATATTTTAAAATGATTTTTACAGGCCTGTGCATAAAACACACTATCTATAAACTGTCCCTCGTTATTATTATTGCCCTTTTCACAGTAGGGAAATGAAGTGATCGGCCCAAAGGAAGTAGTTTCCATTAACCAGTGCCTTTAACTTGGTTTTAGCTTCCCTGCGGGCTTCCAGAGCCTCATCCCACTGCCCCAAGCAGCTGTGGGTTCCCGGCTGTGGGAGGAAAAGAGCAGGTGCGGTGCAGAAAGATCTAAATGCCCCAAATACACTGAGCGCCTGGGGAGAAGGGCACTTTTGCCCTACAGAGAGAGCCTTATGCTCCTGACAAGTGTGTGCCCCTCCAGTTCCAATCTCAAAATCCAAATAGCAGGGAGGAAAGGTCCCCAGAAGAGCCCCATCTTATCCTAAGGTTTATGTTGGCCTGGAGGGAGCCTTTGAGGTTATGCCATGAAGCAAGACCAGGAAACATGGACTCTAATTCAGTGTTTACTTGAGCAACACAACAAAACAAACCTTGGAGGCAGCACATATAAAGCCCTAGGTTCTGGTAACACAAACACACACACACACACACACACACACACACACACACACGCACATCTTTCTGCTCCACTAAGCAACATCACAGAGCAGAGGCAAACTCCTGGAATTTTCACCCTTCTCTTCTTTAGCCCTTGGCTAGTTTTCTCACTCAAGTTTTTAAAGATTTCTGACATCAAGCGCTTCCCTGTTTCTTTGTGTCAAATACTCACACATTACCCCCCCCCCTCGTTCTCTCTGGGGTCTCTAAACAGCTCCCTTTCTTAGAACTGGCTTCTTAGACCTCCCTTTCTCATCTCTCCCTCCCCCCCCCCCCCATCTCTTAACCGGCCAGAGAGCTCCAGGAATCCTGACAATAAACAGCAAGCAAGCTTGTGAAGTTTATTTCCCATCCTCCTCCTCCAGTCTTAACGTTATCTGGGCGGGGAGGGGGGCGGGGGCAGCTGCTTGGGGCTCTCGCTCGACACAGCGGCTCCCGAATTCCTCTTTCACTTTTCACTCCCTGCTTCCTGGATTGAATTTTTCAATTAGCTCATTTGTTTCTAGGCGAACGGAGTGGTCCTCTTCCTTAATTCAAATTTCCTCCTTCCCAGAACGATACAGAGTTCTGCCGTACACACGTGAAGACAAAGGACCACTTCACTAGCTGACCCAGGGATGAGGTGTTGGCACTGAGGGCTTTTTTTTTTTTCTTAAGGTTTTTCAGTAGTTTGATGAAAGAAGACTCCTCCCCCGGAGAAGATGTCTTCCTTCCTCAGCATAAAATTCCACCCACTTCTTCCCAAGGACGCACTTTTGTTCTAAATCCTAATGGCTTCACTCTTGAGCGCAGAGAGTGCTCGAAGCTACACCTAAGCTGTTAGTGGGGGCTTCGATCTCTCTCTGAGCCTGGAATGAAAGGCAGGAAGAATTATTCAAATCGAAGCAGGCAGAGGCTACCGAAAGGGAGATCTTGGGATGGCTGACCCCTGGAGGACAGTCACTTTCTTTGTTTTTCTAGAGTCTCTCTTGCCCTGGCTGGGGGAGACATTTAAAAGTGCCGGAAGAGGTGGCCGCTGCGGGGGTGGGGGGGGTGGGTGTTAAAGGTGGGGGAGGGCTGGGTTTTACTCCGAACAATGCAAAAAAAAAAATTATAAAATGATTTTTTAAAAAAGACAAAAATCCACCACTACGAGACACACGTTTGTGCTGCCTGTCCAGTAGGGTGCCCATATAGTCACTTAACGAAAAGTTCATTTGAACACTTTTCCTTTGGATTTGGACATCGCGTGGCCAAGTGCAGGGAACTGGGGATCCTCAGAAAAGGGGGACTATGTTTAATCAGAAAAATCTCTGGGTGCACAAGAGAATAGAGAATTTACCACAGCGATGTATACGGAATCAAAAGGCTGAGAGCCACCTCAAAACCCGTCAGAGGGACACAGGAAATACTCTAAGGAATAGTGTTCAAAGAGATAGGTTTCTATCATTTAAAATGGCCAAGTTTCTCTACCATGAGGACAAAAGATAGTTGTGTAAAACCAAGGTGTCTGATACACACTAGTGAGATCTATGTGACCCTGAAAAGGAACACAGAAAACGGCAGTCACTGCCTGTGGGGGAGGGGAGGAACAGTTGTGTATTCCCCAGTAACAAATGTTCCACCCCACCCCCCAAACTAGAAGCTTATTCTTTAAAATATGTGTACTGAAAATTGCTTATGGTATATTTTTAAGGTAAACAAGGATCACGACAGTGCTTTTAAATGATACCAGTGTGAATTTAAATACTCGTGTGTGTACCTGTTTAAGACAGTGGGTATTGGGGAAGATGTTCGGAAGTGTCACACAGTTAGTTAGGTGGTTACTAGCCATCTCCAGGGAGATCCACGCTTAAGAGGTGAGCTTAATTTATCCTGTGTGAACCTTCTAAGGAGGTTGACCGTATACTTCCTTTTTTTTAGAAAAAAAAAAGTGTTTAAACTAAAATCATCAAATGAAAGATAGAGGCAAACATGAGGAAATACCCCACAGTAACCGCGCCCCTGTCCACTTCTGGTAATAACAGGTGAGTTTCTGTTGCCTCCTAAACCTAGGATGTCATTCATTATCACCCACATTGGGATGGCACCTATGGGCGCTTTGGCTGGGATTGCTCCAAATGGTGTTCTCTCTCTCTCTCTCTCTCTCTCTCTCTCTCTCTCTCTCTCTCTCTCTCTCTCTCTCTCTCTCTCCCCTTGGGTGTCTTTGTTCCCTGCTGGCTCCTGGAGCGGAGGGAGCCAGAGAAGCTTCCGGATTGTAACCCAGGACAGAGCCTCCTGTTTGCTTCCCCGACTTGTGCGTTTGAGCGGCACTTGAATGGCTCCATTAACTAGAAGTGAAATCGCTTAAAGATAAATCCCATCTTGCCTGGGCCATTCTGTTGCGTCGCCATCCTGCTTTAGGTCGTATCAGGTCGTGTGCCTCTCCACTGGGGGCTGGACCAGCAAACAGCGTTTAGAAACAGGACCTCTGGAAATGCCTTCTCCCTCCCCAATTAGCTCTCGGAAGCCCTCTGTTCCATTTTCTTCTGCCTCAGGCATGCGTAAAAACGGTGAAAGGGGGGGTGGGAAGAAAGACACTTGTGAGATTAGGGCGCCGGCGTCCATGTGTTGCAGGGGCTCACCTCGCCAAGCATTTATTGCAATAAACACAGGTTGCAAATGAGCATGATGTGTGTGCCTGGGACTGGTAACAAATACAGAATGTCAGAACACCCCTGATCCCTGTGTAGTTTTCAGGCAAGGAAATACCGAGAAGCCGGTTTATAATTTATTGACCCCACAGCAGTTCCGGGACTGTGCTCTCCCCAAGCGTGTCTTTCTCTTGTTTCCCGAGTGTTCTTAGGTTGGCACTCCCCTTCTCGCCCCCCAGCTGTGCTTGGGGGAAGTTCAACTCTTAATTTATCGCCTCATGGATTGTTTTATTCCGGAGGGTGGAGTCAAGTTGGGAAACCAAATTTATACAAAGATGAATTGGTTTGAAACTAGAAGGGGGAGGCGATCACACCCCAACTTCTTCCTTGAGTTCAATTAGCCCCCTTAAAATTGTCAGCGCTTAGTCTCACGGGTGTTTATTTCTCAGGAATCGTTTTGATGCCTTCACATTTAGGTAAAATGCCCAAATACAATCAGAATTGAGTGTCTATCAAAATGGAAGAAGGACCTACTGGCTATTGTCTGACCTCCCCTGTGCCTGACTGACTGGTAGAAATTGCATCTCCATGGGAACAGATAAATGTCTGCTTTTCATGTCATGGAACAACCAGCTCGGCCTCGGAGTCTCACCAACCTAGCACTTCATTTGGGCGGCTCTAACCAGCTTCTGCCTTTTCATGTTCAGCCAAATTATCTGCTAGAATCTCTTTTCAAGCCTAAGGAGGAAGGGGGGGGGGGGAGACAGCTCCCCTCCCCCTTCTGCATGGAGTTAATTACTGTATTTTCATCTGGGAGATCGAGGGAGAAGACTCGGAGCTGGAATCGCACACAAATGACGGCTAGCATGTTGTATCTGCCTGTTCAATAGCTGTGGGTAGTGTTAGTTTTTTAAAAGGGCCACCGTGAGGTTCCTGCTCTATCAGTGACCGGCCAGCAGGGTGCCAAGGCAGGCCAGGGAGGCTGGTCCTGCCACCACTAGTTTGTTTGTTTATTGTTTTGCTGGCACTGGCTGTGTAGTCTTAAGCAAGTGGACAGCAACTGTTTCGTTTTGTGGACTGAGCTGCGGAGTGAATGGGAATCCCGGAAGAAATCGCAGGAGAGTCTCAGATTATCTGCGTCCCCCACCCCCCAACCCCAAATCTCCAACTTCTGCCATTTTGACTCCAGGTTCTGGCGCCGCGCTCTCTGCCCACGACCTTGGAGGATCCTCGGGAAAGGGGCAGGGGCTTTCTTTCTCTAGCCAGGTTTTAGACACGTTGGTTTCCGTGCTTGGTTAAAAATATCACCAGAAACAGATTTTTTTTTTTATTCTGATGATACTGCAAGATTTCCAAACCACTTTTCTGCATCCGAGGGAGAAAGAACGAGAAAGAAACATCAAAAGGAAGAAAGCGGAAAGACAAACTCTGAGGAGGAAGCTGCCTCAGACTGTAGATTCTGAAAGCAGGCGCTGGAGTATGTGCCGGCCGGCTCTCCCTTTATGGGAATCTATTTACCTACTTCGGTTACTGTGCCTTTTGTCACTGAATCTGTTGGTGGCTTTGTTTCTCTCTTCTTCCTCAGCACCTCTACCCAGCCAGCCAGCCAGCACAGTCTGAGCAGGAAATGGCTGAAGACAGTGAGAAACACAACCATTTCCCCCACCCCCCAGAAGAACCAGGTGAAAGATGCCTGCAGGAGTTGTGGATGGGCCAGTCTCATCTCAATCCTAACACGCTGCTAAATCTTGAAACCCAGTGGTCTTTATCTGGTCCAGCTGCTTCTGATGCGGAGAAGGAATGTGCCCATAAGTGCATGAACAGTGCCTCCATTGTACCCGGCCGGGCTGAGGGATGCCTGGGTAATTGGCATGTAACCTACTCTATTAACAGTACAGACAGATATGGGAGCTCGCCGGAGCCCTCTGACATATGCCGTGCGTTAGCCAAAGGAGTTTACCATTCTGCCAGCATCCCGGCCATTCCCCCCACATAATTAGGCTTAAGGACTCTATCACTCTGCGGGGGGGGGGGGGGGATCAATAGATAATGGGGGATCTTAGCACTTCCTCTGAATAAGAAGTGAGGAGGCTGTGGTGTTCTCAGTGCAGCGCTGCCAGAGGGCAGTGTTGATCATGCTGGGGCCCCCGGAGGATCGGAGGTAGAAGGGAGTGACGCTGCAGACGCTCCCTTCTGGGAATTATTCAATTTGGGGGGAAGGAGGGTCCTTATTTAGCTCTTACAGTGTGAGGTGAGTGTGTGAGTGAGTTATGGAGGACGTTTGTCATGTCCTGCTGGATGACTGGATCTTAAAGGAGCTTGTGCCTCCGTGGATTGAAATACGGAGCGAGGCACTTTCGGATGCACGTTTCTGTGTTCTGCAAACCTCTGTCCTCCACATGTGTGCCTGGCGTGTACACACCGGTACTCACACACATGCACAGCTAAGCAATGTAATTTTGAAAGAAAGAAAGAAAGAAAGAAAGAAAGAAAGAAAGAAAGAAAGAGAGAAAGAAAGAAAGAGAGAAAGAAAGAGAGAAAGAGAGAAAGAAAAAGAAAGGTAAGGAGGGAAGGGAAGGAACAGAGAAGAAGAGGGGGAAAGAGGAGGAATAGAAGGAATAGAAGGTGGGTGAGATCAGATACGTCATGTCCATGTGGCAGAGTCTCAGGCAGGCAGTCATTACGAGGCTTGTCTCCACGTGCTGATTTGGACTTCCAGAATGCAATTCTGTAAAATTAAAGGCAAAGGCACTGCTTAGTGCATGACTGATGCATGTCTCAAAGTAATGTATATGTATATACATGTATATATATATATGTGTGTGTGTGTGTATACATATGTTTCCCCCTAGTTTCATTTCCTGTTGCTATGACAAATACCCTGACATACACAACTAAGTGGCTGCATTAGTCAGGATTTCTACTGCTTCAATGAACGCCACAACAAAAGCATGTCGGGGAGGAAGGGTTTATTTGGTTTACACTTCCGTATCATTGTTCATAACTGAAGGAAGTCAGGACAGGAGCTCAAATATTCAAACAGGGTAGGAACCCGGAGGCAGGAGCTGATACAGAGGCCATGGAAGGTGCTGCTTACTGACTCGCTCAACGGATTTTCTCAGAGCACCCAGGACCACCAACCCAAACAGTCGGCAGGGCCCTCCCCTATCAATCACTAAGTAAATGCCTTACATCTGGATCTTAGGGAGGCATTTTCTAGGTTGCGGCTCCTTCCTTGCAGATGACTCTAGCTTGTGTCAGGTTGACATAAGACCAGCCGAGAGAGGGAAGGAGGGGTTTATGTGGCTCACAGTGCCAGGTTACAGCCCATCATAACAGGGAGCCACAGCAGCTGGAGCTTGGGAGAAGCAGCTGCAGCACAGAAACAGATGTGTGCACATCTGTGCCCAACTCTCTCTCTCTCTCTTCTTTCACACAGTCCAGGGTCAGTCACAAAATGATAATTCTCAAAATGATATTTCTCATCTTTCCATCTCAAGGTCACAGCCAGCCAGATCCTGACAGTTTCTCACTGAGACTCTCCCCAGGTGATTCGTCAAGTTAGCTGTTAAGCTATTAAAAAGGACACTATCACTAGGGCTAGCGAGATGGCACATAGACTAAGACCATATTCCCCTCTGGCAGAAAACCTAGGTTTGGTTCCCAGCACCCACACCAGGCAGCTAGCAATGACCTGTATCTCCAGCTCCAGCGTATCCATAAACCCCTTCTGATCTCCAAGAATACCTGGAGTCACGTGCACATACACCCCTCATACACACACACACACACACACACACACAAAATTTAAAATAAATTTTTAAAAAACTTTAAAGAGGGGCTGGAGAGATGGCTCAGTGGTTAAGAGCATTGCCTGCTCTTCCAAAGGTCCTGAGTTCAATTCCCAGCAACCACATGGTGGCTCACAACCATCTGTAATGAGGTCTGATGCCCTCTTCTGGCCTGCAGGCATACACACAGACAGAATATTGTATACATAATAATTAAATAAATATTTTTTAAAAACTTTAAAAAAAGCTAACCATGACATATAAAATATATAGTAAATATACTTTACAATATACATATTGTACATATAATTGCTGCTACTATACTTTATATAATGATATATAGAGAAAATTTGTTTTTGAGAGAGAGAAGGCCTCATGTATTCCAGCCTATAACTCACTCTGTAGTCTACCTAGGCTTACTTCAAACGCAAATCAAATGCAAATCCTCCTGCCTCAGGTTTTTGGAAGTTTTGTTTGTTTGAATAGCATGCCATATGCAACTGTTAACATGCCTGTCTGTCTGGGTAACCCAGGATCTGAACATTCGGCCTCTGCTTTCACCCTCAGTCCTGCAGGGCCCAACCTACTGCTCCCTTTTTCCCGAGTAACCCCATCAACCCCTGACTAGTCTCCTTCACGCACTCTTGCTTCCCTCCTGTTCTAGTTCAGGTTCCCATGGCTGTGACCAAACACCCTGGCAAAAAGCATACTAGGGAGGAAAGGGTTTATTGGCCCTATGCTTCCATTTCCCAGTTCACCATCAAAGGAAGTCAGGACCAGGACTCAAGCATGGCAGGAACCTGGAGACAGGAGCTGATGCAGCGGTCATGAAGGGGTGCTGCTTCCTGGCTTGCTCCCCATGGCTTGCTCAGCCTGCTTTCTTATAGAACCCAGGACCACCAACCCAGGTGTGGCCCCACCCACCATGAACTGGGCCCTCCCATGTCAATCACTAATTAAGAATGATCTGGGAAGAGTTTCATGGAGGGATTGGATACACTGAGTAGGCCTATGGGCATATCTGGGGAGAGTCTTAATTAACTGATGTTTGGAAGGACCCAGCCACTCTGGGTGGCACCATTCCCTAGGAAACCATCCTGAACTGTGTAAGAGTAGAGATGAAGAGCTGTGTAAGAGCAAGCATGCACACACTCATTTCTCTCTGTCCTTGACTACAGGTGTGTGATGTCACTGGCTGCTTCAAGTTTTGGTTGCCTTGACTTTCCTTGTTGTGATCCAGCTGCCCTCACTTCCTCCTGACCAACAGCAGAACTTCCTTGTGGTCTGTAATTGACAAGGATGTTTGTGTTCTTTCTGGTCGGAGGTTTTCCACAGGAGCAGTAGAGGTATAAAAGGCTTTAGCTTGGGGCAAAATAAAGGTTGCTGTTCTTCCACCTGAAAAGAAGCCTCTGTGTCTCAATCCTGGCGCACGCGCGCGCACACACACACACATACACACACACGCACACGCACACGCACACGCACACACACACACCACCAGTCTCTGCAGCCAGGCCGCACCAGCGTTTTGGTTGCCTTGACTTTCCTGAAATGATGGATATGCTTCGAGTCATAAGATAGATTAACCCTTTCCTCCTCTGGGTGCTTTCTGTCAGGGTGATTTCATCACAGCAACAGAAATGAAATTCGGAAAATCCACCATTACCCTCTCCTGGGACCCTCCCACACAAGCGGATACCTTTCCTCTTCCCAGCCAAGTTCCCCTTCCTTCTACTTCCATGTCTTTGTTTCAGTAGCCCTAATGAGTTTAACTAGGCTTGCTTACTTCAGTGGGGTTGAGGGTTGAGGGGTTGATGGTTGGGGGGCTGCTTTCAGGAGCACGGGCAGTTAGTTCAGGAGCTACACCGCTGAAGGAAAGGTCCCCACTCTTCCCCGACAACCATTAACTCAGCTCCTCAGGAAGCAACAACTAACTACCTATGAATCTTTCAGCGAGACGAGAAGCCTCATCCATGACAGAACATTGACAGGCCCAATCTTGGGTAGGTCTTGTTCAGATCATCACGTTATCATGAGTTCCTGAGTACAACTGCCATGCCATTATCAGAAGACAGCTTCCTGTAATTCTTCTTCCTCTGGTGTGTAGATTCTGGATATATCTTTTATATAAAAGATCGGTTCTGCTGGGCAGTGGTGGCACACGCCTTTAATCCCAGCACTCAGGAGGCAAAGGCAGGTGGATCTCTATGAGTTCGAGACCAACCTGGTCTACGGAGTGAGTTCCAGGACAGGCTCCATAGCTACTGAGAAACCCTGTCTCGAAAAACAAAAATAAAGTTAGGCTGAGGGTTTAGCTCAGTGGTAGAGCACTCATCTTGTATTCTGGAGGGCCTGTCGTGTGTGTGTGTGTGTGTGTGTGTGTGTGTGTGTGTGTGATGTCCAGGAAGAACATATATGTCCCATGTCACACAGAGCTGGGCTACCAACTCTCATGTGCTCACTGCTCTCTGTGCTTCTCACCTCAAGTCTGAGACTCTGAGCCTCATTTGTTTCATTTTGGACAAAATATGTGTAATTGTTTTTGTTTTTTGTTTTTACTCTTTTGGGGGCCCGCCACCCAGCTCCCAAATAAATACACAAAGACTTATTCTTACTTATGAATCTCCGGTCTTAGCTTGGCTTGTTTCCAGCCAGCTTTTCTAACTTAAATTACCCCCGTTTCTCTTTAATTATGTTTGCCTCTGGGCTTTTTGCCTTTCTATATTCTAGATATCTTTCCTTCTCACTCCATGGCTGGTTATGTGGCTGCGTGGCTGACCCCTGGCATCCTCCTTTCCTCTCCTCCCTTATTTTTTTTTCTCTCTCTCTCTAGCGTAGATTTCCCCTCCTATATATTTTCTCTGCCTGGCACCTATTTCTCTCTCCTGCCTAGCTATTGGTCGTTCAGTTTGTTATTAAACCAATCCGGTATTTTAGACAGGCAAAGTAACACAGAGTTAAACAAATGCAACACAAAAGAATACAACACATCTTGTCATCATTAAACTAATGCTCCTCAGAATAAACAAATGCAACACATCTTAAATTAATATTCCACAACAAATTGTTACTCTGTGTGTGTGTGTGTGTGTGTGTGTGTGTGTGTGTGTGTGCCTGCACACATAAATGCATACATAGTGGGGGTGGAACACAAGTGCACAGCATGCATGCTGAGGTCAAAGACGAACTTTGTGGAGTTAGTCAAAGGTCAACTTTGTGGGGTGCATGCTCTCCTTCCACCTGTATGTGGGTTCCAGAGATCGAACTCAGGTCACCATGTAGTACAAGTGCCTTTTACTCACCAAGCCATCCCATAAGCCCTTTTTGTCTTTGTTGTTTGAGAAAGAGTCTCATGCAGCCCAGGCCAACTTGGATTTCACTATGTAGCTAAGGCTAGCCTTGAACTCTTGATCCTATTGATTCCCTACTGTCTAAGTATTGAGATGACAGGTTTAAGCTACCATGCTGCGGAACAAAATGTACCATGCTGTGGAACAAAATGTGGTGGCTGTGGAAGAACCTGGGTCACAGGTGTGCCAAGAGTACTGTGTTCCTTCTATCCAGACTCTCCCTTGGGGCTCCTGGTGAGTAAATAATGCAACTCTTCATCTCTGCCCTCCCTCCTTTTATAAATCAAGGCATAATTCACATGCAATGACATGCGCCCTCTTAAAATTACATCTATTGTGTGTGGGAGTTGGGGCATGCGAGCCAAGGCATGCGTATCGAAGTCAGAAGACAATGTGGAGGGATTGCTTCTTTCTTCCCACTATGTGGGCTGTGAGAATAAAATTCAGGTCATCGGGCTTGGTGGCAGGTACCCTCACTCAATGAGTCATCTTGCTAGCCCAGTGTTACCTTCTTTAATCAAAGTGCACAATTGAGTGGTTTGTAGAATGTTCTGGAAGTTGTGAAACCAGCACCTTTTCTTAATTCAAGAATAGTCTCTTTGCCCCAGAGAGAAGCCTGCACTATTGTAAGTTTTTCTCGCCCCCTCCCTTCCAGGTCCTAGGCAACCACTAATCCTCTTTGGGTCTTTATGTCTCTGCCCCTTTTGAACACTTCATGAAAGGAATTATATACTAGGCGAGTCATCATGACTGGTTCCATCCTGATGGTGTGTTCTCAAGACTAAACATGGCATGTGTTAGATCTTCCTTCCTTTTTATTTCCAAGTAATAGTCCACTAGGTGGATAATCCACCTTTTTATTCACCTAGGAGTTGGCACTATACAGACTCTTTCTGCCTCTTTTGAGGAACTCTATGAACATATATGTAAACAGAACTTTCTGTCTCACCTGGTCCTCCAACTGTTCAATCCCAAAGAAACATTCAGAGGCTTATATTAATTATAAACTGTCTGGCCTATTAGCTCAGGCTTATTATTAACTAGCTTTTACACTTAAGTTAACCCATAATTCTTGTCTATGTTTAAGCACATGGCTTGGTACCTTTTCTCAGTAAGGCATTCTCATCTTGCTTTCCCTGTGTCTGGGTTGCAACCGTGTCTCTGCCTTTCCTCTTCCCAGAATTCTCCTAGTTTGATCAACACACACATACACACACACACACACACACACATATACATATATATGACTTAACAACTGCAGGAACCAGGCGGGACAGAAACCTCAGTCAACACTGACAGTCAGGTTAACCTTTTCCTCCTTTAAGTCCCTTTGTAAGACACTTAGTCACAACTCAGCAACTGTGGCTGCCAGGTCTTCACCTCTGGGGTCCTGGGGCTGCAGACACATGCCAGCATCCAGTTTCTGTGTACCACATACCTGCCTGGTGCCCTCAGAGATCAGAAGAGGTCTTTGGGTCCCCTGGAACTGAAGTTACAGATGGTTGTGAGCCACCATGTGGGTGTTGGGAATTGGACTCAGGTAGTTCCTTTGTAAGAACCACTGTTCTAAATACCTGAGCCATCTCTCCAGCACCTATTTTCATTTTTCTTTTTCTTTCAGACAAAGTTTCACTATATATTCCTAACTGAGCTGTAACTGGCTAAATAGAGCAGGAAGCTTTGAATGCACAGAGATTCACCTGCCTCTGCCTCCCCAGTGCAGAACTAAAAGCATGCACCACTATGCCTCATCTCTTTCTTAAATTACTTTTTATATTTGTGGGGTGGGGGTGGAGGAACTGTAAGGATGGGGGTATGACATTTTCTTTTGCCTGCAGCCACTCCCAAATAATCACTCTGAAACAATACTAATTGTAAATGCTCGGCCAATGGCTCAGGCTTGTTACTAGCTAACTCTTACATTTCTAATGAACCCATTTCCATTCCTTTACCTGTTCTCATATGGCTCATGGTTTGCTATCTCATTTAGTACACATCCTGCTTTCTCTAAGTTTGGCTAGTGACTCTCAGACTCTGCCCTTCTTCCTCCCAGCATTCTCAGTTTGGCTCTTCTGCCTAACCTTATCTTGTCTTGCTATTGGCCAGTCAGCTTCTTTATTTTTTCTTTTTTTTTTTTTAGATTTATTTATTATGTATGCAGTGTTCTGTCTGTCTGTATGCTTACAGGCCAGAAGAGGGCACCAGATCTCATTATAGATGGTTGTGAGCCACCAAATGGTTGCTGGGAATTGAACTCAGGACCTCTGGAAGAGCAGTCAGTACTCTTAACCTCTGAGCCATCTCTCCAGCCCTTAGCTTCTTTATTAAACCAATCATAGTAATACATTTTCACAGTGTGCAGAAGGATTATTGTGCAGTGTGTGTGTACGTGCGCATGCATTATTCATGCACCAAGGGAAGGGATGTGTGTGCCTTGTGTGGTGTCAGAGGACAACTTGCAGGAGTCAGTTCTCTTCTTCCACCATGTAGGACCTGGGAATTGAACTCAGGTCATCAGACTTAACACCAAGCCCCATTTCTTACTGAGCCATCTCACTAGTCTGTAGTCATTCAATAGCAGTGTAAGCGCATAGTGTAATTTGTTGACTAAGGTTTTCTGTTTTGCCCAGTTCTGCAGCTGTTAAGTCCCAAAGAAATCATACAGAGGTCTACATTTGTTATAAAGTGATTGGCCTAGTAGCTCAGACTTCTTACTAACTAATTCTTATAACTTACATTAGCCCACAATTCTTGTTTGAATTAGCCATGTGGCTTGGTACCTATTTTTGGCAAGGCAGTCACATCTTGCTTTTTCTGTGGCTGGGTAACAACTGCAGAAATGGGACTTCCTTCTTCCCAGAATTCTCCTGTTCTCATTGACCTGCCTATACTTCCTGTCTGGTTGTCCCGTCTATACTTCCTGCCTGGCTACTGGCCAATCAGCGTTTGTTTAAAATATAATTGACAGAATACAAACCATTGTCCTACGCCAGTAATTATTATTAATTATCCCCAGCAAACACATATCCCCAGGCACATATCAGGGAGTAATTCTCCAGGGTCAGGGTGGAACACCAGAGCAATAGGTTTGGAGTTATCAGAGTCACACTCCTCAGTTCCTCAATGTCGATCAGCTGAGTTATGTGTCTGCTACCCTTGTCACATATGGAATTCTGGGTAGGAAATCAATAGAGATCCAGCACAGATGGTGCCATCAGCATATGACCGTTGTTTACTCGATATAAAAAAAGAAGCCAGGAGGTCAGCTACTGCTGGTTTCCCTTCATGGATTCAAGAATGTAAATGTAGGGGCTGGGACCTGGAGAGATGGCTCAGTGGTTAAGACCACTGGCTGCCCTTAACCTGGTTAATTTCTCAGCACCCCCATGGAGACTCACAACTGTCTGTAACACTAATCTCAGCAGACCCAATTTCTTCTGCTCACCCTCGTGGGCACCAGGCACATCGTATGCAGACATACACAGAGCCCAAAACACTCATGCACATCAAAATAAACGATTTTTAAAAATAAGAATGCTAGCCAGGTGGTGGTGGCACATGCCTTTAATCCCAGTACTCGGGAGGCAGAGGAAGATCTCTTTGAATTTGAGGCCAACCTGGTCTACAGAACAAGTTCCAGGACAGCTAGGGCTTCGCAGAGAAACACTGTCTTAAAAAAAAGAACCAAGAATGCTCATGCAGTTGCACACTGTGTATGGCTGCTGGCACACTAACAGGGCAGAACGTAATTACAAGGACCATTTCACCTAAAAGAGTCTAAAATATCTGTGGAGTTTGTAGGGAGGATTGCTGGGGGCATCTTGCAGACAGACAAGGACTGTATCACTAAGCCATCTTCCAGCCCTTCGAATATATGTGTTAATTAGTTAAAGAATAATTTAAAAATAAATAAATAAGCCCGCTTTCTTCCGTGGAAGAAAGACCAATAAATATCTGTCTCACTGCAAGCGAGGGTCACGTGGAAAGCAGTGTGGAGCCAGTGGAGGCTGCTCCGGGGTCCATCGTGGGCTAAGTATGTTGTTACCTCTGGGAAAACAGTCAGTTTTCAAGGGTGTCCGTCCTCTGAGGGGCATCGCCTTCCTTCCTCCCCTTTACAGAGATATTTGTGGTCAGATGAGAAAAAAGTTTACGTGCATTTATTCTGCGGTGCAGGAGCACACTAAGCAATTGCTCCCCCATTGAGCGTCACCCCACCTCCGGGTGAGCTGTTCAAATCCTTGATGAAACTGTGAACCTAAATAAGTGTCTCTCCCCTGAGTGAGTCGTGTCACGTGTTTTAGGCGAAGCTATGAAAATAAACAAACACAATATTCTCCGGTGCTGTCTTCCCTCAGCTCCATCACACGACAGAAGGTACGTCCCAGAGCCACCTGCGGCGATTTCATAAGTCCTCTCAGGAAGTGCCGGCTCACAGGAATACTATGATACAGTGAAAAGATTGAGGCTGTGCCTCACAGACAGGAAGCTACTTGAGACTTCCATGGGAGATGAAAAACAAACAAGAGATACCCACGCACATCGCAGATCGCTCCAGTGGCTGGGGAATAAGCCTGCAAAAGCACGTGACAAACTTTAAGCACCAGCTTCCTCCAGGGAAGGATATTGATCACTTTGGAAGAAAAGAACCAATACCCCTTTGTATCACTTGATATTGCAGTGAGCCTTACATCTTTAAGAGATTTTATTGCATTCATTCAGTATGCATGTGTCTGTGATTGTGCGTGTGTCTGTGGGTATGGGTGTGTCTGAGAGCGCGTGTGCATGTGTCTGTGGGCATGGGTGTGTCGGGGTCTTCACGTGGTGGTTACAGGACAGCTTTCTATGACGGATTCTCTTCTTCCACCAACTGGGTTTCAGCTTAGTGCCCGGCTTCTTGCGTCACAGAGCTGTGAACTTACAGCCACACCCTGCCACTAGCACAGCCATCAGTAATGCCCACTGCCATGCCTTCCCCACTGTGAGAAATGGTATCTCCTCAACTTTAATCCAGAATGAATCTTTCCTTTCTTGAGTTGCTTTTACCAAGTATTCTCTGTGTGTAGGTGAGCCTGCACAGCCAAGCTGAGCTTGTCTGAATCCATATGGGGACACCCGGGACCTCCGGGCTCTCTCCCTGTAAACTGATCTCCAGACTGAGGGCCTAAGACTCAAACTCATGGATGCTGTGCCTGCACTTGTAACACATCTGGTTACTTCTAATTATTTCTGAGTTTGTTGTTGTCTACCTAGCTGCTTTAACCTAGAAATGAGAATAATGATGTCACATCCCAGCAGAGCTCAGTAAGGAAAAGGAATCAGAGTTCAACAGCTAGAACATGGTCAAATAGGTAATTCATATCCAACCTGCCGAAATGAATGTGCACATGATCCTGAGCTGGACCCTCTGACCTCAGACAAAGTGCCCAAGTAGTTAAGGCGGGGGGAGGGGCTTGTTTTCCTGTTGTGAGGGATTTAAGCTTTGCTAAGTGCCTGGATAGCCTATCTGAACTGTCTTGATTGACACATCATTGTCACGCCCTTGGGGAAGACAGGAAGGAAGGATGGAGCCCAGGGGAGAGAAAGGAAGTGAAGAAAGAAGGCCCGACCATAAAAACCTGTGAGTTCTCCAGAGGAATAGGTGAGGAACCAAGCCAACAGCCAGCTGGCCCTGCAGACTACACGAGGCAGCGTTTTCTCATTAAGCCATAGGAGCACTGGTGAGGTGGGTCTGTTTTGGTCACACACTGTCCTCAGTGAGACCTTCCTTAGCACGCATGACTCAGAGCTGGCTCTGGACCTTGGGGATTGAGGTCATGTGTCAGGCAAGATCCTCAGAAAGGCAGAGCAGTGAGCTGGTGACTCACCCTCTGCCTTGCTCTGCCATTCCAAACACCTGGAAAGTATGTGGCTCTCGGCTGGCTGCAGATGCACAAGGCTGGCATCTGTCCAAAGGACTCTGGGACAGGAGTGCCTGCTACTTCCGGGGTTATGTCCCCAGGCTGTGGATCTGGCTGAGTAAGTAAAAATGAAAAGGAGAGGTAACAGGGTCAATAGTTCAGTCGGTCAGTGATTGTAGTGAACCTACTGAGTGCCAGGCACTGCCCTAGGCATCAGGATACCACACTAGCCATGTCCCCACCCTCCGTAACCAACGGCAATGTTTGGAGACAGCAGATAAATCATGTAAGATGCCAATAACTCTTAGAAACATTAAGATAACTCCAAGACAGGTGTGGTGGTGCACAACCATAATCACGGCACTCATTAGGCTGAAGCAGGAGGATACCTGCAAGTTCAAGAGCAGCCTGGACTCCAAAGAGGAACTTTCGGTAAGGAAAAGTAATTAATTAATAAGCTGAACCCAGGGCTGGAGACTGGCAGAGGGTACTGTGTTAGGTGGGGATGACTTCTCCAAGAGAAGAGAACAGTCTCCAAGAGACTGTTCTAGAAACTATATTGTCAGTGTTTGTAGGTCAGAGTTCATACCGCAGCCTGCACACCTTCATTTTCCTCAACCACCTACGATCGTGATGACATCGTGACCGTACTCACGGCAGACGACAGTTTATTACTGTAAGACATGACAACATTACTATCCTGTGTTAAATTGCTCATCTGGGTGTGTCTTGTTTTTCTTTTATAAAGTTTTTTAATTATGTATATACGTGTATCTTTGTATGTGTATATGTAGCCAGGCAGTGGTGGTGCATACCTTTAATCCCACCACTGGGGAGGTGGTAGAGGCAGGCGGATCTCTGGGTTCAAGGCTAGCCTGGTCTACAAGCAAATTCCAGCCTAAAGAGCAAGTTCTAGGACAGCCAGGGCCACATTGAAGAACCCTACCTCAAAACAAAAAATAAAAAAATTGTGTGTATATCTGTGTGTATGTACATATAAGTGCAGTGCCCAAGGTAGCCAGAAGGGGGAAACAGATCCCTAGTTGAGTTTACAGGTGGTCGTGAGCTGCCTGGCTGGCAGCTGTGAACTGAACATGGGTCCTCTGCAAGACCAGGACGTGCTTGTGAGCATTGAGCCATCTCTCCAGCCCCTTGTTTGCCTCACAGGCCATTTTCTAGCTCTTCCCACCACCCCTTCCTAGCTTGTTGAGTGGTTTGAAAAAAGCTCTCATACTTAGCCCAGGCTCATCTATAACCCACTACACTTGCTGGAAATTGCACTCCAAAAGAACAACAAGTGCCCTTCTCCACGGAGCTGTTTCTCCACCCGAGCCGTGACTTTTACAGAGCACCGCACATAGGGTGAACCTGTAAAATGATGGACTCAATGGCATTCATTCGGGTTTTTATTCCGTTGTTTCTTGGGGGAGGAGGGCAGGGTCTCCTGTAGTCCAGGTTGACCTCAGACACTCTGAACCAAGGATGACCTTGAACTCCTAACCCTCTTCTTCCACCTTCAGAGTGCTGCGTGAGCAACACCCACGCCTCTGCTTGTGCGGGGCTGGGGATGGGATGCAGGATGCTGTGGGTCAGAGGGAAGCACCTTCCCAGTTGAACCTCCAGCTCTTGTTGAGGTTTGATAGTGCTGTTCCCTCCACAGAGCAGGTGCTGGGAGCTTCTCTGGACACTGGGGAGTGTTAGAGACAGAGAGCACTGACCAGATGTAACAGGCAGGTGGGCAGAAACCTGAGTTCACACAGGCAAGCCTCTTGCCTCAGCCTCCCAAATGCTGAGACTGCAAGTCTGAGACCCTGTGTGTGGCTCCAGATTCAAAGAAAAACCTGATTAAGAGTGTTGTGATCTAGCTGCCCTCACTCCCCCGATCCACAGCAGAACTTCCTTGTGGTCTGTAATTGACAAGGATGTTTGTGTTCTTTCTGGCCTGTGTTTTTCCACAGAAGGAGTAGAGGTATAAAAGGCTTTAGCTGGGGCAAAATAAAGGTTGCTGTTCTTCATCTGAAAAGAAGCCTCCTTGTCTCAATCATGGCGCGGGCACACACACACACACACACACACACACACACACACACACCACCAGTCTAGGACCCCAGGCCATGCCAGCAGCGCGACAGAGAGACTGGTAATACCAAAGAGAAACTCCACAGGCATCTGCTAGAGTGGCCGTGGCAACCAGGGCATCCCACTGAGTGGGGACCATGGAATTGGAAAGCCCTTCTACCTTGCAAAACCGGAATCACGCAAGGCCTTCAGATAGTGGTGTTAACCAGAACCTCGTATTGGAGGTGTGATGTACTGTCACCGCCCCCCCCCCAACATCCTTTCGGTAGGTTCTGTGGAAACACCCGTTAGGAGAACAAGACACCCATGACCTGTCATTAGCTTGCCATCAACATGACAAGAGCATTTTGTTGAAATCACTCCTAAAGTACATGTGATGGTTACTTTTAAAGAAGGTCATTTCAGGGTCTGGAGTGAGGGCTCAGCGGTGAAGAACATTGGCTGCTCTTCCAGAGAACCTGGATTCATTTCCCAGCAACCACACGGCAGCTCACAACTGCCTGTAACTCCACCACCTCCAGGGGGATTCAGCACTCTCATAGCACAGACATACATGGCGAAATACCAGTGCACCTAAAATAAAAATAAATAAAAACAAATAAGTCATTTACGAGAAAAGCAGCTCATTTCAGGTCAGGAAAGTAGCAAGGAGGGGCTCAGTGCATGTGCTTATGCATGTGTGCTTAGCACAAAATCTGTTTCAGATCTCGGGGGTGCTGGGCTTTCACCTCTGAACAGTGGCCTGGGTTGGTGGGGAACTCTGAAGCAGTTATGAAAAATGGGCAGAGACTTTGGGGTCTGATAGTGGAGACAGAAAGCCTGGAGGCCTCCTGTGTTTAGACAAAGGAGGGGACCGGAGTCCCTGGCCCTGGCTCAAGACAACTTTCACTCTTTTTTTGTTTTGTTCTTTTTATTTTTGCTTTCAGTTTTTCAAGACAGGATTTCAGTGTAACAGTCCTGGCTGTCTCGGTAGCCCAGGCTGGCCTCCAGCTCACAGAGATCCACCTGCCTCTGCCTCCCGAGTGCTGGGATTAAAGGCATGCCCTGCCACCAACGCCAGGCCCCTTCACTGTCACTCAACTTGTCCCAGTTCTCACAGCAAGGACAGCACAAGGGAAGTCTAAATCAGACTGCTGTGGTGGGGGAGGGGTGAGTGAGGCGCCGCCCATCCCTGAGGGTTTATACAGTTAACAGTAGGTGGGGGTGGGGCGCTCAGGAAGCTACCCATCTCCTGAGGTTGGTTGCTGGGACATTCAGGGTGGTAGGGAATGGGGGAACATTTTCTTCAGTGATAAAGAATGTCCTGTAATAACCCTCATTCACGCTCACGTAAGTAACTGAGTCCTAAGAAAACAAAAAACAGGAGAGTAGGGGAAGACAGGCTGAGAGAGAAAGGGGGTCATGGGGAGTGGGCGGGGACAAGAGAAAGTATCGGGGTAAAATATGGCCAAAATACAGTGTGCAGCTGTATGAAAATGATAAAACACAGTATTAAAGGTAAAATACAAAATATTTCCTATGTTAAAATTGGCACACACAATTGGAGGCTCCCCTTCTGCACCCCTGAATGGGCTTCCCAACCCCCTCCTCCCGTCCCAGGCTAAAGCTTTGTCAAAAGTTCATGCCTGCCCCTAATGTCCCCAAAACAGTCACTTTCTGTTCTTGTGAACTGCACCTTTGTGGTCAGAAGTGACGTGGCTGTCATTTATGGTACTCGGTAGAAGAACACACCTATAGGTCATTCCAAATGACAGTTACCGCCACCGTCTGTTTAGGCTGGGGAATTTGTAAGGGGCAGCCTGTCTTCCCAGAAGGGAACTCTGTGATCAGGACTCTCACCCAGAAAAGGAGTCAGTGTGAGGGAGCACGTTCCTGCGGCAGAATGCCGATTCCGTGAAAGCCAGTCTCCCACGACGGAGCGGCTTAGAGGAAACACACAGACCATTTCTCAGAAGGCAAAGAAAGTGGCCTCCGGCTCAAGAACACACAGCCAGCAAAGGCAGGCAGGCAGGCAGGCAGGGCGCGGTTCCTTCTTTGACAGGAAGTTGTACATTCTACAACAGCAGGGTTTGGCTCCTGGAATTGAAGCTCGTGTTATCCCATCTGGAACTAGAATATTTAAGACTCATGAAATATTTGGAGTATTCTAAAAAATGTTATCCCCCCCCCCCCATTGATTACACTTGAGAGACTGAGCTGTAATCTTAGAAAAGTCATGAAGTGTGTCCTAAAACAAAAGACTATTTAATGTTGGCCCCTACCTACTGATAACAAGAGGGAAACTGAGTCTCTAATTAGGATCTGGCCAGGAATTTGAAAACCCAAGTAAACACGCCCTTCAGGAAAGAACAGTTTGCCTGACTCCGATGAGCGTGAGACTGCGGGCAGTTACTCTTGTGTATCCTCCAGTCTCTAAATAGAACTACACCCGGAAAAGGAACTGGTTTTGGCATGAGTACCAAGCGAGGAGGTTTAAATATGCTGTTTGAAGAGCTGGACATGGCAGAGCATGCCTGTAATCTCAACATAGGTAGAAGCAAGAGGATCGGGAGTTCAAAGTCACACTCAACTCCAAGTTCAAGGCTAGGGGGATGCACATGCGACACAAACAGACAAACAAATACACAAATGTAAATCATGGGGCTGTCAAGCCGACTCAGCAGAAACAAGTGCTTGCTGCAAAACAGGACAAACTGAGTTCAATCCTTGAACCCATGCAAAGGAAGGAGAAAACTGACTCCACCTTGTTGTCTCTGGCTTAGACACATTCTCTGCGGCACGCCTGCATCACTCTCTCACACACACATGTGCACACTCACATGCATGCCAAAAGAACTCACAACCACCCATAACTCCAGTTCCAGGATATATGGTGACTGTTTCTGATCCCCAAAGACACTGTGCACACCTGTGATACAAATACATACAGAACACTGAACACTCATATACATAAAATACAAAATATATCACTTTGTTTAAGTTTAGGGGGAAAATTAAACACAGAAATCAGACTTGGTGGTGTACATCTATATCTTGGGTGGTGGAGGCATAGGATCAAGGCTGGGGGTGGGGGTGGCACATGCCTTTGTCCCAGAACTCGGAAGGCAGTCTGGTCTACACAGTGAGTTCCAGGGCAGCTAGAGCTATCACACAGAGAAACCCTGGAGAGAGAGAGAGAGAGAGAGAGAGAGAGAGAGAGAGAGAGAGAGAGAGAGGTCAGACTCATTCTAGCTATCTATCAACTTTGAGACCAGTCTGAGCAACATGAGCCTCTGTTTAAAAAAAAATTAGAATCTCAGAATCTTCTGGGATTCCCAATCAATCATTCAGGGTAACCTGGTAAGGTGGTCAACAATTCCAGTCTGCTGAATACTTGGGGGTTTCCCTAAGCCATGGGAATTTCAGTGCTAAAAGCAGGGAAGTCCCAAACCAACCGGAACCAGGTGGTTACAGTGTGGCTTCCAGGAGCAACTGAAGCCCCAGATCTCCTCCTTACAGAACTCTTGCCCCAGATCCCCTCCTTACAGAACTCTTACCCATACTCCGCCTGTTCTCTGGTTACCCTTTTTATTAGGCTGGTTGAGTCAGAGTCTCACTGTAGCACCCTTTCTTCTTATTATTATTATTATTTTAATTAAGCAAATGTGTGTATCTGTGTATGCTTGCACACATGTAGGAGGGTGCCCTCAGAGGCCAGAAGAGGGCATCCGATCCTCTGGAGTTACAGGCCTTGGTAAGATGGCAGACAAAGGGGGCTGCTAAGCTGTCTCTCCAGTCCCTCTTTTTTTTTTTCTTTTTTTTTCTTTTTTTTTTTAAATCTAACTTAGTTTTGTTAATCTACATATAAGGCTTTGTTTGGTTGCATGAAGATGCAAATGTCAGTAACGGTTTAGTCTTGACTTACATCAGCACAGGATTTTTCTTCTGCCAGAACTTAATTTTCAAAACAGTCTCCTCAGCCTCACGGTTAGTTTACTCCCAAATCTCAGCACTTAGCATCAGATACCCTCAGCAAGTTCAAGTCTGCTTGTTTGTTTTTAATTACCTCTGCAGGGGTGGGAACACACACCTCCCGGCACTCAGGAGGTAAAGGCTGGTGGATCTCTGTGAGTCTGCGGTCAGTCTGGTCTACAGAGTGAGTTCCAGGACAGCCAGGGCTTCATAAAGAGATTCTGTCTAAAAAAACAAACAAATAAACAAACAAGCAAAACTCTTAAAACATGTGCACGCATGCAGGCACATCACCCGCAGCAGTCAGATGGCCTTCGGAAACTGGTTCTCTCATGCTACCGTGAGAATCAGATTTGTGTGGCGAGTGCGGTTACCCAGTGGACCATCTACCTCGCAGGCTATCCATCGCAGTTATCACTGGCTTCATCTTTCTAGGAAACCCTCCTTCCCAATTTAAAAATCTCTAGTCGGGTTGGGCAGTGGTGGTGCGCTCCTTTAATCCCGGCACTCGAGAGGCAGAGACAGGCGGATCTCTGTGAGTTTGAGGCCAATCTAGTCTAGGACAGGTTCCAAAGCTACAGAGAAACCCTGTCTCAAAAAACAAGAAAAAAAGAAAGAAAAAAGAAAGAAAGAAAGAGGAAGGAAGGAAGGAAGGAAGGAAGGAAGGAAGGAAGGAAGGAAGGAAGGAAGGAAGGAAGGAAGAAAGGAAGGAAGGAAGGACGAACATGGGCATGTGAGCACACAGGAGAGGAGATTTTTCACCTCATGGTAGACAGAAGCAGAGAGGAGCGACTCCATTCAGAGAGACAGAAAGCAGAGCCAACTATAGGAAGCTCGCCCACTATAGGAAGCAGAGCCAAAATGCCACCTTAGCATCCTGTCTCGGGTACTTTGGCTGGCCAAAGAGACAGGCTAGAGCCACACTGAAGCACTGTTTCTGTCAAAGTCACTGGGAGGAAAAGATCCTATACCCCAAACCACCACCACAGGAACATGAAAACATAAATAAATGCTTTTTGTTTTGGCTTTTGTTGGGGGAGGGGGTGTTGTTGTTCGTTTTTCTTTTTCTTTTTTGGGTTTGGTATGTGTTATTTTGTTCTGTTTTGGGCTTTTTCGAAACAGAGTTTCTCTGTGTAACAGCTCTGGTTATGCTGGAACTCGATTTGTAGACCAAGCTGACCTGGAGCTCACAGAGATCTGCCTGCCTCTGCCCCCGACCCCCCAGCGCTGGGATTAAAGGTGTGGGACACCACCCCCAGGTTTCTTTTGTTTTTAATGACAAACGCAAAACAAAATGAAACAAAAAAACCCACACATACAACTAGGGGTGAACGGTGCATGCCTTTAATCCCAGCAGAGACAGGTGGATCTGTTTGAGTTTGAGGACCTCCTGGTCGATGTACAGAGATCCAGGGTAGCCAGTGCTGCAAACACAGACTCTGACTCAAAACAGAACAACTAAACAAAGCAAAAAAGGGAGAAGGAGGGGCTGGAGAGATGGCTCAGAGGTTAAGAGCATTGCCTGCCCTTCCAAAGGTCTTGAGTTCAATTCCCAGCAACCACATGGTCGCTCACAACCGTCTGTAATGGTATCTAGTGCCCTCTTCTGGCCTGCAGGCATACAGACAGAATATTGTGTACATAATAAATAAATAAATAAATAGGGAGAGGGGAGGGAGGGATACCTGCAGGCATACAGACAGAATATTGTGTACATAATAAATAAATAAATAAATAGGGAGAGGGGAGGGAGGGATAGAAGGAGCAAAAGTCTTACACTAAAGGAAACATTTTAGCAGAGAAGCTATCTGGAGCCTCCATAGAGCGCTTACCCTGTACTGCTGGGGGCCCTGGAGCCAGCATGGGAGTGTGGAAGGGTGGGAAGATGGGAAGGTGGGAGGTAGGGGGTGGGGGCTGGGAGAGTGGGAGGTAGGGGGTGGGGAGCTGGGAGGTGAAAGGGTGGGCGGAGGAGAGAAGGATAAGTTTGCCTGGCTCTGTTCTTCAGGAAGAGCTGAGAACCACGAGAGTCCTGCTAGCACCAGGCTGGACTAGACGAAGCAGGTACAACGCCCTCCAGCACCACTGGGCTCCTCTTTTCCACACCACAAACAGGGAAGCACCAAGTTATCCCTCAAGTCTCCGTTCATTTTTACAACAATCAGGATTTTATCTAGAACGTCCCTGACCAGCCCTCTCCAGCATTCCACACACAAAAACATATACTCCATGATACTTTTTAAAAAAGATTTATTTATTTATTGTGTACACAGTGTTCAGCCTCCTTGCTGTATGCATGCAGGCCAGAAGAGGGCACCAGACCTCATTACACATGGTTGTGGGCCACCATGTGGTTGCTGGGAATTGAACTCAGGACCTCCTGACGATCAGCCAGTGCTCTGTTAAGTGCTCTGAGCCATCCCTAAAAGTGAAAACAAACAGCTGGGCAGTGGTGGTGCACGCCTTTAATCCCAGCACTTGGGAGTCAGAGGCAGGCAGATCTTCTGGGTTCCAGGCCAGCTTGGTCTACCAAAAAAAAAAAAAAAAAAAAAAAAAAAGAAGAAGTGTCATAGTTCTTTTAGAATGTGTCTGGAAGGTTTTCTGGCCATTGCCGGAAAACCCCTCCCAATAAAAAAAAAAAAGAAAAAAAAAAGAAAGAGGAGGAGGAGGAAGAGGAAGAAGAAAAAGAAAAAAGAAGGGCCAGCAGGTAGCCTAGCCTCAAATTCATAGTGAGTCTCCTATCTCAGCTTTCTGAATCCTGGGATTTTATCTGAGCCCTTGCTTCTTTTATTTTAAGTTTTTTTTTTCCTTTTAATTTCTATGTCTGTATGCATATATATATGCGTGAGAAGACATTGCCCTTGGAAGCCAGAAGAGGGCATCAGGTCCCCGGGAGTTACAGGTTGTGAGCCTCTCTCTGTGGTGTTTGGAACTGAACTCAGACCCAGGGAAAGGAAATACTTATTCTTAACTGCTGAGCCATCTTACCGGCTCACCGGCTCACCAGCCTCCCTTTTCTTCCTACCTGGGATGACCAGAAGTTTAAGGTCACCGTGCACGACATGGGAAGTTCAAGACCAGCCACGGGAGGAGCTGGGTGACAGCACTGACCTTGGTGGTTACATAACCACTGCTTTCCTACCGAGTCCACGAGCACATCCATCAGACAGCCGTGACGGTGCGCCTGTGTCTAAAGTAGGCTCCACCCACTAGGGTCATCACTATCAACTCAGAGACCAGCCTGAGTCGCATAATAACTTGCATCAGATCAGGAGACCAAGGCTGGAGAATGGCTCAGCGGTTAAGAGCACTCGCTCTTGTAAAGGACCCGGGTTCAACTCCCAGCACCTACAACAGCAGCTCACAATCATTGGTAACTTCAGTGCAAGGGGATATGAAACCCGTTTCTGACCACTGCAGGCACCAGGCACACATGGTGCACAGACTCGGATATATGTTCAAGCAAGATACCAATACACATAAAATAATAATAGTAATAATAAGAATGATAATAAGAATAAATTTTTAAGCTAGGTAGCCTGGGGCTGGGGCAATGACTTGATTGATAAATGTTCCCTGTGCTAGCAAAGGGATCTGAGTTCGATCCCCAGCTGTGCTTGATGTTGAACACCTGTAATCCAGAGGTGGGTGGACAAAACCAGAAGACTCTGGCGCTCTCTAGCCAGCCGGTCTAGCCCAGTTGGTAAACTCCAGGTTCTGTGAGAGACCCTGTCTTGGAAAATAAGGTGGAAACTAGCGGGGTGGCTCAGCAAGTTCAAAGCTTTGCAGACAAGTCTTACTGAGTTTGGTTGCTGGTCCCACACAGTGGAAGGAGAGAACAGCCTCCCAGCACTGGTTCTCCGAACTATACACACACACACACATACACACACACACACACACACACACACACACACACACACATACACACCACACAGGAATTAAGTCCAACTTCCAAATACCCTGTTTTCTGGAGCACTGGAACTTCTCCCACGTGCACGAATTTACGAGAAAGTAATTCCATGTCTGGCTACTGACAAGCATGCATGCGAAAGTCAACTAATAGCCTGGTGGTGGTGGTGGCACACGCCTTTAATCCCAGCACTTGAGAGGCAGAGGCAGTTGGATTTCTGTAAGTTCATGAGTTCGAGGCCAGCCTGGTCTACAAGAGTTAGTTCCAGGACAGACTCCAAAGCTACAGAGAAATCCTGTCTCAAAAAACAAAAAGAAATGAGAGAAAGAAAAGAGAAAAAGTCAACTAATCAAAATAGAAGATTCCAAAATAATTTTATGTTTTTGGAGGGTCAGATTTTATGTAGACCAGACAGGCCTAAAATGGGGATGACCTTGAACTTCTGATCCTCCTGTCTTCAGCCCTCAAACACTGGGATTGCAGACATGTGCCAGCATGTTCCACTAGGAATAATTAAAAATGCATTGAGATCATACCAGGTCATTGTATGTGTGCACGTGTGTGTTTGCGCATGCGTCCATGCGCACACGCATGTGTATACAGTGCTGGGGATTAAGTCAAGGTTCTTATGCACAGGAGGCAAGTCATTAGACTTCTCTGGCCTTAAGCTATGTGTAGCCATTGCTCAACCAGCCTTGTTGAATTCAGTCCCTACAAGAGCCAGCCAGACTGAATTGTTATTAAATACATTTCACAGCCTAGACAACAGAGGTGCAAAAGGTTTAACTCGTTTGTCCAGGATTTGCGCCATGGAGCAGGTCAGCCCAACAACTAAGCAGCAGAATCTTGCCTCTCAGAGGCCTCCTCCTGCTGACACCCCCGGAGCCTAGAATCCTGGACAATTCCTGGAAACACGGGGACAAGCTAAAGTCAACTCTCCCCACGCTCCCATTAAAAAAAAAAAAAAGTTCTGCATTACTGTTTCAACTTGTTAAGTGAGCAAGTCGACCTTGGCACTGGCTGTGTGACGCTCCTGTCATCTCTTTCCTTCCTCCTGAAGTGCCACTGCCTTTGCCTGCCACCTAGTAAAGCCACTTACCCACATGATGTATGATATATAGAAAAAAATAGAAAACAAAACCCAGAAATCTATGCTCCTAGACAACCCGTCCCACCTTAGGCTTAGCGTTCCAGGATTTTCATTCCAGAACAGCACTTTGCGTTTCTCTTCAGTTGTTCTCGGTCTTATTTCTTGGTGCTACAAAGTGCCCACTGCTAAATACACCCCAATGTACTTTTGGTTTGCTCAGTTCCCCATGCCAAGCCCTAGATGTGCCCTCTACCCTGCCTCGGGAATTCCCCAAATAAATCACAAAGTGGAGGACAACAGGAGGTTAAGAGCCTACCCCTAGAAAGCCAAAAGAAGTAGTGTAGGTAAACACTGCTTTATCGAGCCCCTATTTTCCCTTCTATTCTAATCCCAGAGAAAACAGGGCACTTCACAAGGCGCCTCATTAAATGCTGATTTATTCCTGAGTCTTGGTTCTGTGGCCTGTCCCAGTGTCTTCATTCCTCCACCTCTTGTTTGGTTTGTTTGTTTGTTTGTTTGTTTGTTTGTTTGTTGTAGGGGAGACAGAGGTCAATGCCAGGTCTCTTCCTCTGTAACTCTCCATATTTTGAGACAAGACCTCTCACTGTACCTTAAGTTCACCCAACTATGCTAGAGTAGCAGGCCGGTGAGCCTCAGTCACCCCATCATTTCCACCTCCCCCAGCTCCGGGGTTGCCGGCGCACAATGAATCCCCAGCTTCCTACATGGGTGCCGGGGATCTGAACTCAGGTCCTTGTGTTTGCACAGCTGAACCCCACACCCCCCCAACTCCCCCCTCCGCCCCTCCCCACCTCTTTCCAGACCCTCTCCTTGTCTGCCTTTCATCTCAGAAGCTGTGGACGGGCCTGGCCACTCCCTGATCCTTCCCTCCTGAGTGACCTGGAGCAGAAAGCATTTTGGGAAGCTCAGGATCAGCCCCCCAATCTTCTAATTTCCTCCAAGCGCCTGCCTGCTTGGAAACACGCCTGGTGTTGTTTAAGACTTTCAATGTAAACAGCTTGGCAAGGCAAACTTTAAATTGGCCCTGGGGGACAGATTTGAGAAACTGTACATTTCTTAGCTTGCTCTATCTTCTCCCTTCTTCCAGTGAGCATTTAAATTGTCCCCCCACTGGCACTGCATAGCATTGCACTGTAATTAGCGAGATTTAAACAATGCAGCCATAACTAAACCAGATTATCTATCGAGGCTTAATCTAGTGAGAACAAAGGCATGCTAGTCACTTTGGGCCGAAAGCCCAGCGAATACAGAAACACAAACAAGGAAAGTCAACGCAATCATAGGATTTTAAAATGTGCTCTGACAGAGAAAGGCAAATGTCTGAAAATATGAAACCCAGTGCCATGTGCTTGCCCCCTGTCTCCCCTCAAAACCTTCCAGCTTTGAAAGGAAGCTAGCCTTGATAGCTCAGGCCTGAAATGTTAGCTCTACGGAGGCTGGGAAAGGGAGGCTCCCTAAATTTGAGGATGGCCTGACTGTGTCACAAAAGGAAAAGGGGGAAGGGAGTGTGGAGAAATGGCTCAGGGGTTAAACATGCCTGTTGGTCTTCTAAAAACCAGGGCTCTGTTCCCAGCCACCAGTGTCTGGTGCCAGCCACCACCTGTAACTCCAGCTCCAGGAGATCTAACGCCCTCTTCTGGCCTCCATGGGTTCCTACACTTGGTTACACACACATCCACAAACATATGGTTTTAAAATACTTTACTTTTTAATTATGTGTATATGAACGCGTCTATGTATGGGTTTGTACAGGTGAGCACAGCACCTGAGAAGGCCAGGAGAGCATGTTGGATCCCCTGAAGCTGGAGTTATAAGCAGTTGTGAGTAGAAACATAGGTGCTGGGAATCGAACTCAGTCCTCTGGAAAAGCAGAAAGCACTCCAACACTGAGACATCTTTATAGGTCCAAAAGTTAAATTAGTAAAAGTAAATCTCTAAGCTGGCCAGTGACGACACATACCGTTAATCCTATCTGAGGAGGCCGAGGCGGGCAGAGTTCTGTGAGTCCCAGGCTGGCCAAGGCCACATAATGAGACCCTGTCTTAAGAGAGAAAAAGGAAAGGAAAATGGGGGTCAGGTCTGCAATGGCCTACCCCATGGATAAAAGCACTACCACCAAGCCCAGTCGGCTGACTTCAGGTCCCAGAACCCACATGGTAGAAGGATAGAACTGTCCCTTGGCCTCTGCACATATGGGCCCTGACTTCCTGTATACACACACACACACACACAGATAGTAAAAATATTTTAAGATTAAATCTTGATATATATTAGTATTGTATTCATATATATGTGTGAGATTTAAGATTTTATACACACACACACATACACACACACACAATAGGAGGGGTGCTATAGGTTCAGTAAGGCAAGAGGTATGTAACCTGGTAGCCTGGTGTACCCCAGCTGTTTGTGTGCCCGGGTACCTTCTCCAAGCCCTGCCTCCACACTGGATTCTTTAATCAAGGGATAAATATAAGTCAGTGCTTAGTAAAAGCCCAGCCTGGCTTACACATGCCAGACTCCCAACAGTAAGCCGCCTCCCCTTGCTCTCCTGGAGATCTGTGCCAGGGAAGAAGGCAGTCAGTTAAAAACACGCCCTCTCTTCATTCATATTCACACACACACACACACACACACACACACACACACACACACACACACACACCTTTACCAGCCCTGTTGCTCTGGTAAAGCCAAGTGACTGCCCCTTTAAACACTGTGGTTGTTGTAAGAAGAAGAAGGAAGTTCACCTTACCAAATTTTAGGTCTGTTTATTATTGTGTTCTCACTGTGAGCTCGGGCAAGCCTTTTATGCAAGCTTTGCTCTCTGCTCAGCGATATTAATTACATTCTTATTCTGCCTGATGTAAGCTGCCCCTGTCGGCAGAGATTCGGGGAGATTTGAAAGAACAAGCCAATGTATCGAAGGAGGGAGGGAAATGAAGACAATAAAAGCAGCACTCCAGCTTATGGGATATATAAGCCGTGTTTCCTGAAAAGATAAATGATTTGGTATTGAATAGATCCTTTAGGCCATTAAAAAATCCATTTATTTTCTTTTGGATTTGAATGGAGGGAATTTGCATTTTTCCTGCGCAGTTCCATTTAAATTAGAATGCAGAGCATGAGGCTAGCATACAATCAAACTAAATAATAATGGGGGGGTGCGTTCTTCATAAAGGCAAAATTCAGAGTTTGGTGGGATTGCAGCAGGAAAGAGCAGACTCTGGTACCAGCACCTACGGCTGGAGAAGAAAACATGACCAGGTCGTCCAGGCCACCTTCAAGTCGCGCCAGAAGCGGGGCGGTTGTCTTTACGTTTATGCAGGAGACTGCGCCATGTGTTTATCTAAGAGAGAATCGGCCGCGTCTAAAACATCTGCTGTTCTGACAGCAGCAAAACTACGTCCTGGTGTTTAAATATACACAGAAAGGGAACAACTTAAAAAACTAAAGGAATAAAAGCAGTCGAATCGAGATTTGTTTTTTCCCAAAAAGAACATAAAAATGTGGTGAGTACTAGTGTTTCGGCTACTCCCTAATCCCCACACCCCGCCCCTCTTCCTGGCTGCCATTCTTCCCCTCCCCCACCCCATGTGCTCGGGAGCCAGGATTTCAGTGTCCCTGATGGCATCAACTCGCAGGAGAGAGACCTCCTCTCTACTCCTGGCTGCTTTTCTGAACACAAAGAACAAAGTACAAGCTCTCAGGTCTCACAAAGTGGAAGGGAGAACAGGCTAGCTTCTCTGCGCGGCAGGAATAGCCTGCCATAAAGAGACCTGCCCCGGCACACGCTTCCAACTTGAAAAGGGTGTGGCAATGTCTAAACACCTACTGGGGCCAAACAGGTAGGAGGGCGGGCAGCCAGGTGTGCCCTGGCCTCACAGGTGAGGTGTGGCAGTGCACCAGGCCAGGCTGTTGGTCCACACCGAGCCCCTCCACAGCCACAGAGATTGGGGTTTGGACTCTGTGGCTCGAAGGACATCCGTTTTGTCAAGGAAAGCCAGAAACCGGAGCTTCCGTTAGAGTTGCCGAGCACTGTTTTCAGAGTGTTTAAATACCGTCTCAGGTGAACCAAACCTGAGAAGGCGCCGGTAGCCCTCGGCTTGCCATCCCGACCTCGGCAGAGCCTAGGGTTATTTAAAGCATGCTTCATACCACAGCTTACCTATTAATTGTCACTGAATAATTCTGTCTCGTTACATTCACTGTGGCTGATAAAGCTGTGAAGTGCTTTTTAGCTTTGCTGCGTGATATTACCTCATTCAATTTGGGTGGCGTGGTGGCGTGTGCTTGCGGTGTTGTCCAGGTTAGTGTCAAACTTGCTTTAAAGCTAGGGTTAGCCTTGAATTCCTGATTCCACCTTTTCACCCTGCCAAATACTTGGATTACACCTCTACCTTGGGCTTTCAACTAATACACACACACTCAGTAACACTTTCTCTCACACACACACTCTCACACTCAGTAACACACACACACACACACTTAGTAACATTCTCACACACACATACTCTCGTACATATATACACCTGTCTCAAATAACTCATTTATTTGTATTTTCTCGTTTTGTGTGTGTGTGTGTGTGTGTGTTAGGTGTGAGCATGCCACCAGCCTGAGTGTGGAAGTCAGGGGACACCTTTCTATACTATGGGTCCTGGGGCTCAAACTCAGTTCAGGACATCGGGCATGGCAGCCCGTTCCTTTACTGGTTAAGACACCTCAGGAGCCTACACTTGTCCATAATTTCTCTCTCCTCTCCTCTCCTCTCCTCTCCTCTCCTCTCCTCTCCTCTCCTCTCCTCTCCTCTCCTCTCCTCTCCCCTCCCCTCCCCTCCCCTCCCCTCCCCTCCCCTCCCCTCCCCTCCCCTCCCCTCCCCTCCCCTCCCCTCCCCTCCCCTCCCCCTCCCTTCCTCCCTCCCTCTCTCTCTCTCTCTCTCTCAGATGGAGTCTCATTGGGTAACCTGACTGAGATTAAAAGCATGAATGAGCCACCACGCCTAGCAACTGTTTTTTCTTATTTGCTTGAACTGAATGTCTACTGCCTCCTGAGAATCAGGGCTGTCTAGCTTGCTCTTGTCTGTGCAGAACACAGCTCTGAACCCCATTCATTTGGCCTTGTTAAGAAATACAGGAATTTGAGCCAGGTGGTAGTGGTGCAGGCCTTTAATCCCAGCACTTGGGAGACAGAGGCTGGTGAATCTTTGTGTGTTCGAGGCCAACCTGGACTAAAAGAGCTAGTTCCAGGACTGCTAGGGCTGTTACCCAGAGAAATGCTGTCTCAAAAAAACAAAACCAAAACAAAACAAAAAAGAAAAGAAAAAAAAGAAAGAAATACAGGAACTTAAAAGAATTAGGAAAACTTTGGAAGGCACTATCCTCTACTGAAGGAGCAGGCAGTTCCTTATGCATCACACGATTAAATCTTAAATCTCATGGACTCGTGTCTACATGGAGAGACTCATGAAGGATGTCCAAAGAGCTGGAAAAGAAGGCTTCTGCTCATGTGTCTCTGCGCTAGCGCTGAAGCCAGATTTTACCTCCAGGTCACAGGTCACACCGAACTCGGTTCAATGCCTTGAAATTCGGATCTACATCTCTCTTCGAGGGTAACGTGGACAAAGCGGGAAAACTAAGCCATCACTGCAGGGGACACTCTTCTTCCTGAGCCGTGAGGGAAGCGCTGGGGGAGTGTATCCCAGCAGGCAGAACGATGGCCTTGTATGCAAGAGGCCTGGGTTCTGTCCCCAGCACTACTCCACCAGAGGGAGGAAGGAAGGAAGGTCAGGAGATCAAGTCCCACCCCAGCTGCAGAGGGAGTTGTAGGCTAGCCCTAGTTTCAGGAGACAGTCTCAAAACCAATAGCTGAGTAAGTAAAAGTATTCCCATGCAGAGCAAAGATAATTCAGTCTCCTTGTCCAGAAAGTGACAGAACCAAGTAGGAGAAAGGTAAATGTTGCTTTTGTCTTTTTTTAAAAAGCACTTTTAGCCGGGTAGTGGTAATACATACCCTTAATCGCAACACTCAGGAGGATCTCTGAGTTGGAAACCAGCCTGGTCTACAGAGTGAATTCCAGAACAGCCAATTTTAAAGTCTTTTTTTTTTTTAACCAAAAATCTTTTTTAAGAGTTCCCTTTTAAAACTTTTTAGTTTTTAATTAGATATACCTGGAGGGGGGGTATACGTGGGCATGCACACATATATGTATGTGTGTATGTGTGTGTATGCATGTGTCTGTGTACATGTACATGTAGTGCCAGTTGGAGCTAGAATTACAAGTGGTTGTGAGCCACCTGAGGTAGGTGCTGGGAACTGAACTTGAATCTTGCTATATTCCAGCAAGCATTCCCCTGTCTCCGTGCTCCCTCCTCTTGCTGTTTTATGTCGAGACAGTCTCATTAGCCCAGCCTGGCCCCTAACTCACTGTGTAATCTGAACTCCTGATCCTCCTCCCTCTGTCTCCCAGGTGCTGGGATTAGAGGGGTGTGCCAGCATACCTGGCTAGGATAGGGGTGCACCTTAGCGTATCTACCTTACTGTTTGGGATTTACCTTACAAAAACGTCTCTCAGTTGTGAGGACCTAAGCACACAGGATGCTGGCACGGAGCACAAGTGGGAATGCCAACCGCACACAACCCGGCTGTCCCTCAAAGCCAGTCAAAAGTTCACATAAACTAAGCCCCATCTACCAGGACTCTACAGCCGCTTGCAAAGATCATGTTGAGCCATGTCGGTTAGCACAGAAGAAGGGTCTGTACGGAAGCACACAGTTCGGCAGGTAATGATTGTGTTTGTAAGTGAAGTGTGAAATGGCGGCCCAGCTGCTTCGTACTTATCACCCAAGCTTCTGGACCCGAGTTCAGACCTTGGAAGCCCTACCTAGGTGGAAGGAAGAAATGGACTCCACCAAGTTACCCTCTAACCTCCCCATATGTGCTGTGGAGCACGCACACACATGCACACGTATACAAATGTGGGGGGAAAGTTATGGGGGGGCAGTGTGCACATGCCTTGCCCTGCATGTGGAGGTCAGAAGGCAACACGAGGGATTGGTGTTGTCCTGGTCATCAAACTCTGGTCATGAGGCTTGGCCACCTCGCCACCCCATTAATAAGACTTTGTAAGTACTGGAGAGATGGCTCCATGGTTAGAGGTCATGGCTGCCCTCGCAGAGAACCTGGACTTGGTTCCCAGCTCCCATTCATAGCGACCTGTGACTCCAGTTCTAGGGGATGCGATACACTCTTCAGGCCATCCTGGGCACCAGACACACACGTGGTGTGCAAGCTTGCATGCAGGTAAAAAAAACCCATACATATAAAGAAACAAATGTAATATTTTTTAAATTGGGAGGTGCTATTTTGAGACAAGGTTTCACTGGATAGCCTTGGCTGTCCTGGAACTCACTATGTAGACCAGGCTAACCTCAAACACATAGAGGTCTGACTTCCTCTGCCCCCAGTTGAAGATTAAAGGTGCATGCTATGAGGCCGGAGAGATGGCTCAAGGATTAAGAACACTGACTGTTTTTCCAGAGGCCCCGAGTTCAGTCCCTAGCACTCACATGGCAGCTCACACCTGTCTGTGGCTCCAGTTTTAGGGGACCCGACACCCATGGCAAAAACACCAATGCACATAAAAATTAACCAATTAATTAATTTTTTAAAAAGGTGTATGCTACCATGACATAAAACTTAAAGATCTATTAATTATTTTTTAAAAAAAACAGGGTCTCACTATGTGGACCAGGCTGGCCTAAAACTGGCTGTGTGTACTCTACTAACTAGCTACGTATCCCCAACCGAGTCAAAGAAAAGAGAGGAAGAACTAAAGAAACATATTTGAGAAGTGTGGCGTGACATTCACTAAGATGTGGAGACATATTCTAGGAGACAGAATCACGGGTGATTTTCATTTTCTTTGTGTTTTCCTTTAAAGTTGAACTCTGTTTTAAACTAAAGCCTCATGAAGCCCAGAAACAACTTGAATGCACAGTGAGACTGGAGAAAAATCTATTAATAAGATTTGTTAGTATATTTATTCTTTTTTTTTTTAATTTATTTATGATGTATATAGTGTTCTGGGCACCAGATCTCATTATAGATGGGTGTGAGCCATCATGTGGTTGCTGGGAATTGAACTCGTAACCTTCGGAACAGCAGTCAGTTCTCTTAACCTCTGCGCCATCTCTCCAGCCCAGTATATTTATTCTTATAATTAATTATTAGAGCCAGGCGTGGTGGCGCACACCTTTAATCCCAGCACTCAGGAGGCAGAGGTAGGCGGATCTCTGTGAGTTGGAGACTAACCTGGTCTACAGAGTGAGTGCCACGTGCCAAGACAGCCAAGGCTACACAGAGAAAGTCAGTCTCTAAAAATGAAGGGGGGAAGAAAAAGAATTGAATTACAACTTTCTCAGCTCCCTTACCGCATTGACTCACACCAAGTGGCAGCCCCGGCTGAGGTTTCCTCTCACTTACTTAGGGTGTGCTGTCTATGCCAGCCACTCGCTGGTGGCTCTACAGTGCAGTACAAAGCCCGGCTGAGGTTTCCTCTCACTTAGGGTGTGCTGTCTGTGCCAGCCACTCGCTGGTGGCTCTACAGTGCAGTACAAAACATCTTTTTTCTTCTTTCTCCCTGGCTTGAGCTACTTATCAGGTCCTCAGTCCTGGGAGACGCACACCTGAAGCCACATCTACATATAACCACCAGAATGAGTAGGAAAATGATTGAGGGCCTGCAAAATAGCTCAGCAGGTAAAGACGCTTGCAGTCGAGCCTGGTGACCTGAGCTGGCTCCTTTCCCTGGAACCGACGCGGTGGAAGGAGGCGGCCGACTCCTACAAGCTGACCTCAGGCCTCCACACATGTGCTGTGGAGCACATGCTCCCCTCACAAACACAAAGAAAGAAACATAGTAATTTGTCAGTAAGTTTTATTTTTATGTGTATGAATGTTTTACCTGAATGTTTGTATGTGAACCACATGTGTGCCTGATGCCAACAGAGGCCAGAAATGTCAGATCCCCTGGAACTGGTGTATGATGCTATGTGGGTGCCGGGAACCCAAGCTGGGTCCTCTCCAAGAGCATCCGGTACTCCTAACTACTGACTGAGCCGTCTCTCTGACCCTTTAAATATATTTTTATATTCCTACTAATCCATAGCTGTTCTTTTATTCTTTTCCCACTGTGTCCTAGACAGGAGTGCGGACAGAGTGCTGCATAAAGGGAAAGGCAGGGATGGACTGAGGGGAGAGGGGAAAGAGGAAGAAGAGAAAGAGGAGATGGGAGGTGTGCAGGGGTGCACGCCATCTTTCCACGTGAACATCGGGAAGGGTCTATCTCCAGACTGAACTCACCTACCTGATAGATTCTGGAAGTGACAGCTGAAGTGGGGAATACCTGAGACCTAAAACGCCCTAACTTGGCTCAAACTGATGTCTTACCATAGCCCGGGGCCTCTACTAACATGCACCTGTTTCTTCCCACCAGGGAGGGTGAAAACACAAGGCCAGCGTGGGAACATCTTCGAGAATCCTCTTCCAGCTGCAGCCAGCTGACATCTTGTATCTCCACTGGCTAGAAAAAAAAAAAAAAAGCAAATGAGTTCTCTTGGCCTCCTCCTCCTCTCCTTCATTGTCTTCTTGAGATAGAATCTTCCGTAGCCCAGGCTGGCCTCAAACACACTATGTAGCCAAGTATGGTGTTGAATTCCTGGTGCTTCTGCCTCTACCTCCCCAAATGCTGGGATTGCAGGCAGGGGTCAACATGACAGTCTGTCTTATAAGAGTGCATTTTCAGACCCTTTCAGGAGACCCCACTCCTATGACCTACTGCCTCCCAAAGGCCCTACCTACCAACACCAGCACACAGGAGATTAGATTTTGACCTGTGAGTTTGGGTCAAAGTCCAGAACCTGTAATAATCAGTGCTATACAAACATCACTATTCTTATGGTGATGGTAATCTTGATTAAACTTGATTAAAACAACCCCGGAGCAGGAGGGGTGTGGTGACACTTGTCTGTCATCCTAGCACTCTGGAGGCACAAGATTGAGGCCAGCCTGCCCTACATGGCTAAACCCTAGCCAAAAAGCCAAAAAACAAACCGAGATGTTTCAGGGAATAAAAAAAAATGCAAGCGTGAGGACCTCAGTTCAAATCCCCAGAACCATGCTAAATAGTCAGATGTGGCTTTTGCACCTATGACCCAGGGTGGTGAGGAGTGTTGCTGCGAGGACCACCAGCCTAGCTCCAGGTCCTTGAGGCTCTGGCCTAAGGAAATCAGACAGAGGTAAGTCCAAGAGATCTCCCGTCCTCTTCTGGCCTCTGAGGGTACCGCACTCAAGTGCACGTGCCCACACACAGACACACCCATACACACAAAGATGTAGGATGGCTCAGTGGTTCCGAATACTTGTTGCAGCTGGGTGGTGGTGGTGCACGCCTTTTAACCCCAGCACTCAGGAAGCAGAGTCTGGCAGATCTCTGTGAGTTTGAGGCCAGCCTGGTCTACAGAGCAAGTTCCAGGACAGGCTCCAAAGCTACACAGAGAAACCCTGGCTCGAAAAACAAAACAAAACAAAATGTCTGAAAAGCATTCCTTGCTCTTACAGAGGGCCCAGGCTCGATAACTCCATCTGCAGGGAATACAACACTTTCTTCTGGCCTCCCTGAGCAGCAGGCACACGTATACACATGCAGGCAAAACGCTCATACACATAAAGTTAAAAAAAAAATTATAAGAACTAAAGCCCTAAAGCCCTACAAGCTTGTTCATTATACAGCTGAGAAAGTGGGAGTCCAGAGTAGGCAACAAGTTGTTCAGAGTCACACAGTAGTGAGCAGAAGACAAGGATTAGAACGAGGTCCTCTGACTCATGGCTCAGACACTAAGCCTGAAAAGCTGGGAGGAAGGTAGTTCAGGGAAGGTGGAGAGCAAAGGCTCCCCTGGCAGCTATCGTCATGCCCTACTTCATGGCGTGGCTCTCTGTGCTCCACTGGACCTCAGTCTCCCAGGTGGAGGGCACCAGAGCCTGGTTTACAACGGCTCACTGTGCAAGGCCTTTGGTGTGAACAGCACCCTGCGCCAACACGGGGGCATGTCCACTTCCTCCAACAGCCCACACGCACGCTCGTCACATCTGTTCATCCTATGCTCTTGGCACCGCCACTGCCGGCCCTCAGAAGTTAGACAGTGAGCCCAGTTGTTTTGTTTGGTCCATTTTGGTTTTTGAGAGAAGGTCTCAGGTAGCCAACTCTTGACCCCCCCAGCTTCCAGCTTCTGAACACGAAGCTCCCAGACGTGTGCCACCATGCCTGCCTGGCTCAGTGCAGCTTTATGTTCAACCTAAGAACACAGATCAGTTCTTTGTCATTACCCCTGACTCTGCTTCAAGAAAACACCTGTATTTTTATGTCTTACAGTACACGGGATCCAAGCCAGGGCCTCACCCATGCTAGGCAAGCTGCTCACTGCTAAGTCATACACTCCAGACCAGAGAAAGACTCGAAAATGTTGTTTGAGCAGTTCATAACAGTAAACAATGCCTGCCCCTGCTTTTCAAGGAATTACCCAAGAACTTAGATGGATAAAGCAGACATTGTTTTGGACTTTGGAGAGGCACCAACTTCATGCCATACTCCAGGATGCCTGAGGCAAAACACTCTCCAAAGGTTCTTAAGGACAGCGATAAATGCAGTCAAACTGCTGTCCCACAAATACACAGCATCCAAGAAACTGATCTTGACCCTGAATTATTTAGCTGTCTCAGTTTCTCCCTGCATCGTGACTGCAAGGAAAGCAGGTGATACAGGCTGCGTCATTCATTCACCAAGTCTTTTTTTTTTTTAAAAAAAAAAACAACAAAGCAAAACAATGTCTATAAATGTGCCACAGCCCAGATGTGGGACTGAGAGACCCATGTGTGCCTCCGTTGTCTTCTCCCTTTTCAGTGAGTTCCAAGGATTATCAGGCTTGTGAGGCAAATTTACCTTTATCTTACTAGGCCCTCAATAAGAAATTTTAAAATTGCTATTATGACTGGTGGTGGCAAACGTCTTTAAACCCAGAACCCAGGAAGCAGAGGAAGGCAGATTTCTGTGAGTTTGAAGTCAGCCAGGTCTAGAGAGCAAGTTCCAGGACAGCCAGGGCTGTAACACAGAGAAACTCTGTCTGGCAGGGTGGGGGGCGGGGAGATTGACTAGTTATTTTATTCTATGAATATTACATGTGTACATGCCCCATCTGTGTGCCTAACCCATAAAGTCCAGAAAAGGGCACTGGATCCTATGCAACTGGAGTTACAGACAGTTGTGAGGGCAGCTCACTGCGGGTGCTGGGAACCAAACCTGGGTCCTCTGCAAAAGTAGGAAGAACTCCTGACTGCTAAGTCAGCTCTCCAGCCCCTTACTTGCATTTTTTTAGGGTTTCTGGTTGGTTGGTTGGTTGGTTGGTTTGTTACTTGCTTGCTTGTTTGCTTTTCAAACAGGATCTCCGGGAGCCCAGGTGAGTCTCCAGCCCTCTATGAAGCTGAAGATGGCCTAGAACTGCTGGCCCTCCACCTCTCCCTCCTGAGTGCTGGGGCTACAGTGTGCAGTGGCTATTTCCAATGTGGTCCCAAACACAGGAGTGAAGATGGAAATCCTCCCCTCATGGGGGCGGGGGCAGACCTTTAAGGCCAAAGCGTCAGGCAGCACTAACATGGTGAGATGGCACATCCTGTAATGCCATGGACTTCCATTCTCTAGAACAGAACTCAATCCCCAGGACCCACATGGTGGAAAGAGAGAACTGACTCCCCCAAGTGGTGCTCTGATCTCCACTTGACTCTCTCTCTCTCTCTCTCTCTCTCTCTCTCTCTCACACACACACACACACACACACACACACATAGAAGGACACACACATAGAAGGAGAGCACCAAGTCAATATCATATCACCACACTAGAACAAGGAGACCCTCAACAGAAATGACTGCAAGTTGCCATAGGAACTCAGATGTCCTCTGGAAATGTGTGAAGCACCTTCTGAGGCAAACAAGTCCATCGCAGACAGGAGCCAGAATGCCAAAGGGCAAAAGCAGAGACGGAGGGACAGCCAATTCTCTGATGTCCCCCAGATCCCATGTGTGAGGAAAATTTCCCACAGGGCACCTGCACAGCAGGCGAGTTTGATCCCTGGAAGAAGAGAATCAAATGGAGAAAGTTGTCCTCTGACATCCGCATGTGCACTGTGATGCATAAGCCTCAAACACACATCACATGCACCAAAGACCAAAAAGAAAAAAAAAAGTACTGAGGTCCAGTTAGATGGCTCAGCTCCTAAGGGGGCTTGCAGCCAAGCCTAACGAACTGAGTCCAGCCCCTAGGACCCACTTGGTGGGAAGAGAGAATCACACATTGTCCTCTGACCCCCACACAAACTAGCACACACACACGCGCACACACACACACACACACACACACAAAATAAATGAAAATTTAATAGAAAGATAATCTCGACCTCAGTAATTCTAGTCCACAGGCCCCCCACAGTCTTCCCACATCTGCTGAGACACAGATGTGCTCTGGCACATAAACAGATGCATATAAATAGAAATAAAGTACATTTTAGAAGTAAATTAATAATTTAAGACCACCAAACTGCTCCCTTTCACCCACCTCTCTTATGAACGAATATGACACACAAGATGGCATTCCTTGTCCGCTCATCCAGATATATCATTTCCACAGGACTCCGTTCGACCATACCATCCCTGATCTTGATCTAATAAGACATCCCAAACCAAGAAAGAAGCCCATCTTCGGCGTCACCAGAAAAATCAAAAAGATCTAACAGAACAATAAAACCTGTGAGGAAGGGGAGAGCTCGGCCTCCATGAGTCACGCTAAACTTTTGGAATAGAAAATTATGCCTTGGAATGCTGAGAACGAACCTAGCGCAGTTTGAGGTGTAGTAACCTCGACTGTACCCGAGAAGCCTCCGCAGCAATCATTCTGGAGCTTCTGAGACAAGCTGAGGATGCGGTCAAATGCCACAGTGAACACTGAGGAACCTGAGTAGTTGGTGTTTTGAGTCACTGTGGGTTGGGTACACAACCCACCGCAGCCTACATCCCTGTTGCAAAATGGAATTAATATGACATTCCATGAACCAGAGTATCCTGGCCAGTCATATCAGAGAAAACACCACACCACCACCACAGGCCTGCAGGGCTGTGTATATGAATGCAATACAAATGGATTTACTTATTTGTCAAGATAGGTCTTAAAGAGCCGCCCGCAAACTCACTGTGTAGCAGAGGGATGACCTTGGACTTCTGATCCTCCTGCCTCTCCTTCCCAAGGGCTAGGATTGACTCCCATCTCCTCCTGAATTCTTGCACATTAGGCAAGAACCCTACCAGCCAGGCTACCACTCCCACCCCCCACCCACCCCCGCCCTTGGCTAGTTTGTCCTTCAGACAGGAGCTTGCTGTATAACTCAGGCTGGTCTTGAACTCACTATTCTCCTAGCTCTGCCTCTGGGATGACAGGCATAGGCCCACCACAGCTGGCTGTGTAGAAGTCAGGAAAAGAACGTGGCCGCACACACCTTTAAGCCCAACAGAGGCAGGAGGATCTCTGTAAATTCGAGGCCAGCCTGGTCTTCAGAGCTAGTTTCAAGACAGCCAGGACTCTCGAAAAACCAAGAAAAAAACATAAACAACAAACAAACAAACAAAGGCTGGTTATCATCCGTTTTTAAAGCGACTTTATTTCTATGAATGAGCTTGAGAGGGGAAGTGCATTGGACATCAAGTACTACATTACCTCCGTTCTAAACTGTTGAACATTGTCTTGTTTATGGTGGGGTCTCGTATTGCCCAGGCTGGCTTCAAAGTCTGTTATGTAGTTCAGGATGACTGAGAACTCAGTAACTCCTGCACCACCTCTGGATTCTGGGATTCCACTGAGGTCTGGCTGTCACTCCACTGAGGGACAGAGTATGTCAAAGTGACTTTTCACGCTCTCTGGTCCCTACATCATTCAGAAATGCTTTGCAGGGGAAAAAAAAACAACAACAACTTTTAACCTTTCTTTCGAAAGGGAAACCCGCCTAGAAAGCGGCTCTCAGATAGAGAAAGAAACAAACCATTGGATTTGAACCGGGTGCGATTCTTCAGTGCGAGGAAGGCAAGCAAACGCAGATTCCTTCCGGACACTCAAAGGCAAGCCTTTCCAGAGGAACGCGACTCAATTCCTCCATTCACCCAACTTGTTCTGGAGAGGAAATTAGTTTACTGCCATATCGAAATAAAGAAGCCAGGAGGCTGCGTTCCAGAAAATCACGTGGTGCCTCCCTCCCCCACCTCCTTCACTACACACTCTCTCCCAGCCCATCCCCTCCCGCCACACGGTTTGCACAACGCACTGCGGCTGCGTGTTGCAGCTTGACAGCCTTGCACACTCGGGGAAAATTCGAGGGCGGGGCCGGGGCGGGGGGTGGTCAAAAGGTACAGAGAACGAACAAGAATCTGACAGTCCAACCTAGCCTTTGCGTTTCGCCCTGAGGCGTCCGTATGCATCCTTAGACTCCATCCTCCTCCGCAACCCGGGGTCTTGTTCCCTGGACCCCCGAGGTGAGGACGGCGAGCGGAGAGCACTCACGGAACCTGGAGGCGTTTCTAAGTATTTTTAATTATTCGGGTCAGCCCTGAATATGTTCTTCGTGTAAACAAAAAGGCGCCTGTAAAGTCACTTCTTGCTTGTAATGTTCTTTCCCTCTCTCCACCTCTACCCCTCCCTTCACTCACTTTGCTCCTCCCTTATCCCCTCCCCCGTACCCCAACGGGTGTTCTGTTTGGTAGGCGTCCAAGCCATAGAGATATGCCCATTATATAGAGCTATAAATAGGAGGAAAGGTATTATCAACTTACAATCTGAAGGTTGTGACATAACCAGCCAGTACTTTTGACCGAGAAAAGCAATCGCTGGTTGTTGAAAAGTCCAATGAAAAAGATTGCTGGCAAGAATAAAAACAGTGACAGAGGCTGTGAGATGTCTTGGAGCGAGCTGTCAAGCCTGAAGCTCGGAGTTCGAACCCTGGATCCCATAGGGTGGAAGGCGACTCCTATAAACTGTCCGCTGACTTCCACACCTGCTTACACACACGTACACATGCAATCAATCAATAAATGTAATTTTAAAAAGAAAAAGAGGGGACTGGGTGTGGTGGTGCACGCCTTTAATTCCTGTACACAGGAGGCAGAGACAGAGGAGTCTCAGTGAGTTCAAAGCCAGGCTGGTCTATATAGTAAGTTATATGCCAGCCAGGGCTACCTAAAGACATCTGTCTCGAACACAAAACCAAAGAGCCTACTTTTTACCTTTTTGTTCAGTGTGGTATGTATTAACCATCCTCTTCAGAAAAAATATAGAGTTTAAAAATAAAAGCAGGGCAGGGTGGTAGAGGTGCACGCCTTTAATCCCAGCACTCAGGAGACACAGGCAGGCAGATCTCTGTGAGTTCAAAGCCAGCCTGGTCTCCGAGAGTTAGTTTCAGGACAGGCTTCAAAGGTACAGAGAAACCCTGTCTCGAAAAACAAACAAACAAACAAAAAGTTCTGAGTCATCTCTCCAGTTCCTTTAATATCTGTGTTTAACTATGTGTATGTACGCTGGACAGGGTGGTGCTGTGACCCATTAGGCAGTTCAAGGACAGCCCTGTCTATGTAGTAAATTCCAGGACAGCCTGGACTTACATAGTGAGATCCTGTCTCAAAGAACAAAAAAAAAAAAAAAAAAAAAAAGAAAGAAAGAAAGAAGAAATCTGATTCTCGTTAAGTTAATTAAATAAGTACATATATAAATAAAAAATTAAATGTAACAAAACCAATGTAACTTCTACAGGCTCTTTTAAACATTTTATTTTTTACTTTTTCTTTTTTCTCCCTCTTTGCCATCCCCCTACCAAACTGACTTAACTAAACCCCATACCTGAATGGCCATGATTATTACAAAGGGAAAATGAGAGAGCAGCTTGGGGCTCAGGGTCCTGCTGAGTTTCTGGTCCTTCTTCTCCCTCCTCACCTTTATGTAGCTATTTTCCCTTCATTCCTGCCTCACCCCCTTCCACAGAAAGCACGTGCACATCTATCTCCTGGTCATATTTTAACTGGGATCCTTCTGAAGTATGGAAGGAATTTGTGGACAAGGTCCTGGGCCTGACATCACTGTACATTCTCAAAGGGAGGATTGTTCTTCTTCAATTGTTGCCCGAGATTAGAAAGCCCTGGGAGGGTCGGGCTCCAGGCTCCACCCTCTTTTGTATTTTGGATATTCCTTACAAACCTGTTCCTCCCTGAAGAAGCTTTCCCAATCCTGGAAGCAGGAAATAGAAAATACTCCTTCTTTAAACTAGTCTGTGTGTAATTAATTAGTCTGTCAGCGGCGTAGCAAAGTGGTCGCCGAGCTTTGCTTTTCTGTTGTTTTGGTCCTGGCGGTTTATAAGTGTGTGGATGCCTGAGTCAGACTTCCCCACTGCTTAGGTAGAGAGGGGCAAGATGTTTTGAGTGACAGCTGTTTTCTGTGTCTCTTCCGGCCTGCACAGGCCATGGTCCCTTCCAGCAGCTGTGACTGCGGTGCCTTTCCGGCTCACTAAAATTTGGTTGAGGGAAGGACAGGTTCATCTGCATTGGCTTTAGAAGCATCCTAGGGCTCCGATGCGACGTGTAACCTCGCAGAGCAGTATTATTTTGCTCTGAGTTTTTCTTTAGTAGTAGTGTGTAGGTGTGAGAACACTCGTGTGTCACTGTGTATGTGGGGAGGTCCGAGGCCAGCCTGCAGGAGCCAGTTGTCTCCTCTGCCATGTGGGTCCTGAGGACCGAACTCAGGTTGTCACATCAAACACCTTTCCCTTCTGAGCCATCCTGCCAGCCCTTGGATCTTTTTGTAGTCTTTTTTGTCTCAAATGATCTGTAGCTTTCTTCTGTCCCCTTGGTTCTGTTGACAGCGTGAAGCTTCTAGCTGACCTTTCCCAAGCCTTTCTGAGACCAGGCCTTTCGTCATAAATGTTAAATCAACCAAGCTATGAAAGGGTGTTGGAATGCCAGGCTGTTCTACAGTTTCCCTTCCTGGGCTTGTTTTTATTATTATTATTTTTAGAGGACCCACTTTAAGCAACTGTTCCTGAATTAAAATATTGCTCAAGCTGTCAGCTCCCCTAAGAACCACCTCAAAACACTGACCTGTGTGTGTGGGGGGGGGGGACGACACAACGACCCTGTGCTGAGCAAGTTCGCAATGCACTTGTAAAGTTTGCTCTACCAAGAGGAGTCAAATGTGACTGAGTTATTAATTAGCAGAAGCCATCCTCCGAAATTACCCTGCATTAATCACAATTCATGCAAAATGTATCCAATTAGTCTTAGGACGTAGGTTTGACAAACTACCCTTTCTTCGGAGACGGTAGTCAATTTTAATAACCCTCACTGGATAAGTTATTAATGCAAGCACAGCCTGAAATGATAAGTGTTGGGGGAAGGGGAATCCAAAAAGTACAACAGCCGCACTCTGGCAAAGCCCAAAACTATGTAAACTGGAGCCGAGGAGGCTGGAGGAGGCTGGAGGAGGCAGGAAGCATGATAGGGCCGTTGGGGATGGGGTAGTGTCTGCCACCATTCGGACGGAAGGAAGCGGTTCAAGTTGGATTCTCCTGAGATTGGGGGCTGGTGAAATATGTTCAGAGCCCATAAGGAAGGAAGTTCCACCTCCTATTTCTTACCCTTTTAGTGAAAGACACTTAGAAACTGTTCAGGGTCCAAACACACTGATCCCTGGTCACAAGTTCGAGTCTCCAGCAGCCAGTTGCACTCCTAAACATTCTTTCTCTTTGCTCCCAACCTCACCCTTTCAAAGCTTGTGCATTTCACTGCTTTTTGGGATCCCGGCTCCCGGGGAGCCTGTCTGAGCGATAAAGGCACAGAAGCCCTTGAGGTTAAGTACAAAATTATACAGCATGTCCAGAGGGGGAGTCTCAAAGATCCTGGGCAAACCAAACAGCTTCTTCAGGACCCAAAGATCTTCTTACATAATTAAAGAGCTGAAATAAACAAAATTGTATGGTTTCCCACTCAAAACCGTGGTGCTTTCAGTGTCTCAGACTTAAGGTCAGCTTTCTTAGTAACTTCCCTGTCTGCTTATGTCTACTTAAACATACCATTGTCATATGCATTGTGTATGTTCTTGTATATATGTTTATGTACATATGTGTATGCGTTAAAGTACATATATGTGTGTACATATGTGTTTATATGTGTGCGTATATAAACACGAATATATGTGTGTCTCTATTATAGACCTACAAAAATGAAAACATCACATGTTGAGAAGTTCTGTGTCTGTAGCGTTTCCTTTGATTCTGTTTTGCAAGGCCCTCTGGCATGTTAGCATATGCTCTACTACCCACTGAGCTACACCCCTAGGCCAAACAGAACGTCCCATGTTCCACAGGGACTGCAGAAAGCTGAAGGGATTCGAGTTTCCGTGATTTTTATAAGATTGAATTGCTTTGTTTGTTTTCTAGAGACAGGGTGTCACCCTCTAAGCCAGCATGGCCTGGGAACTTGCTGTGCATGACAGGCTGGCTTTGAGTTTGCTTGCATCCTCCTGCCTCAAACCTACAGAGCACTGGGATTGTAGTCACGAGGCACCACACCCAGCCGAGGCAAACGGCTTTCAACAGTGTCCGACATGTGTGTTTACTTCCTGTTACATGTGGGTGGGTTTTCCTTTCCTCCTCCTCTCCCTCCTCCTCCTCCTCTTCCTCCTCCTCTCCGTCCTACTCCTCCTCCTCTTCTTCCCACTGAAGAAAAAAAAAGGAAGCTGAATATTTCTTGAGATTTAAAATTCTGCATACCTAGCTGGGTGTTGGTGGCCCAGCCTTTAATCCCAGCACTGAAGGAGTCAGAGGCAGGTGGATCTGAGTTTGAGACCAACCTAGTCTACAAGAGCGAGTTCCAGGACAGGCAGGGATACACAGAGAAACTCTGCCTCGAAAAACAAACACAAACGACAAAAAACAAACAGATGAACAAAAGAAAAATGAAATTCTACAAATCTAAGAAAAAAATGAAAATTACTAGAGTCCTTGGAAATTAGTGAGCTAAAAAAAAACAAAAACAAAAACAAAAAGCCCTGTCTGGCAGTAGTGGCACACGCCTTTAATCCCAGCACTTGGGTGGAGAGGCAGGCAGATCTCTGAGTTCGAGGCCAGCCTGGTCTACAGAGTGATTTCCTGGACAGGCTCCAAAGTTACATAGAGAAGCCTGTCTCAAAAAACCAAAAAATAAAAAACAAAACTAAAAATGAAAAGACAAAAAGTCCTTCACACCCCTCCATCCTTTCTCTGAGAAGATTTACCTAGGGAAGGGTAGAAAAAGCTGTGCTTCTGAACTACCTGTGAGCCCCAGCTGATACAAGGAGTTTCCAGAAAGGGTTAGAAGCTAGAGGGTGCAGCCTCTTGGAGGCAGAGGCAGGGGGGAGTTTGAGGCCAGCTGGGATATATAGGAAAAAGTCTGTTTCAAAACAGAGGGACGTGGAAGCTAATGCTTGTAATCCCAGTCTTCAGGGAACCGAGATAAACGAATTTGGGGTTTAAGATCAGCCTTGGCCACACAGGGACTTCTAAGCAGAGCTGAGCTACAGAGTGAGACCCTGTCTACAGAAAAACAAATCTTGGGCTGGAGAAATGGCTCAGTGGTTAAGAGCACCCACCGCCACTCTTCTAGAGGACCTGAGTTCAATTCCAAGCACCCACAGGGCAGCTAACAGCTGTCTGTAACTCCAGTTCCTGGGGCCTCAATCCCTTCTTCTGAATGCCTTAGACAGCAGGCAAGTATGCAGTGTATATACATACATGCAGGCCAAACAATCATACATGTAGGATAAGAAATAAGCTATTAAAAAAGGAAAGAAAGAAAATAATTGCCTGATGAGTGTATTTCATAAACAGTGTTATTTGGGGGACCATTTGCCTTTTTGATGTATTGTATGTTTAATAAACTAAACCACAAAATTCTCTTGAGAGAGCGAACTCAGAGGAGATGATGCTATTCTAGAAGCGGATGTCATTTAAAGACAAGCCTTGAAAATGGCTTCCTTAACTTTGAAACCTTGACTGTTGCTTCATTACTCATGGCTCTGCATTAGCCCGTTCTGCAATTAAGGAAGTTGAAACCCGAAGAAACCCAGGCAACCCCTGTAATCATGACCCGTGTCTGCCCAATGCTGCTTCTGGCTTGTCATCTTCCTTCAGTGCTCCCAGGGAAAGAAATGGCCTTTTCAGGGTGGGAGTGGGGGTGGAGGGGTCACTGCCCTGCTCTGAGAAGGGCACATTTGGGGAGCACTACCCTTCAGTGTGAATTTACAGAGCCTCGGGACTCTTCAGGACTTTGCTCTTTGTGCCGAAGTCTCCGAGGAAGCTGATAGTTATGATTTATCTTTTGGCAAGGGACACTTCGAAGCAGCAAAAGCAAAGGTCACAGGGACCAACTCCAGTTTAAAATTCAGCTGGGGAGGGATGTTTCGAAGAGAGGCGTACTCAAAGTTTTCCGGGATTTTTTTTTTTTTTTTTTTTTTGGTAGCGTTAGGAATTGAGAAGTGATTGATCATCTGTTCCAGTGTCGTGTGTATGTTTCTGGTGCAAAAATGAATTACAGCATTGCATATAGTTAAATTGGGAGGCGGTTCTTTCCTCTGTCAAAAGTGAACACTCGCTAGATGGCACAGACAATTCTAGCACTTCTGCAGGAGTATCAGGAGTTAAGGGACTACCCGGAGTAGCAAAGAGAGACCCTGATTCAAAAGTCAAGCTACAGCAACCAATAACAACAACAAAAACAGAGTTTGGAAGCTCAGGGCATAGCTCAGGGCTGAACCACTTGCTTAGCAAGCATAAAACTCGGGGTTCCGTCCCAACACTGTGAAAATTATATAAATACACAAACAGACAAAGAAAAAAATGCATAGCGTAGAGGCAATCCTAAGTATATAACAATATAGAAATATATTCTAATTGTAAAAAGAAATTCAGAATGTATTAAAATTTTTCTAGGGGGAAAAGGGATCTTACAGTGTCCAAAACTAACCAATAGACACCAGTCAGGTGTCTTCCAAGCCTGTCCAGAGACCAGTCAGGGATGCTGCAGGGGGATGCAAGGGAAGGTCCAGAAACCAGCGTCGGTTCTGAAGGTCCCCAGTTTGCTGCATGCCTGACTCCATTATTTATTGATGCTTTTAAATTGATGTTTAAGCAGCCAGCTGATGCCTCTGTGAAGTGTTGGACACTTCTGTTTTTTTTTCCTCTTCCTCTGCTCTCCCCGCCTCCCCCCATCCCCTTCCCACTCTTTCTCTTCCTCCTCCCCATCCTGCAGGGCTCAGGGAGCAAATGTAAAAATTTCTCCAGATAAGCAGGTAGTACTACAAACAAGACTGGGAATGCAGCCTGGGCAGGCTCTCCCTGTTTTTTAATATCACCATCCCCCCCCCCCACCTGCATGTCCCTGCATTGGAGCCTAACTAGGCTTGACAAACCCTTACTTGGCTAGAAAGACCTACCTCTGGCCAAACAGAAATGCTCTTCAAAGGATCTCGTTCACTTTGTCTTTTATTTGTCCTAAAAATCTCTGAAACCTCAAAATGCTCTTTCAAAATAGAGACGAAAGTGTTGGAGAATTGCAAACGGTAGCGTGCACCTGCATGGCTTCCCGGGGAGAGCTTTCAGTGTTTCTAGTTACATTCACTTATTTATTGCGTCGGCCATGGTGCCAGTGTGGAGGTCAGAGGACAGTTCGCAGGGGTCAAGTCTCTCCTTCCACCATGTGGGCCCCAGGGATTGAACTTAGCAAGTCAGGGTTGAAGGCAGGTGCCTTTACCAACCGAGCCATTTACCCAAACCCTATAAAGAGTCTTAAAAAACAAAAACAAGAAACCAATGTGAACACAGATTAGTTGCAGGAGATGAAGATGGGGATCCGTGGGACACAGTCCTAACAACCATGGTAACGGAGGGAACTGACTTAGCCTCAGTGTGAGGCTTCGCAGCTGGTGAAGCAAACAGGAGTGAGGGCTGGGGTGGAGCTCAGTGAACGGAGTGCTTAACCAGAGGGGACAAGGCCTTGAACCATATCTCCAGCACCACATAAAGCAGGATGTGGCGGTACACAGCTCGTAATCCCAAAATTTGAGACGATGAGACAGCAGGATTGTCCTTGTAGAGAACTGGGATTTGGTTCCTCGCACCCATGTGGCATGACTCACAGACATTTATCTATAAGTCCAGTTCCAGGGTGCCCATTGCCTCTGACCTCCAAGGGCACCTGCACTCACATGCACATACTCAGACAGAGACACGGGTATATACTTGTAACTTTGAAAGTAGAAGAAAAGCATGGGTATGATGGCACTCGGGAGGCAGGGGCAGGCAGATCTATACATAGTGAGTTCCAGGACAGCCAGGGAAATGCAGAGAGACCCTGTCGTAAGAAGAGAAGGAAGAGGAGAAAAAAAAGAAGAGGAAGAAGAGGAAGAGGAAGAAGAAGAAGAAAAGAAAATCAAGAAAAAATCTGTATGGAGTGATTAATATTGACTGCTATTTAACAGGATATAAAAGCAAACGTGGGCTCAGCCATTGAGCTCTTGCCCTGGGTCACACACACACACACACACACACACACACACACACACACACACACACACAAACCCAAAGGATTGGAAGAACTGTTTCCTGTGCACAGTGGGAAAGTTTACCAGAATGACAAGCTGTCATGTGGAAATGCCCCAACAACATTCTTGTCTGTTTCCTCAGATCAAACAGGACAGACACAAACCCGGCATTTAGATCTGTTATGGCCAACTGTCTCCTCTCCCCTAGAGGAATTACACGCTCCAGTCTCGAAGCCATGTGCCTAATACCTTAGCCCTCCGAGTACAAAGACCAGCGAGGGTCAGATGACGCTGCTATATTTAGGAAAGGACTCTTCTGTTTGACTCAGCCCTGACAGCTTTCTGCTCCGAACAAACAGGAGATTCAAGAGTGCGTTGTCTCTCATTTGGTGAATGAGATGAAGTTGTGCCTGTGTTCAGCCACTAAAATGCATTTTTAAAAAGGAGGGGTACTCCTAATTCAACATGTAAGGTACATGCCCTCCCCCTCCGTTTTTCAAAAGAACTTCACCGGAAGGCTGCATGCCGAGGATTTAGCAAATGTTATAGATGGGGTATGTGCTTCACTGAGCCGATCTGTGCATTGCCCACAGAATCTCGAGGTGATTTAGATAGCGATCTCCCCGCCCCCCAGAACTAACACTGGGGGACAAACTAGTTCATGTAACTAAAGATGGTGACTGTAAAAAATTAACTCTAAAGAAAAGAGAAAGAACAAAAATTAACTCCACAGGAGCAGGAAAATAGTTGTGTCTGCTCAAGCCTTGCCGCTTAGGAAGTTCCTGGAAATAATAATCTTTCTTCCTTTCTTCCTTTCTTCCTTCCTTCCTTCCTTTCTTTCTTTCTTTCTTTCTTTCTTTCTTTCTTTCTCTCTCTCATTTCTTCTTCTTCTTCTTCTTCTTCTTCTTCTTCTTCTTCTTCTTCTTCTTCTTCTTCTTCTTCTTCTTCTTCTTCTTCTTCTTTTGAGACAGGATTTCTCTGTGCAGCCCTGGCTATCTTAAAACTCACTCTGTAGACTAGACTGGCCTCGAACTCACAGAGACTGCCAATCTCTGTCTCCCAAGTGCTGGGATTAAAGTTTGCATCACCACCGCCCCGCCAATGTTTCCTTTTTTAACAAACAGCTTTTTTTGCTAATTAAAAAAAGGTGTTGTTGTGTGCATAGGGGGAGGAAGTACCTGCCACAGCACTCATGTGGCGGTCAGAAGGTACCTTCTTCCATCACTGCCCCTTCCCCTTCTGTCCTTTCCCAGGAGAAGCAGACATCCTGGCTTTCACAGCAAGTTCTGGGTTACTTGAGGAGCAGCAACCTCACTTTTTCTGCTTCCTTCCTTCCTTCCTTCCTTCCTTCCTTCCTTCCTTCCTTCCTTCCTTCCTTTCTTTCTAGGATATTTTTTAAAATTTGCCTGATGGGGATAGCACATGCCATTAATCCTAGCACTCAGGAGGTAGAGACAGGTGTGGGAAAGTGTTGGTCAATATAGCTATTATTTTTATTCATATAGGCACCAAAAGAGACCAGAAAGGGTGTTAGATCCCCTAGAACTAGAGTTACTTACAGACTGTCGTGAGTCACCCAGTGTGGGTGCTGGAAACTGAACAAAGGGCCTCTGCACAGCAGCCAGGGCTCTTAGCTGCTGAGCCGTCCCTCTAGCTCTGGGCTTAGTGTTTGTTTGTTTGTTTGTTTGTTTTAGAATATGAAAATTTATTCTGTGTTTTCCATCATCAAAATTTATGACCTTGGTTTTCCCTGCTTGCCTTTATGCAGAGCCAAAAGAGACTCATTGGCCACTTTAGCAACCTTAAAATGAACTCCAGGAACATCACCTGTGGCATGACCTTTTCAACTAAATCCTGCAACCAGAGCCTTGCTGTTTGCCTCGGTAAAGTTCAAACAACTGTTTGAACATTGGGCACTAAGGTCGGCCTATAAGGAGGTCTGTCTCAGGTAGAAAAGTCCACTGACTGAAACGGCAGCTGTGACGACCTGACCAATGAGTGTGACCCCTAAACCCACGAACACGCAAATGCATCAGTCATTTCTATACTTTTAAGGGAGACAGGAGGTGGGGACAAGAGAATGGCCTAGAATCTCGATAACTAGCTAGCCTGGAGTGGACAGGGAAGCACCAGAAAGAAGGGGAGGTGGGAGTTGACTCATGACAGCTGTCCCCTGACATCCACCAGCCAGATGGCTGTGGCATGCACACACACACACATACTACATAGATACATACAAACCTACATACATGCATACACATACCATTCATACAGAGACACACCATTTATACAGGCATATATACATACACACATCATACATATATACAGACAGGCAGGCACATACACACCATACATACAAACAGACATTCATACATACATATACACATACCATACATACAAACAGACATATGCATACCATACATACATACAGACACACACACACCATACATACAGACATTCATACATACATACACACACACCATACATACACATACAGACACACACACAAAGTAGAAATGGAGCTCCCAGATACTTGTTTGAGGAAGCATCACAGAACAGCCTGGATGAGGACCCTGGTGCAGGTGACAGCCAGGTGAGGAGGGCCCTGGTGAGCCGCTCTGCGTAGGTACCTCAGTGATTAACACTTCCGGCTGCAGGACACCAGTGAGTCACTTCCTTCCACACTCAGGATGACTATCTCAAGCCTTGGCACCAGTCTAGATTTTAACAACGCTGTCCACACAAAGGTTTCCTCATTCCAGGCATTCAAAACAGATTGCATTGGAAACGTGTTCTTTAAAAAGTAAAAAATTAAAAACAAAAAGCAGAACTCTTCAGGGTGTAATGGGGGGTGCACAGAAAAAGACTATACTAAAAGACCACATTTCAAAGAAATGTGTTCGGGGCTGCAGGGCTGACTGAGAAGTAAAGAGCACTTGCCACTCTTGTGGAGGATGGGGGTTCAATTTCCAGCCCCCCATGATGACTCGTAACCTCCTTAACTCCAGTACCAGGGGATCCTATGCCTTCGTTGGCCCCCCACAAACACCAGGCACAAACAGATGTGCAGGCAAGACATCCATACACAGAAAATAAAAATAACAAATAATTATTTCATAAATTTTTAGATTTATTTATCTTATTATTATTATTATTTTTAGACATCGTCTCTCTATGTAGCCCTGGCTGTCCTGAAACTCACTATGTAGACAGAGCAGGCCTCAGATTCTCAGAGACGGGCCTGCATCTGCCTCCCAAGTGTGAGAATCAAAGGAGTGCACCGCCGTACCCCACCTGTTTATTTTTTTGTATGTGAGTATTTTGCCTGCATGTGTGTATGCGCACTACATGTATGCAGTTCCTGAGGGGGTCAGTAGAGTGTGGTATCTCCTGGAACTGGAGGTACCGATGGTAGTGAGTGTCATGTGGGTGCTGGGAATCAAACCTGCGTCCTTTGGAAGAGCAACAAGTGCTCTTAACCACCAAACCATTGCCCCAGTTCCAAATAAATCTTTAGGAAAAGAAAGAAGTGTTGTTTTCTTTTTCTAACTCTTCACAGCAGAATTCCTTTTGAAGGAAGAAGCGTGGGTTGTGGGGACCATTGTCTCCCAGGAGGCTGTGACGGTGTTGGCTGGTTTCCTGTCAGCTTGACACACGCTAGAGTCACCTGGCAGGAGGGAACCTCAACTGAGAAAATGCCCTGGCAGGACTGGCCTGTGGGCAAGCCTGTGGTATATTTTCTTAACTAGAGATTGATGTAGTGGAGATGCTGCCATCCCTGGACTGGTGGGGATCCTGGGCTCTATAAGAAAGCAGACGGAGTAAGTCATGGGGAGTAAGCCAGTAAGCAGAGTCCTCCGCTGCTTCAGCACTAGCTCCTGCCTCCAGATTTCCTCCCTGCTTGAGTTCCTGCCCTGCCTTCCCTCAGTGATGGAGTGTGTCCCGAGAGCTGTAAAATGAGCTAATCTATTTCCTCCCCAAGTTGCTTTTGGTGGTGGTGTTTTATCACAGCGATAGAAAAGTAACTAAGACAATGATTGAGCAAGCACTGGAGAGAAGCTGGGCGTGCCGGCTGGCCCTAGTGTACCCTAGATTGCATTCCTGGAGTGTCCCACTATCAAATTAAAACGTTGGTGTCTCTGGAAAACCCTGCAGGTGTGTTTCGAATAGCTTGTTGCACTGTTGAATCTTCCCTTGGACATAGTAAAGACAGTCTGTGAACTGATGGACCTAGAAGCTGCTGCAGACACAGCCTTGGCCCCAGAGAACATTAGCAATTTAAAGAAGGGGAAAGAGGAAGGGCAAGTTACAGAAACACGCGCCAGAAAGACAGGAAGTCTGAGGTTTGTCAGTTGTTGAGCTTCTCGTGTCTCTTAAGGGTCTGTATGACCTGAGAGTTTCCTTCGGGATAACAAAATGCTAGCGAGCATTAAAAACCGACAATCGGGGGTGGAGGCAGGAGGACGGAAAGTTCCAAGGCAGTTACATAGCTACACAGCTAGGCCATGTCTCAAAATGAACACACACCACACACAAACACAACTGAGGGAGGAGGCACACGGCTGTAATTCCAGCACCTGGGAGGCAAAGGCAGAAGGTGGGAAACAAGTTGGAGACCAGCACAAGCTTCTTGTGGAGACCCTGTCTTAGAATAAACAATCAAATAATAATAATAAAAATGCAAACAGCAACGTAGGGTTTGGAGGTCTGGCTCTACGGTACAGTGCTTGCCTAGAATGTGCAAGGCCATGGATTCACCTCCAGTGCTGCAAAAACAAAAATAAAAGACCCGAAGCAGGGTCTGGCAGTCAGCTCAGTCTGTGGAGTGCTTACCTCAAATGCAAGAAGTCCTGGATCCTGTCTCCAGAGCCACACAAACCTGCAGTAACAGCGCACGCACGTGGGGATAGAGGCAAAAGGGACAGGAGTTCAAATCCACCCTCTACTACAGAGCAGGTTCAAGGTCAGCCTGGGACAGGAGACCCTGCTTTTCCCCAAAAAAAGACACCCTCCCCCCAGTAAAGCAACATGTTATTTAAATTCCAGAACAGTGGAGACATTTCTAATTAAAGAAAGGGGCTGGTCTTCTTCTCCACCTTCCTCAAGAAATTAATTCTCTTTCCTAGGCTTTCAGTTGTGAATGGCCATTTTCCTCCCAAGTTCTGCATTCAATAACACAAAGCTGGGGACTGGGGAGATGGCTCAGGGGGCAAAGAGTTTGCTACAGAAGTGTGAGGGATTAAGTTTGAATCCCTGGAACACAGGTGAAGGCAGTACTCCTTGGTAATCCCAGCCTTCCAAAGGTAAGATGAGAGGCAGAAACAGAGAATCCCTGCAAGAGACTGTCTCCAGAAAGGTGGAAGTCGAAAAATAATTTCCAGGGGTGCCTAGTGCATTCATGCATGGGCACACACATGCGCGCGTGCGTGCGCGCGCGTGCACACACACACACACACACGGGGAGGGGGGGCATCATAGCAGGCTTTTAAAAACTATTCCATAGCTGGTGGGGCATTGCACACCTTTATTCCCAGAACACAGGAGGCAAAGGCAAGCAGATCTCTATGAGTTCGAGGCCAACTTGATCTACAGAGTGAGTTCCAGGACAACCAGGGCTACACAGAGAAAATCTGTCTCGAAACCCCCAAATTATTTCACTTTTAATTTATTCTTCTTTTGTTTGCTTGCTTTGTTTTGAGATATGGTCTCTCTGTGTAGACGTGGCTGACCTGCAACTTGCTCTATAGACCAAGCTGGCCTCGCAATCATAGAGATACAACCATCCCTGCCTCTAGAATGCTGGAGTTAAAGGCATGCACCACTATAGCCCAGCTGCTGTGATTTACATTCTTAAAGATTGTAACTAGTCTTTTTCTGTCCTGCCAGTCTGCTCCCAAATGACATGAAGACTTACTAATTATGAAATTCAGCCTATAGCTTAGGCTTGTTCCTAACTAGCTCTTATACCTTAAATTAGCATAATTATATTATCTAAATTTTATCATGTGGTATTTCGTCTCTTCCATCTTGCACCTCCTGTTTCCTCTCTCGCGCACACCTAAATTTCTCCATCTTCCTTTCTCTCCCCAAAAGTCCCGCCAATACCTTCTGCCTAGTTATTGGCCATTCCACTTTATAATTAGATCACTCACAGCAATACACCTTCACACAGTGTACAAATATCCCACAACAAAAGATATATTCTTATCTTTATGTATATGTCTGTGCCTGTGGAATTTGTGACACTTTGTGTACAGTGCCTCCTGAAGCCAAAACAAGGCCCCGAATTTCTGGAGCTGGACTTGCAGGCATTTGCTCCCTCGGCAAAAGCAGCACACATTCTTAACGACTGAGCTGTCTCTACAGACCTACTGATTTTTTGTTTTATTTTGTTTTTTCGGTTGTTTGCTTGTTTGTCTCGGTCTTGAACTCACAGAGATCCCCCTGCCTCTGCCTCCAAGTGCTGTGATTAAAGGTGTGTGCCGCCATGCCTAGACCTGATCTTAATGGTTTTAATTATTTTGTTTTGCTTATTTAGAGACAGGGACTCATTTGCTATACAGATCAGGCTGGCCTAGGAACTCACAGAGATCCCCCTGAACTCACAGGTGGTAGATCTCCTAAGCAGTGGGTTTAAAGGTGTGCACCCTATATCTGATTATCATTTTGAGACAGGGTCTCATGTGGCAGGTTGGCCTTTCAGCTGGGACTTCTCCAGCGCTATACTGTATTGACTTCTAAGCTCAGCTTGCTGTGTTCCTTTTTTTCTTTTTTCTGTTTTGTTTGGGATTTTTGCTTGTTTGTTTGTTTCTCTGTAGCTTTGAAGCCTTTCCTGGAACTCTCTATGTAGACCAGGCTGACCTCCAACTCAAAGATCTGCCTGCCTCTGCCTCCCAAGTACTGGGATTAAAGGCGTGAGCCACCACAGCCAGGCCTCTTTCTGTTTTGTTTTGTTTTTAGCATTTATCATGGATTTCCTCTGTGTATGTGTACGTGTCTGTATACATTTGTGTATTACACGCATGTACACACACATACTACTACACGTGTAGGTGCAGTACCTGTGGAGACCAGAAGAAGGTAGTGGATCCCCTGGAGCTGGAGTTACAGATGGTTGTGAACCACCATATGGGTGCTAGGAACCAACTTTCAACCCTCCCCAAAAGCAACCAGTGCCCTTAACCGCTAAGCCATCTCTTGAGCCAAAACAGTATGTTACTATGTCCATACTGATTTAGAACTCTCCATCTTACGATCTTCCATCCTTGGCTTCTCCAGTGCCAGGGCAGAAGAGTGTCGCCATGTCTGACCAGTTTGTTCTTAAACACAGAAGACATGTTTAAATAAGCCCACTTGCCACACTTAGAGCATCCTCCAACTGAAAGCTGCTGTGGTTCCCTCTCCTAGGACAAGGAGCCAATGTTCTCCCTTGGGACTGTATGTGGTCTGGTCCCCTTCTGCCTTCTGACCTCACTGCTCTCCCCTGGTGACAATGAGCTTCCTTGTCTCGTTAGGAACACATCAGACACGGTCCTGCCTCAAGGCTTCGAAATTTGCTGTGACTTCCACTTGCAGGCACCTCCAGCTAATTGCTGGAGTGACTGGTTAAAGCGCTCGGTTAAAGCACTCCTCGAATGGCCCTGAGGACAGTAGTCAGCAAGTATTTCCCATCACTATCCTACGGTTTGGTTTGCTTTTGTTGCTTTTTGTTGTCTTTCTTTCTTCCAGACAGAGTCTCTCTGTATAGCCCTGGCTGTTCTGGAACTCGCTCTATAGACCAGGTTGACCTCAATCTCACAGAGATCCTCCTGCCTCTGCCTCCCAAAACACACCACCACCCACCGCCCGGTTTTTTTCCCCTGCAGTGTTTCACTATCTCACCATGCAGTCCTATCTGTACCTCATGAGTGCTGGAATTATAGGTGTGTGCTACCATGTCCAGTGTTGGGCTTCTTTCTAAAATTTTTATTTATTTTATGTTTCTGGGAGTTTTGCTTGGTGCGCATGCGTACACCTTGTACGTGTCAGAGGCCAGAAGAGGGAATCGGGGCTTCTGGGTCTGGAGTTACAGTGGGTTGTGAGCTGTCACGTGGGTGCTGGGAACTGAACCCAGATCCTCTGGGAGAGTAGCCAACACTCTTCATTTCTGAGTAACCTCTCCAGCTGGGTTTCTTTCCTAAGAAATGTCTTGATTTTTCGCAGTTGCTATGATGAAATATCCTGGCTAGCTGGACAGTGATGATACACGCTTTTATTTATTTTTTTTTAATTTTTTATGGTTTATTTAACTTTATTTTATGTGCATTGGTGTGAAGGTGTCAGATTTCCTGGAACTGGATTTTCAGACAGTTGTGAGCTGCCATGTGGGTGCTGGGAATTGAACCTGGGTCCTCAGAAAGAGCAGTCAGTGCTCTCAACCGTTGAGCCGTCTCTCCAGCCTGGTGGACACTTTTAATCTCAGTGCTTAGGAGGCAGAGGCAGGCGGATCTCTGAGTTTGCGGTCAACCTGGTCTATAGAGCGAGTTCCAAGCCAGTCTTGTCTATCGAGCAAGTTTTAGGACAGTCAAGGCTCCATAAAGAAACCTTGTCTTGAAGAGCAAAAATAAAACAAACAAACAAACAAACACCTAGCAAAGCCAATTCAAGGGACAAAGGATTTATTTCAGCTCACAGTTCAACAGTACAGTTAATTACAGAGGGACCATCCAGAAGGCCAGAGCTTGAGCCAGCTGTTCTCATTGCACCCACAGAGAAGGACGAGTGTTTGCTGACTTCTCCAAACAGCCCTGAGCCCCTGCTCAGGGAACAGTGCAGCCCATAGTAGAGACGAGTCTTCCTGAAAGAATTAACCTAACCAAAACAGTCCCTCGCACGGGGCCCCAAGGTTAGCCTAAACTAAAAGTCCTATCTATGCATGCCTAGAGGCTATCTCTCCTGTGTTCCCAGACCTTGTCCAGCCGACAGTTTGCAGTGACCATCATGGTGGTAAAGCTTGTCCTGGCTGTGAGTTTTGTGAAGGCTCTACTCTCTGTCCTCTGGGAGGTGAACCTCTGGGCCCGCCTGTGAGGGCGTTGCTAGACATAAAGGTCGATGGGAGAAGACCATCCTGCATAAGGGCATCATCTTCCCGTGAGCTGGGATGTAGGAATGGATAAAAGGAAGAAATGATGGGACTGGAGCTATGGTTCAGTTACTAAGAGCACTTGCTGCCCCTGCTGCTCCTCCAGAGTTTGGGTCTCAGAACCCATGTCAAGTGCCTCATAACCATCTGTAGCTCCATCTCTAGGGGAATCAAAGGCTCAGACCTCCATGGGCACCTGTATGCACATGTCTATACACTATACACAGATGCGGACACACATAATCACACATAATAAAAAGTAAATGCCAGGAGGTGGTGGCGGCACACGCCTTTAATCCGAGCACTTGGGAGGCAGAGGCAGGAGGACCTCTGTGAATTCAAGGTCAGGCTGGTCTACAGAGTGAGTTCCCTGACAGCTAGGGCTGTTACAGAGAGAAACCCTGTCTTGAAAAACAAAAAAAAAAACCAACAACAACAACAACAAAAAAAAAAAACAAGCTAACAAACAAAAAAAAACTCATTTGAGAGAGTTTGAAGCCCCTGAAATGACTCAGTTGGTCAAGGCACTCCCTGCTAAGACTGACAACCTAAATTGGATCCCTGGAGCCTAAGTAAGTGAAGGAGAAAACAAACTCCCAAAAGCAGTCTTCTGAGAATCTTCCAAATCACAGGGCCAACGGTGGCGACAACATGATTGCATTAATTCCTATTTTTCCACTGTGACAAAATGCTTGACAGAGACAGCCTGAGAAGGGAAGGATGTGTTCGCTCTGGTTCTAGCAGTTTCCTGGGTCATGGGTGGGGTAGGGTAGGGTGAAGTGAGGGGGTGGAGCAGAGGACTTCCCATCATGGAGACAGGAAGGAACCTGGTTGGCTACAACCAGGGAGGCCTGCCGCTGCCTCCCAGGAACCTCTCCAGGTGAATCTGCCTGTGGATTAAAGTCTTCACCCAGTCAGAGGACTCCGGGTCACACCCGGAGGTGTGCTGCACTAACCTTCCGGGCATTTCCCAATCCAGTCCGGGTGGCAAACTAACCAATACAAACAGCCTCATGTCAAACCTCAAGTTCAAAGACCAATGAAGGGCTGGAGAGAGGGCTCATTTGTATGTGCAGAGAAGTGAGGCCCTGAGTTTCATACCAGCACCCCCATAAATCAAGTGTGGTCCATGCCAGGAAGCCCGCTCAAGAGGTGAAGGTAGGAAACTCAGAAACTCTAAGCCATCCTCTGGCTTCAGATTGAGTTTGAAGTCAAGCTGGGACACCTGAGATCCTGTCTTAAAAAATAAACAAGCAAACAAAAGACCAAGTCACCTGCAGGACACAGAAGTTGGCTTGCTCTATGTGCAGAAATATAATAAGCGTTTACTTCTTTCTCAGAGGTCATCCTTTACCCCTAGCAAATGAGTGAACAAAGAAGGAAATGATTACACACCTTCAAAACTAATTAACAGGTCAGATGGAGTGACAGCGCATACATTCAATCCCAGCATTCAAAAGGCAGAGGTAGGCGGGGCTCTTTGAGTTTGAGGCAAACCAGCCTGTGTAGTATATTCCAGAACAGCCAAGGCTGTTCTGTGAGATGCTGCCTATAAACAAACAAACAAACAAACAAAACAAAAGCCAAGGTAAACCTGAAATCCCAGCACTCAGAAGGCCGAGGCAGGACTATGGCAGAAAGTTTGAGGCAAGCCTGGGCTAGGGAGTGAAATACTACCTCAGATAAAGAAAGAAAAAACGAAAAAACAGAAGAAACAGACAGGCAGATGTGGTGCCTCAAACCTGTAATCCCAGCACCTAGGAGGCTGGAGCAGAAGGATCGCCTCCAGTTTGAGACACTGTCTCAAAACAAGCAATATAAACTAACAGAGCTAGGAAGACGACTTGGTTGACTAACAGAGCTAGGAGGACGACTTGGTTAGTAAGGAGTTTGCCTTGCAAACTTGAGGAGCTGAGTTCAGATTTCTGAAACACAAACAGACAGACAGACACATACACACACACACACACACACACACACACACACACACACACACACTTCTAGTTCTGGGAAAGGAGAGACAGAAGGATCCTGGAGTTTGTTGAATGGCCAGTCTGGCCTAGTCAGAGAGCTCCAGGCCAGTGAAAGACCCAAAAACAAGGTACATAGTTCCTGAAGAAAGATCAATACCCAAGGTTGACCTTTAGCCTCCACACACAGGCATACACACTTATAAACATTCATATGCATTCATGCTTACACACACACATGCACACACACATAAACACAAACACACATACATGGATCCAGTTAAGAAAAAGAAAACATAAGCCAGGCAGTGGTGGCGCACATCTTTAATCCCAGCCCTCTGGAGGCAGAGACAGGCGGCTCTCTGAGCTCCAGGCCAGCCTGGTCTATAGCGCTGTTGTTCCGGGACAGTCAGGGCTACACAGGGAAACCCTGCCTAAAAGAAAAGTAAAGAGAAAGACAATATAATAATAATTAGTAGTAGTATTGCTGTCTATATAGTGCAGACCAAGCCTTTGCAGTGAGACAATAGAAATAGCTTCTGAAAGATAAGAGTCCTGTTGGAAGAAAGCTAAGAATGGTGGGGGGGAGTAGAAAGTCAAAAACTCCACCTACTCCCCCACAAAAGCAGAACTCATTTCTTCCCAGCCTGTTGCTTCTGCTCACCCACCTCCCTTGCTGCTTTGTTTATTTATTTTTTTGTCTCTCCTCTCTTCATCTATATTTCTCTAGCATTTCATGCTCCTTCTGAGCCCAAGGTCTTTGCATATCCTCCTCTTGGCTTAGAGGACCTCTCATTCATTGTTCTACCTCCTCCATCGTTGCTCCTCTCTGTCCTGTCTGTAGTAGAGTTTGGCTTCTAGTCTTTCATATGGCTCCATTTACACACACACACACACACACACACACACACACACACACACACACCAGTCTTTTTTTCCACGAATAATCTACTTAGTATAAATTATAGTGATATTTTATTTGTTTTAATAAATAGAGCTTGCCTTTCTATAGTAGCAATAAATTAATTAATCCTGGTGGATCAAATCCCTTTCAACTGCCAATGTAGCCAAAAAATAAGATCTCTCTCTCTCTCTGGTTTATTCAAGGCTGGCCTCTAAATGGTTGTACAACCAAGAATACTCTTGAATTTTTTATCCTTCTGCCTCTACTCCCAAATGCTGGAATTTCAGGCCTAGTCCTGATATGCATGTTCTAAGCAGTTACTCTACAAACCAGGCTACATTCATAGCCCCTCCTACCTCCATCGAAACCCCCAAAGGGCACATCACCCCCCTCTGAATCAGGGTCTCTCTGTGTAGCATGGCTGTCCTGGAACTTGCTATGTTGTAGACCTGGCTGGCCTCAAACTCATAGAGATCCACTTACCTCTACTCTATTTGGGAGTCAGATGGTTCAGGAGTTCAAAGCTATCCTCAGCTACGTGGGGAATTTAAGGCCAGTCTACAGAGGCTCAGTTTCAAATAAAAGGAAAGAGATGAGAGAAATAGATCAGCAGTTAAGACCACTTGCTGTTCTTCCAGGGGATCAGGGTTTGGTTCCCAGCACCCATGAGCAGCTCAGAACCAGTTCCAGGGAATCCTACACCCTCTTCTGACCTCCTCAGACATCAGAGACAGTCATGGTGCACAGACACACACTCAAGCAAAGCACTCGTACACATAAAATAAAAGGCTAAATCTTGTTCTTAATTATATTTATGTACTTATTTATGTGTATTTGTGCATCTTGCTGGCTCTCAAAAAAGTTTTTCTTTCTTTTCTTTTTTCTGAGACAGGGTCTTGCTATGTAGACCAGGCTGGTCTCAAACTCACAGAGGTTTGCCTGACTCTGCTTCCTGAGTGCTGGAATTAAAGGCATGTGCCACCACAACCCAGTCTTTATAACCATTCTTACCTCCAGTTCCAGGGAATCTGAAGAACATCAGGCATGCATGTAGTATGCATGGATACATACATACACGTAGGAAAAGCTGTCTTACGCATAAAAATAAAATAAATAAGTCTGTTAAATATGAGAAAAAAAATTTAAATTATCATTATAAAACATTGCACGAGCCAGGCAGTGGTGGTGCACACCTTTAATCCCAGCACTCAAGAGGCAGAGACAGTCTGAACTCGGTGACACAGTGAGTTCGAGGCCAGCCTGGCATACAGACCTAGTTCCAGGACAGCCAAGGCTATACAAAGAAACCCTGTCATAAAAAACAAAAGCAAAATAAATAAATAAAATAAAAAATAAAAGAACCCCCCCCCGAAAAAAAGCAAAAAAAAAAATCTATTGCTATTTCACAAAGTAGGTGCTTTGCTTCTTTGAAAAGGTGTGTAGCAGGGTGCATGTCTTTAATCAGATCACTCCAGAGGCAGAGACAGGTGGATCTCTGTGAGGTTGAAGCCAGCCTGGTGAATTCCAAGCCAGTCAGGCTACACAGGACTCCCTGCCTCAAGGAAAGAAAAAAAAAAAAAGCGAGTGAGGAAAGCCCACACAAAGAAAGCCATGGTGTAGCTTGGCGGCAGACTGTTTATAAGGATCAAGGCTGCAGGCTTATCCCCAGAACCACATAACAACAAAAACAAAATCAACAAAAGAAGAAAGATTTAAAAGAACAGGAAAGAGTGTTTGTCTGTGTAAAAGTGAACCTTTTGTTGCTCACTTCCTCTTCAGACGAGGTGGGGAAAGATCAGCAGAAGGGAAGTGATAATGAGGATTTGGTCCAGAAGAAGGAGTTTCCGGAACACTATCAAGTTGGGGTGTGTGTGTGTGTGTGTGTGTGTGTGTGTGTGTGTGTGTGTAACGGGGCTTCCTCCTGGACCCTGTCCACCAGCACCAATCACATGGATTCAGAAAGCGAACACTGAAGGCTTCTAAAGTCTCCAAGGAAACTGACCTGTCAATTTGCCTGCCTGAGGTGATCAGCCTCAGCCCTCACCTCATAACAAATAACATTTTTGCCATATCGTGGATATTTAAAGATTGAAAAAGCATTTCTCATATACCGAAAACGGATGAGAAATATTTACAAGGACGTATGATACACTTTCATGTATTTAAAATGTATAAAAAGGTGGGAGGGCAAGAAGACAAAAAAGTATAAAAAAAAAATTTAAAAATTTAAAAAATTAAAAAAACACGAAAAAACAAAAAATAAAATAAATTAGGCAAAACGTTTACTATTTATTTATTCACTTATCTTCCTGTGAATATATTTTGCCTGGTTATATGTCTCTGCACCACGGTGTCTGGTGCCCAATGAGAAGGTGTTCTGTCCCTCGGGACTGGAGTTACAGGTGGTTGTGAGCAACCATGTGGCTGCTCGGGACCGAAACCTACAAGCTTGGTCCTCTTGACCAGAGTCAGTCATCTCTCCAGCCCCCTAGTCACCCCCACCCCCAAAAAAGCCCCACCTTTTTATTAGTGGCTGAGCGAATAGGAGCTGCAATTAAGAGAAACACCCCTCCAAGCATATTAAGGCTAGAGCTGACATTTTTTAAAGTTTGTTCTGGTAGGTTTTGTTCGTTTCCATTTTTGTTTGGTTGCCACTGCTTTAAAAACATAGTCTACAACTGGGTGTGGTGGCCACACCTTTAATGCCAGCACGGGAGTGGGGGATGGGGGGGGACAGAGGGAAGAAGAACTCTGTGAGCTCAAGGCCAGCTTGACCTCTGTACTAGTCGCTCCAGGACAGCAGAACTAAACACAGAGTCCCTGTCTCAAAGAAACACACAGTTTACGTTTTTTAAAAGCTTATTTTCTGTTCATGTGAGTGGCTCAAGTGTGGAGGTCAGGGGATAACTTGGGGAATCAGTTCCCTTCTTCCACCGTGTGGGTTCTGGGGATGGAACTTAGGTTGTGGGGCAGGTGTCCAATGTCCGTTGCCACTGAGCCAGCCATCCTGCTAGCCCTCTGTCCTGCTTCTGAATAGAGAAGCTACAGCTGCTCTGGCTGACCTGACCTGACAAGGGAGCCACTGTGAATGTATGTTATAAGCTGCCTGTGGGATCCACATTTAAAAAAAAAAACAAAAAACAAAAACAAAAAACAAAAACAAAAAAACAGAGAGAAGATCCATTCAGGTGGGTTCCAATTCCCTGTTCAGCCTATTTTAGAATTGACTCTCCCTGACTTCCTTCTACTGGGGGGAGGGGGAAGAGAAGAGAAGATGGGAGAAAGATACATTAATTCTGCCTTTGGCAACCCCAGCCGGGAGTCGTCCATGCAGTGTTGCTAAGTTTAGCGGTATGGCCCTGGTCTTGTCAGTTGTCATTCCTGTACCCCGTATTCCCCCTTCTGTGACTGGGGCCGTTCGTAGTTGCTGTCCCACGTAGGTCTGCGTTTAGGATTAACTAAAAGAACACAGGTGAAGCCCATGGCGGTTGTGCACACCTTTAAGTGGGTCTCTAGGGGACCAGCCTGGTCTAGAGTGAGTTCCAGGAGAGGCTCCAAAGAGACAGAGAAACCCTGCCTCAAAAAACAAAAACAAACAAATAAACAAGAATATAGATGAAGCTCAGAAGACGGCACCAGGAATGAAGGAGTGCCCCGGAAGCCATGGCCTCCCTTATGCAATAGTTGGTGACAATTCCTCTTCTTCCTCCCCAAATGGCTAGTGCCCTACAAATGGGACCCAGAGAAGCCCAGCACTTCGGGGAGGGATTTGCCACCTCGGAGGGGTGTATCACACACCAGAGAGCGGAGCTTTCCTTCACAGGGTTCGAAAAGCAGATTGGACTGGGAGGACAGCCTGAGAGAACGCCACGGGGAGAGGGAAAAGCTGACTCCACCCAGCCCAGCCCAGCAGGAAGGCAGGGCACAGGGACTTTTAGCTGAGTAACACAGCAGAATTCCTCCCCACACAGCTTTCTTTCTCCTTCCCAAGATTGTAAAAAAAGAAAAAAAAAGTCCAGTCCCCGAGGTGTTGAGGTGTTTTACGTACTCACTTGAGATAGCCCCCCCAACCCCGTTCTTTTTTTTTTGTCAACCTAAGCATTACACAGAGTTTGTCATCAAACCCCACAGTGTGTTTCCCATGGTATCAGTATAACCACCCACTGGGTGAGTTACTAGAAAAACGATGAGGTTTTTTTTTTTCTTTTTCTTCATTTCTCCCTAAATGAAAGGGGAAAAGCTCAAGTCTTACATCATTGTTAGACATGTGAAATCAAACACACAGCTACCCACACAAAGGAAATTAAAACTCAGTGGGGATCATTAATAAGATGTTAGTGGATGACAAGGATGGAATAGACAGAGGGTCTCGAGGGGGAGGAGCCGGGATAAAATAATACCAGAATGCACTCGGGGAGGAAAAGGAAAGAGGAAGCCATGGAAGCCATGTCACAGGAGACCCACACTTTAAACCACTTCCTTCTCTTACAGGTGATCTATCTGTTGTAAGGGGGAAGAGCGAGACAGAGAGAGAGAGAGAGAGAGAGTCATGTTACAACGGAGTCCTGGAATCTCATAGGGCTGATTTTGTCTCTTCTGAGCCACTGTTAGTCTATCAAGTGGGGGGGGGGGGTCTCCTTCCCTCTGAGCCTTGAAGTCCTCTGTGAAATCCTCTTGACACTGATATGCAAACAGAAGGTGCTATCAGAAGGAGGAATTTTACAGTCTTTGCTAAAGATGGAATACGGAAGCTTCCAGCACCAACTATTCAGAAACTTCAGCTGCTCCACTTTGCAGGATCTCCCCCCGCCCCCAGCTCATTATTTTACAGAAATTTATGTAATCTGGTTTATTTTGTTCTTTTTTTTTTTCCTCCAGACAACAAGACAAGATTACTCTGTGGTTTTAGAGCCTGTCCTGGGACTACCTCTTGTAGACCAGGCTGACCTAGTTGAACTCACAGAGATCCGCCTGCCTCTGCCTCCTGACTGCTGGGATTAAAGGTGTGTGCCACCACTGCCCAGCTTGTTTTGTTCTTTTTTTAATAATTTATTTAACTTTATTTTATGTGGATCGGTGTGAAGGTATTAGATTCCCCAGAAACTGGAGTTACAGACCATTGTTAGCTGTCATGTGGGTGCTGGGAATTAAACTCAGGTCCTCTGGAAAAACAGCCAGTGCTCCTAACCACTGAGCCATCTCTCCAGTCCCTTGTTTTGTTCTTACTATGTAATTCTGGCTGGCCTGAAACTGCCTCTACCCACAAATTTCTGGAATTAGAGGTCCATACCATCATGTCTGGTCCAAAATTATGTTCTAAGATTAAAGGAGACTTGCTGGGCAGTGGTGGCGCATGCCCTTAATCCCAGCTCTGGGAGGCAGAGGCTGTGAGTTCAAGGCCAGCCTGGTCTACTAGAGCTAGTTCCAGGACAGGCCCCAAAGCTACAGAGAAAAACCAAAGAGAGAGAGAGACAGAGAGAGAGACAGAGAGAGAGAGAGAGAGAGAGAGAGAGAGAGAGAGAGAATAAAGGAGACTCAGACTCAGCACCTAGGTTAAATTCCCAGCACCAAATCATCTCAGCCCTCAACTATTCAGCTATACAGAATTCCAGTGCCAGGGTTCTGATGTCCTCTGGCCTCCCCAGGCACCAAGAATGTGCAAAGTGCTTGAAGGCAAAAACATAAGATAAAAATAATCCTGTAAAGAATGCACATTAAGGTCTGGACGTGGCGGTGCACACCTTTAATCCCACCACTCCAGAGACAGAGGCTGGAGGATCTCTGTGAGTTTGAGGCCAGCGTGGTCTACATAGTAGTGAGTTCTGGGCAGGACTATATAGAGAGACCCTGTTTCAAAAGTTAAAAAAAAAAAGTGTACAGAAACAATGTTAGGGATCTAGTTTAGTTGGTAGAATGTTTGCTCAGCTTGTGGGAAAACTTGGGCTCCACTCTCAGCATTCCATAAAGCCCCACAGCTGACACCTCCATATTCCAAGAAGTAAAGGTAGAAAGATCAGGAGTTCAAAGCCTGCTTCAGCTAAAATAAAATTATAGATGGCAGCCTGTGCTTACACGACAGCATTTCTCAAAAAATAAATAAACAAAAATAAGTATTTAAATGAAGCATCCAGGTTGGTGTGGGAGAATTGTGGTCGCACAAGCCTTTAATCCCAGCACTCAGGAGGTAGAGGCAGGCGGATCTCTGTTACTCTGAGGCCAGCCTGGTCTACAGAGCAAGTTCCAGGATAGTCCCCAAAGCTACAGAGAAACCCTGTCTCAAAATAAATAGATAAATAAATAAAATAATAAAGTATCCTAAACCACTCTTCCCTTAAGGAAAAAGACAGGATGAAACTGTTCCAAGCTAAAAGTCAGCTCTCTCACACTTATTCCTGACACAAATATTTGTTGACTGCTGTTGGTCACAATGTGCTAGCCTGAGCTCAGGCAGGAGTGAGAAAGAGATCAAAGAAGTCAGTACTCCCTAGTCAACCAAACACACCCTTGCCTGTAACCCATCTCTAGCCAAATCCAGCAAGGGTTGAGGCTGTACTGTCTGTGAGGCTTCCTAGGAACACAGGCCAGCCTATCTGAGGGCCACGCCCATTTACAGTTCCCCGTGAAACTTGGAGGCCAGCCAGGGGTATGGCCAAATAGTTACTGCACCAGAATTAGTTAATCACAGGCCCCAAAGAGATAGCGATAAGCCCCTCCGAGGTGGACCAGCAGGGTAAGGGGAGGTTTTGAGCTTCTGCCTTTGCAGGATCCCGCCCTCCCCCTCCCCCCCTCCCCCTCGGCATTTCCCCCTCCCTCAACCATCCCAGTCCTGAGCAAATCTGGAAAAGCCTCTCCAGGTTTAGGCTACCATCTGCTTTTGACATAGGGGTGTGTGTGTGTGTGTGTGTGTGTGTGTGTGTGTGTGTGTGTGTGTGTGAGAGAGAGAGAGAGAGAGAGAGAGAGAGAGAGAGAGAGAGAGAGAGAAAGAGAGAGAGAGAGAGAGAATGGTGTAAGCAGGTTTCGAAATCTTGATGATTTCATGAGCGAGTCAGTGTTTCCCTTCAGAAAAGCGCCGTAATTGGCGTTGGAGAAGAACTGGCTTTGGGAAGCTTTTGAAACAGCCAGGAGCCCCTGGAGCAGCCAGGCATCCCGGGCTGCGTGTTTACATCCTGCAGAGGGAGTTCATTCACCCGATAACGTGGGCTCTTGAGAAGAAAACTGTCACACCCTCCCTCCTCCAGGCTTCCTGCTCTGTCTCTCTGTCTCTGTCTTTGTCTCTCTCTCTCTGACAAACGCTTTGAGGCTGTCGTTCTTTTTCTTTTCTTTTCTCTTCTTTTTTTGACTTTTCTATTTATTTATTATTTTTCTAGTTTTCTTGTCATAGAGTTGTTCACTAGTTTGTCCTTTAGATTGGCACATATTAATTATTTATAAAGATGAGTTGCATTCTGACCTTTTCAGACATGTATATAATGCATTTGGCCCTACTCACTCACTCCTTACCTCCTCTGTCCCTTCCTCACCCCCACTCTGTCACCTCCCAAAACATGCATTCTGTTTTGTTTATTACCCAATGAGTTTAACTAAGGGCTGTTTACAGCAGGTGGGTGAGGGGTGTCTTTCCATCTTAAACTATTCAACAAATAAAAGTACACTTTCTCCTCAAGAAACTAGTGTTTTTCTCTTTTTGGTTTTTTGTTTGTTTGTTTGTTTGTTTTTCCCAAGACAGGGTTTCTCTAGCTTTGGAACCGGTCCTGGCACTAGCTCTTGTAGACCAGGCTGACCTCGAACCCATTCCCCCTGCCTCTGCCTCCCGAGTGCTGGGGAGTGCTAGGATTAAAGACCTGCGCTGCTGAAACTAGTGTTTTTAACCCCAGAAGGAGAGCAACTGTGTTTACAGGAATGACACACTGTATGTTTCTTTAAACAGATAAACTACATGAATAAAACTATTTTAAATGTTACTTTTAAATCATTTTGTCACAATTACATCTTTTTAAAAAAGAATTTAATAAATTTATTTTTGTGGCAAGTCAGACAAGCACCCTGCTACTGAGCTACATCCCCCACCCAGTTCTCACTTCAATGTTAAAACTTCCCTAAATATCCCTGAACCAATAAGAACTAAATGTCGTGACACAGGAATATGAAAATGCCACAAGGAAACCCTTACTTTCTTTGCGATTCTAGAAAAATTAATTTTAAAAATGCAAGAGAGAGACAGAGAGAGATTTTTAAGATATCCTGCCTGTTTTGTGACTCTCTTAAGGTTTACACAGAGGACGCCATTTCCCCTTTAGTGTGACTGAGAGCAGCCTGGAAGCATGAGCCGTCCTCAGTGATTCAGATGTGGAATATTGGTAATGTTATAGGTAAGCAAATAGAAATTATTTGGGAAGACTCTGTAATTCAATAAATAAGGTTGAGGATGTGTCTAAGGTTACTCGGAATCTATTTGCATACAGGCTTATCTTGTTTTGAAGGCAGAAGAAGGGTGGGGAGAGGAGGAGGAAGAAGAAAAAAAAAATCCCAATTTCCACCACATGTTCTCAAAATACAGTCGCAGAAGTGCAGAAGACGATAGTCACAGTCCTTAAGTGCTGAGTGTGGAGAATCCAAAACACACCAGAAACAGTCTCCAGTGTGACCGGCACACATGCCACTGGCCTCGGGTCATTTTACTGAGAAAATTGCACAACCGCACTTTTTGTCCCCAAGGACTGCTGGGTTAGGTCGGGATTGGTTCCGTTTCCACTCGCGAGCTTTGCCTCTGCGTGGAGCCAAGGTCGAAGACGGTCGCTGCATCTTTCTGCAAGCTAGACTCGGGCAGACAGATGGACACAGGCAAGAGCCAGGGCACCCGGGAGACCGCGGCTGTGGGTTTTCCTTTACACCTAGTGTTTCTTTAATCCCGGCAAGGCAAACCGGAATCTCTGGTAGTTTGCGGGAGAGAAAAAAAAAAAAAGCAATAAGAAAACCACCAGAAAACCTGAAATTATCATATATGCGTTGGAAATGGTTCAAAAACACACCAGAATGAGCAAGGGCCCTGGTTGTTCAAAGAGGAGAATGGATTTAGTTTTAAAAGTATTTATTTATTTATTTCAGCAAAGTGACAAACTTCATTCAGAGCAGAAGCTGGCCAGGCGGCTCTTGGTTACTTTCAGGCCAGGCTGGGTCTACAAACTGAACTATGTAGCCAGCTAGGGCTATGTACTGGGACCCTGTCTCAAAAACAAAACAAAAATGAAAGAAAGAACAAAGCTTTACTCAAAAGCAAAGCTACAGTACAGGTCAGTTAACTCCAGACTTAGACTAAGCAAGGACCAGCTGGTTTTAGGGCTCAGTGCTTAACCGGCTTCTTGAGGAGACAGATGAATTATGTTCCTGGCACCCATATAGTGAAAGGAGAGGGAAGACCTCTGACCCCCATGTAGGCCATGGCACAGGAGCCCACATGCATACACACACACACACACACATACATAATATATACACATACATAATGCTCAAAAACTTATTTATATTTTATTTTAATTATTATCATTATTTTTGTTTGTTTGTTTTTTGAGACAGGGTTTTTTCTGTAGCTTTGGAGCCTGTCCTGGAACTCACTCTGTAGACCAGGCTGGCCTCCAACTCAGAGATCCACCTGCCTCTGCCTCCCCAGTGCTGGGACTAAAGGTGTGCGCCACCATCTCCTGGATATTTTATTTTAATTTTTGCTGTGTCATGAATTGAGCCAAGGGTCTCATGGATGGTGGGCAAGAGCTCTCTCTATCAGTGATTACTTATTTTTGAGAAAGGTTTGACTTAGCTCAGGCTAGACTCCAACTTGTTTTGTAGCGGATGATGACTTTGAACTTCTGAGTCTCCCGTCTTCACCTGCAGAGTGTAGGATTACAGACTTTCACCGAGCACTTGTGTTTCTATTTGTAAGTTTGTTTTGGTTTAAGACAATCTACATAACCTTAGCTGACCTGGAGCTCACTAGGTAGATTAGGCTGGCCTTAAGCTTGCCTTCTTGCCTCTGCCTCCTGAGTGTTGGGTTGAGAGGAACATATATATATATATATATATATATATATATATATATATATATATATATATATGCTGTCCTGGAACTCACCGTGTAGAGCAGGCCAGCCTTGGGGTAGAGATCTGCCTCCCATCTGCAGTTATTAAAGGTATGTGCTACTACTGCAAGGCAGATAGTCTTCTAGGGACCATTAGAATGTAGGAGAATGAATTATAGACAGTCTACCCCCGGTGATAGAAACATCTCTGGTCAGCTTGATAACCCATTTCCACTGTAAAAGCAGTTTTCAATTCTACGCTTGTGTGTGCTTCAAAACATACAAAAATAAGTGGGGAAAAAAAGATATTTTAATTGCTTTCAAATGTTCCAATAAACTCAGACCCAGAAACTGTTGCTCAGCACTTCCTTGCCAGATTATGGCAGGCTTGTTTGCCAAATCTCCCTAAACTCTCACCTCCTCCTTCCAATCTTAGGAAGTGCTGCTGGCTGGTCAGTTTGCAGAGGGCTTAAACCTTCAGATGTCCCGGGAAAGATGCAAACAGCAGGTCACTATTCTGAAAACCACCCAAAACTTAAGGAACAGAAAAAAAGGTCACAGATTTCCCCCAAAGAAAGAGCGTATATTTACTTTACATTCTTGTTTAAATAATTCATTATTTTCATAGTTCCTATTGACAGCCTCCCAGTTAACTGCCTGTCTGTGACTAAGGAAATAACCTCAACCAATGAAGATAGGTGAGGAAATATCAGTAGGGCCAGGAGGCCCAAGGTTGCTATCTAACAGTCCCGACAACATCGGCAGTTTCTGCAGGCACCGCTGCCTGGCCAAGGAGCCTGGAGTGCCTGAGCTAAGAGAGCTTCAGAGGATGACTAACTGCCGATGCGCACGGTTCCCGCTGGATTCTAGATGAGCAGAACAGAATCTACCAGCCGTGGTAGGTGTCCTTGTGTCCTAGACAATAAAGCATAGAGTTAATTAGTTAATTTCTGAGGACAAGATCTCAAGGAGCCCAGGCTGATTTCAAATATGCGGTAAAGCAGAACATGACCTTGAACTTCTAAACCTCTTGTTTCCCACTCCCTAGCACTGGGATTAAAGGTTTGGATTGCTATATTACTATATACGTGGTGCCAGGGCTTTGTTCATAGTAGGCAACTATTCCACACTTCCTAGATGTATAATAATAATATTTTTATGCTATATATAATAGTAATAATAATAATAATAATTTTAAACATAAAGCAAAGAAAGCCAGCCTACAAACCACAATCCCAGAGAATTTAGACAACAATGAGGACACTAAGAGAGACTTACATAGATCTAATCTACATGGGAAGTAGAAAGTAGAAAAAGACAAGATCTCCTGAGTAAATTGGGAGCATGGGGACCTTGGGGAAGGATTGAAGGGGGGAGGGGAGAGGCAGGGCGGGGAGCAGAGAAAAATATAGAGCTCAATAAATATCAATAAAATAAATAATAATAACTATTATTATTATTATTTATTTCTTTGTTATTTTACATTGCTTCAGATGGAGCCCAGGGACATGAAGGTCTCAAAGCTTTGAATCATAACTGCTGTGTTGGCACATGCCTTTAATCCCAGCACCCAGGAGGCAGAGGCAGAGGCAGGCAGATCTCTGTGTGAGTTCAAGGTCTACAAAGCCAGTTTTAGGACAGGTTACACAGAGGAACCCTGTCCCAAGAAACCAAAACCAAAACAAAAGAAAAGAAATCTTTGAATCATTCTAAGACATTTCGTGTCTCCCTGATGGTTGACAGGTCCTGCTTAACCTGGGAATGCAGAGAGCTGAAAGGTTTTCAGTAGCTTTGGAAAAATAAATAACAGGGTAAAAATTGGTTTCTAGTTCTTCTCTCTTGAGGAAAATGTACCCATACGTCTGAGCGGCCCCCTTTCCTCCTAACCCTTATCTTTAGGTTTACATTAAAATAATTTTAATAAAATCCCTAAATCTACTTCATTAAAAAAAACAAAATGCTTTCTAATACACAGACAGGGGTAAAAGGAGTCAGTTCTGAGAGTTAATTCAGATCCCATCATTGTTGATTATTTAGTTCTGTTTAGGAGACAGGGTTTCTCTGTAGCTCTGGCTACTCTCTGGGTAGACCAGGCTGGCCTCACTCAGAGATCCACCTGCTTCTACCTCCCAAGTGTTGGGAATAAAGCGTGTGCCACCACCAACCACCAACCAGATTTTTTTTTTTATGAGCAAAATTTCTGTTAGATGCAAGCATTATCCCCCACATATTGGTTAGATCAATATCATTTCAAACTGGATTTCTTTGACGTTGACCGATTTCATGTCTTTGGTTAAGGATTTTGTCTAGTAATGTAGTATGTTTGCAAATGTTTTTTTATTTTGTTTTGGTATTTGAACTCAAGTCCCTTCCTGTGACCTACGAGCATTCTTCCTTCAGCCATCCTCCCAGGACCTGTACTGTATGTACTAAATATATAAGGTCTACCCAAGGGATCTGCTTACAAAATCTAATAAATGATGCGAAAAATGCAAGTCTGTGACTTATGCTTCCATAAGGGTGGAAGTTTAGTACTCAGATGTTTCCTGAGCCTGTCAGAGTGCTGGGATACAGGCGGAAGCCACTATATTTGGCCCTATGATTGTGTCTTACAAGGGAAATGGAGTCAGGGCAAGTGACAAACTATGGGTTTTACATGTGCCTCTAATATAAAAATTCCAGGATCCATTCATCAATCTATCCATTTATTTATCTATATACATGTTTATTTGTTTTGGTGCTGGTTGTTAACATTCTAAACTGGCGTTCAACTGTTAATGTACATCCTTAATTCAGCTCACCGAGGTCATTGGTTCGCCACAATTGTCTGTTAAACCTCACATAGTTCTTATGTTAAGTAAATGTATTTCAGAGAAGCATGGAAGCTCACACCTTTAATTCCCTGCACCGGGGAGGTAGAGGCAGGACAATTGTTGAGTTCTAGGTCATCCTGGGTCACAGTGCAAAACTCTGTCTCAAAATAAGTTAAAAGGAAAACAGATAAAATAAAATAAATGTATTTCAGATATGTATATATATGGTATATATGTAAAACACACATATGTGTGTATGTATATGTCCATATATATTTGTCTTTTATTTTTTTGAAATCTGGCCTCACTACCTGGCTTTGCCTGAAACCTGCTGTGTAGAAGATCCACCTGCCACTGCTGGGGTTAAAGGTGTGTGCCACCACACCCAACCTAAATGTTCTTGTTTGGAGGCAAGATCTTCCAATATTTCCAAGAAGGCTGACTTTATTAAATCTTTATTCAATCCTCCTTACCAGTTGGCATGTGCCTCAATGCCTGGTTTAAACGTGTGTGTGCTTGTGTGTTTTCTTTTTGAGACACGGCCTTGCTGTGTAGTCCTGGCTGGCCTCCTTCTGCCTCTGTCTTCTAAGTGTGGAGATTACTGCTACAAATCATTCTGCCTTATTCACAGTTAAAGCAAACAGAAATCTATCAGAAGGAAAACACAGTTTGAGGAAGAAGAACAAGTAAATGAGGAAACGGGACAGCGTAAGGTGCACAGTCTTTAGGCAGGGGGGTCACAAGCTCCAGACCAGCCTGAGGGAACACCTTGTCTGAAAATAAACACATGAACAAACACAGAAGGACCATGGAACACAATATGTCGGGGAATTGGGCTCTACCAATGTACAAACTGATATTTTTCAAAATAGTTTACCAGTTTATAAAAAGCCTGATAAATCTGTCTCCTTTGGGTCAACCCCTATTACTTAAAAAAAAAAACCAAAACTCTGGCCTGGCAGGATTCCAGCACTCTGGCCTTAAAGAAATCCTGTCTTGAAAAACAAAAGCAAAAGCAAACAAACAAAACCACACAAAAACTCTGGACAGGAGTCGTGGTCCTTCTTTGAAAACCTAGTCCTTTTGAGGTTGACTATAATTCCATTTTAAGGGGCTGAAGTAGAAGAAGTACCACGAGTTTCCACCAGCTGGGGCTACCCAGTGAGACCTGTTTTTTTTTCTTATTGTTGTTGTTTGAAACAAACAAAAAACTACAGAAGGCGAAATCGACACATAACAAACTCCTCTGAACTCTATCCGAAGTAACTCTGGCTGTATTCAAATCCAGTATTTACAAGGAAAAAAATATTCTGTGAAAATATGATTTTTTTTCCTTTAGTTTACAGTAGTTTTGCCACCCATTTTCCCAATCTGATCAAACATGCCACCTGGGACAGCCATGTAATCTCGCCTGGCAATCTTCCTCAAGGCTTTGTCTTCAGAAGGCATCATAGACTTGATTCCAGTAACTGGTACTAAAAAGGAAACTTCTGGCCACCTGGCTTAGTATCATTTGCCTATGAATAGCTGAGGAAGCTGTTTTTATTATTTATTATTTTGACAGTGTCTCACGATGTAGCCCTGGCTCTCCTGGAACTCACTTTGTAGACTACACTGGCTTCAAACTCACAGAAATCCCCATGCCTCTGCCACTGGAGTACTGTGACCCTGCAAAGATAGCTGTATTTTCAAATTGGTCGAGTAATTATCTATTCCTTACTGTGATCTCCAGATACATGGGGTATGTCTGAAGTCTTGAAGCTTCATCCGGTAAGCATTAAGAACAAGAGAATGGTGTGTAACGCAGAATAGAGTAGAACGCAATAAATTAAGCAGCGCAGTCTGTGTTTTAGGCTTTTCCCCATTGTCCTGTATGTGGACCTGTGGTGTGTTGAGCACACTGTGTCTTGGGCGAAATGGGAACTGCTCTGGCGGAAGTGGACTGCTTCTGATACTGCTAATTAAGGAATGTGGAACCCTTCCTTTCTGAGTCAGCACCGAGGTATGTAGAACTCTGCCCAGCTCTCTGCTTACTGCCTGGAAGTTTAGAAAGAAAACCAAGCTGCTGTGGCCAGCTAACATTTAAGAAGCAGGAAGGAGGCGCAGCGTGTGCGTGCCTGCCTGCGTGCGTGTGCCGGCTTAAATGGTTCCTGATCTTTGAAAGGGTTCGCTACGGCAGCTTGTGCTTTTATCATCTGGTCATATTTACAGCATAGTTCTGATGGCACAGTGCTGTCCCAAGAGAACATCGCATGCACCGGTAACAGGCATCGGTTTTCAGTCAGTAGGACTTTCCAACAGGGAAAATATCTCACCAGGCTAGATTTTTGTTTTGGGCAAAGACATCATCTTTCCTTTCAAAGTCTGTTCCCGGCAGGTTTATGGGAAATAATTAGAAAACCAGGAAGTAGAGACAAGGTTATTCGTATTCCATTATTGAAAAAGAAGACTGTTTGGAGATATTCTGAACAAATCTGAAGTGTATGTTTGTAAATAGAAAAGCAAAAATAGTAGAACAGTCCTCCCCAAACCCAACCCGGTACTACAATTTCAAAACGTTAATCACAAATGTTTCCAATCTCTTATAATTCGGGAATTTTTTTCTTTGTTTTTTAATTTGTCAAAATACTATAAGTTATTTGTAGGCGTATTAAAGAGGTCCACAAGAGAGAAAATAAAAAAATAAAAATAGAGAATAAACAAACAAAAAACAAAACAGAGGTCCACAAGAGCCCGGAATGGAGTATACAAAGGTTTATTTAATAACAGCTCTTATTTATCGTGCCAGTTTTCTATAGGTTTCTGTATAAATCTCTCTCTCTCTCTCTCTCTCTCTCTCTCTATATATATATATATATATATATATATATAGTTATGAATTATTAGAGAATTTTGCGCATGCTATATATTTTACAGATAGTTTGTTGGTATCACATAATAGTTAATCCATACTAAAAATTTCCATAATAAGAAAGTGTCTTCACTTTTTCTTTGTTCGTCACGTTTTATGATTTGTCTGGATGTACAAACCCCGGAACACAGCTGAGGTCAGAGGACAGATGTTGGGAGTGAGCTTGTTCCTCTTACCTTGTAGGTCCTGGGAATTGAACACAGGTCATGCAGCTTGGCACCCAGTGCCTTTACCAACAGAGCCATCTCCCTGGCTTTATATTTTTTTTTCTTGTTTAGTGGGGGAGGTGTTTTGGGTGTCCTGGAACTCACTATGCAGACCAGGCTGGCCTTGAACTCACTGAGGTTCACCTGCCTCTGCTTCCTTAGTGCTGGGATTAAAGGTGTGTGCCACCACTGCTAGGCTGGTTTAAATTTCTTGTTTCTTTATTTTGGTTTTCTCTCTGAGATAGAGTCACATTATGCAGCCTCGCTGACGCTCTTGCTTCAGTCTTTTAGGGGCTGGGATTTCAGGCTTGGACCACTTGTGCAACGGGGTTAAACATTTTCATATGTGCTAATATCTTCTTCTTCTTCTTCTTCTTCTTCTTCTTCTTCTTCTTCCTTTATAAAAAAAAAAACGGTTTGTGGGTTTTTTTTTGTTTGTTTGTTTGCTTGTTTGTTTGAGACTCAAGTCCTGCCTCTGCCTCCCAAATTCTGGTATTAAAAGAGTATGCCACTATGCCTATCTTAATTCGTATTATTTATTTATTTATTTTCGAGAGAAAGTTTTCTTGTGTAGCCCTGGCTGTCCTGGAACTTACTCTGTAGACCAGGCTGACCTCAAACTCACAGAAATCCACCAGCCTCTGCTTCCCAGGTGCTGGGATTAAAGATGGGTACCACCACCTCCTGGCTTTGATTTGTAAAATTTTATTTATTTAATTATTTATTTTTTTTCTGTTTTTTCGAGACAGGGTTTCTCTGTAGCTTTGGGGCCTGTCCCAGAGCTAGCTCTTGTAGACCAGGCTGGCCTCAAACTCACAGAGATCCACCAGCCTCTGCTTCCTGAGTTCTGGGATTAAAGATGAGTACCACCACCTCCTGGCTTCGATTTGGAAGATTTGTAAAATTTAAAAAGTCTTATTGCATCTTGGATTTTCCATTTGTTATCAAAACCATTTCCCAGTGGGCTATTAAAAATTAAAATTTCAATTAATTAATTAGAGAAAAGGTCTCCAGAAACTCAAACCGTCTTGATACTTTCTATGTAGGCAAGGATGACCTGAAAGCCCGGGTACCCCAAGTACTGGGATTACATAAAAGTTCTGATTTAATCTTTACAGATAATTTTATTTTTATATATAACTATGGGTATCTCTGTGTGTATGTGCACAGGTGTGCAGGTACCAGATGAGGCCAGAAGGTCGTGGTTATTCCATGTGGCTAGGATTACAGGCAGGTCATGAGTAGCCGTTGGTGGGTTTTGGGATCTGAGCTTTGAACCTCTGCAAGAGTTGCAAACTGCTTACTAAATGAGCCCTTAAATCCAGGATTTGATTTAAAAATGGCAGTGCCTGCAAGTGTGGGGTAACTCCTTTGACTTGGGGAAGCCTTGCATTCTCTCTTTTCAGCCATTGTTCCTGCATCTTCTCTCCTAAGAACTCTTTCTCTTTGGGGCCTGGGTCCTTCGGCTCCAATCCAGCACTGTTACCGGTGCACCCAGCTGTACGGATGTCTGTAAGGTCCTTGCCTGCCTCCCGGCTATGTGTAGAAACGGACTGTACCAATTTACATTTCATTTACAAAGGCTGAGAGAGGCCCTAGAAGATGCTCAAAGTCGGAGGTTTTCAGAGTTCCTATAAATCACTGGCTGCAGGAGGCTGGCTTGTGTTGGTCACGTGACCGCGCTCTTCGGAAAGTAAACACACATTTTCTTTAGCTATCAAAACACGGGCTTCGAGCACTGCCAAACAACCACAAAGTGAGTTAGATTAAAAGGGGAAACCGGAGGACTTGTCGAAAATGTGGTAATGAAACGTTTTCCACCTGGGCCTGGAAGGGTAGGAGAGGTGACGCTGTGATCCACAGGCCACTGCAGTGTGACCAGGGCTCTCTCCATTTACTGGTATTATTATTATTATTATTATTATTATTTTCTTTTTTTCTTTTTACAGTGAATACTGTATTTGGCTGGTTCCATATGGCTGGTTCATGAAGCAACACTGCTGAACACTTTTGGCAGCCTCAGGAAAGGGGGGTTCCCTCTCCGGTCCCACTGTGCTGGGCAGTAGAGGATTAAGCCAGAGCCATTTACACAAATTCTACTTTGTTTTCTTGGGGACACACTGTTTTTGTTTGCGGACTTCCAATCACGCTGTTTATTCTGTTCCTAGCATTCTTGTTTCCTTTAAGGGATATATCGCTGGCTCACAAGTTCTTGCAGGAAATACAGCTCTGTTGGTTTGGAGGTTTATGACTGCACCCCTCCCCCCACCCTTTTGAGGAAGAGAAAGAAAACTCTTTATGTGAGGAAGAACAATGATAAGATACCAGGGTAGTAGTTCTTTGTTAAAAAAAAAAAAGCAGGTTTTCTTTAATTCTTTCACGTTTTCTTGCATATGGATCATTCCTACTTCTCAAAAGCCCTTTTCTTTTAAATTCCCCTTTTCTTAGCTGGGCAGTGGTGGGGCACACTTTTAATCCCAGCACTCTGGAAGTGGATCTGAGTTTGAGGCCAGTCTGGTCTAAGACGCCCTGGCTTCATATACTTTGTAAAAGTTTTTTTTTTTTCCAACAATTAAAAAAAAGTGTTTTGTTTTTTTGTTTGTTTGGTTTTTTTTTTTCGAGACAGAGTTTCTCTGTGTGGCCCTGACTGTCCTAGAATTCTCTTTGTAGACCAGGCTGGCCTCAAACTCACAGAGATCCGCCTGCCTCTGCCTCCTGAGTGCTGGGATTAAAGGCATTTGCGCCGCCACCTGACTAAGTTTTTATTTATTTATTTATTTATTTATCTATTTATTTACTTACTTACTTATTTGGTTTTTGAGACAGGGTTTCTCTGTAGCTTTTGGAGCCTGTCCTGGAACTAGCTCTTGTAGATCAGGCTGACCTCAAATTTACAGAGATCTGCCTGCCTCTGCCTCTTGAGTGCTGGGGTTAAAGGCATGTGCCACCGTGCCACCACCGGCCAACTTTTTTTTTTTTTTTAAACTAAAATTTTGAAAGGAAAAATTGTCAAAGCGATTGAATCACAAAGTTCTTTGTGTACTGGGAAAGAGGCAGAGATTTGTGGCTGATGCTATTTTGCTGGCCGTCACTGCAGGCCTCATCTTGAGATTTCAGGCCTTTCTAGGAATGTGACTCAGTGGTAGAGCACTTGGCTGGCATCCATACCGTCCTGGGGTCCCCCTTCCCCTGACCCCCAGGTCTGCAGAAGCTGAGGTATCCACACAAGTCAGCCCCAGTTACAGAGTGACTTGGAGGCCAGCCTGGGCTACATAACACGCTCGCTGCCTCTGCCCTCAATGTTAACCCATTATCCCAGCTGTTCCACCAACAGCACACAACCAGGCTGAGCAGCCATGGCAGGCTTGAGCACCGGAAATCCATGAGAGCTGCAGCGCTCATTTCCGGTGGTCTGCTGTTCGTGCGGCCACGCCCTAATCTCGTGTTTAGGGTTGGCTCAAGTCAGGTCCTCGCAGGCTCATTGGTAGCATTTTTGCTGGCCCGCCCTCCTGCTGGTCTTTAAAGCAGGCTGCCTTCCGCCCGAGACCAGAATTGCAGAGGAATTTCTTCGTGCTTCTCCGTGGTGAATTCATTGACGATTTTCCCCAGTAAGGTATGTGCTTCGGACAGTTGCACCTGCTGTGTTCCATACCGGGCGGTCTAGCTGAGGATTGCCTTTAGAGTCAGCAAATCTAGGCTCAAATCCAACGCCCACCCCCTCTCCCCAGTGAACAAGAACATGTGGCTGTGGTTGTCTGCTTCTTGGCCATTGGTGTTCTGTGTCAGTTTGACTACTTGGTGACGTCGAACCCAGTGCCGCCCCAGCTCTGTGTTCATTTTGTATTTCAAGACAGGCTACACTGTAAGAGGGTTGGCGTTGAACTCATTCTGTAGCCCAGGCAGGCCCTTGAATTTTGTAACCATTTGTTTTCGGAGTGGCTGGGGATTACAGGCGTAGAATCAGTGGTCTTTAAGGTGGTGGTCTTGTCTTATGGAGTGCTTGGTGTGGGCCAAAATCCCCAACACAGAGAGTGTCCCCAAGTACCCTTTCAGCTTGTAAAATGGGAGAAACAGAGGCAGCGAGACTTAACATCCAGGTGGTGAAGGTGGGCTAGCGAAGCCTTGGTTTGAACCTCAGAAGTCTAAGTCAGTATCAAGGACATACAACGGAGGGGTTCTTATAGTCTTATGGGGGTGAGTCCATTCTTAACCTTGTCTCAGATTGTATTTGTTTTGACCCGGAAGACCTATTCAGGAAGTGTTTGCTGATTGTGATGACCCAAACCCATCATAAATGTTATTGGTGTTTTGATTGGGTCTGAAATACCATATGGTTTCCTTTCTGCCAGAGAACCTTAAATAAGAGAAGGTAGTAATCAGAAAGTTTGCTCATCTTGGATTGCCTATTTTCTTTTATATACAAGAGTATTTATTTGAGACTAGATCTCACGTAGCCCAGGCTGGCCTTGAACTGATCCTCCTCTGTCGGCCTTCCTAGTGCTGCTGGGATTTATAGGCATTAATAGGATACTTGGCTTACTTTTTTGCCTTTTTTTTGTTTTTGTTTTTTTTTTGTTTTAGACAGAGGGAACATAAACTTTATAAAAGGAAAAGAGAAAAAAGATTCCCAGAGTCAGAGAGGAGAGAGGTTCCAAGGGTGAATACTTATTATTTTTGGTTTTTCAAGACAGAGTTTCTCTGTAGCTTTGGAGCCTGGCCTGGAACTCACTCTGTAGACCAGGATGGCCTGGCGCTCACAGAGATCCACCTGCCCTCCATGAACTCTTTAATTCTGCCGCCATCTCCCAAGTGCTAGGATTACAGGTGTATGCCAGCATGCCTGGCTCTAAGAAGATTTACATACCTCAGCTACTCAGAATTTATTCTGTAGCCAGGCAAGATTGTGTAAATGTTTTATCCATCTGCCTCAGTCTCTTAAATGACTGGGATTTTAAGTTTACCAAAGTCACTTAGTTAATATTGGCTCCGAGTATGACCTCAGGACATGTTTTCTTGTTTTTCCTTTTTGTTTCTTTTCTTTTTTTGTTTTTTGCTTTTCCTCCTTTATCCTAAGACAGGGTTTCTCTGTGCTACTCCCTGGCTGTCCTGGAGCTCCTTTGTAGACCAGGCTGGCCTCCGATTTATAGAGATCCACCTGCCATTGCCTCCCAGTGCTGGGATTAAAGGTGTGTGCCACCACACCTGGCCCTTTTTGTTTCTTTTTTTCTTTCTCTTTTTGTTTCTTCTTGTTGTAAAGGTGACCTGGAAATTGGACACACCTACTTCTGTGTGTGGCTGCAGCAGGTGTGGTCTGCTTTACTGTCTGAGGAGACTACTTAATCATTGAGCCAGTTTGTTCTGTGCCCATACCATGGCCAGGAGATGCCAGGCAGTTGATTGGTATTGCCTTAGGTCAGTTTATTAAGTGGTTTCCATGCCAGGCTGGTCTCCTTGTTCTTTGAGTGTTTGGTCCCTAAACCTGGAATGATCTAACTTCCAACTTTTACAAAAAGAAAAAACTGCCGGCATTCAGTGTGTCCCTGGAGGCCCTCTCCTGACTCTGCCTTCCAGACCCTGTCTGCTTGCTTCTGAGCCTTCGAGGCAGGCAGTCTCCAGAGTGCTTCCCCTGGCTGTGAGGACTAACCTAACCCTCTGAAGAGAAGGCAGGCCCTTGAAGGGGAGATCTGCTTACTCCGGGTCGTGGAAGGAAGTGTCTCAACAACGGATCTTGTATTTAATTACATAACCATGCCCCTGCATTTTTCATCTACTCATGCAGGTTGTTCTTACAGAATATAAATATTTAAGACCAGGTGTGGCACACACCTTTAACCCTAGCGTCAGAGAGGCAGAGGCAGGTGGATCTCTTTGAGCTCCAAGTCAGCCAGGGTTACATAGTGAGTGCCCTTAAAAGAAAAAATTGTCGCGCGAGGTTGGACCCAGGGCTTTTTGTACATGCTACACTAGTATGTACCACAAGAATGTACCACACGTCATTCTAGGTGCTGGAGACACAGCAAGAAACCAGAAAGGACAAAGTGCCTATCCTCAAACATACTGGAATTTGTTTTATTTTATTATTTTTATTTTTTCCAAGACAGGGTCTCTCAGCGTAGCCCTGACTGTCCTGGAACTTACTCTGTAGACCTGGCTGATCTCGAACTCACAGAGATCGGCCTACCTCTTCAGTGCTGGGATCAAACGCATGTGCCATTTCATCCTGCCCAGAATGGACATGTGATATGAACAGTATTAGATCCTAACTAGTATTGAGGGAAGAATGGGGACACTGACAGGGCTGTTAAACAGCCCACAAAGGCTTCGCTTTTCTTAGGTGCTGGAATTAAACTCCAGATCTTTTTTTTTTTTTCCTATTTGGGTTTTTCAAGACAGGGTTTCTCTAAACTCAGAATCTTCTACAAAGCTCTGTAACCACAGAGCTGCAAGCACTGTATATTGCTTTGTACATGTATGTGGTACTTGGTGTACCAGGGGAATTTGAAAGTCAGGCAAGGGCAGACAGCAAGAAGGAATAAATACAATGCTCATCAAATGTTTGTAAAATTATATTTCTAGGGCTGGGATGTACCTCAGTGGCAGAGACTCTTGCCTAGTATGCACAAGGCCGTGGATGCAATGCACAAAAAAAAAAAAAAAAAAAGTATATGCCGGCTCCACACCTGGTGGAGAGGCAAAAAAAAAAAGTATTTTTAGATGTGTGTGTGTGTGAGTACATTTATAAACATATATATATATATATATATATATATATATATATATACACACACACACACACACACACATATACACACACACATTTGAATTAGGGTGTCACTGTAGCCCACGCTGGTTTTTTTTTTGTTTTTGTTTTTGTTTTTGTTTTTTGAGACAAGGTTTCTCTCTAGCTTTAGAGCCTGTCCTGGATCTAGCTCTTGTAGAGATCTGCTTGCCTCTGCCTCCCAAGTGCTGGGATTAAAGGCCTGCGCCACCACCGCCTGGCCCAGGCTATTTTATACAAAAACAAGAGCACAGTTTATTTCCTTTTGATTGGCCTATGTTTATCTGTGGGATACAATGCCATGTTTAAAGGTATGCAGTAGAATGAGGAAATGAAGAAATTATGTTACATTATCTTATTTATATATTTATATTGCTGTATGCTTTGAAAAAAATTTTTTGTTTGTTTGTTTGAGACATGGCTTCTCCGTAGTTCAGTTTTCCTGGAACTTGCTCTGTAGTGTGAGTTTTCTACCTGCCTCTGCCTCCCAAGTTGGTGGGATTAACGGCATATGCTGCCACAGTTAGCCAAAAAGTTTTTCTTAACATTTAGATTTTTTTATATATTTACTTTTTTTTTTTTTTTTAAAAGACAAAGTCTTGCTATGTATCCCAGCCTGGCCTAGAATTTACTAGACAGTTTAGGTTGGCCTGGAACACTTGGTGATCCTCCTGCCTCAGCTTCTTAAGCATTGGGATCATATGCTGGTACTACCATACTTGATAATATTTAAACTCTCTTTATACGTTACACACACTCACACACATACACACACTATATATGTATATACATATACTCATATATATGTATTTGCACATACACTTACGTATACATACATTTTAGTGTTGAAAGACAGGATCTCTGTTATGTAGCCTTGGCTGTCCTGAAATTTGCTGTATAGACTAGGCTGGCTTTAGACTCACAGAGGTCCACTTCCTTCCACCTAGAGTTCTGAGATTAAAGGTGTGTACTGTCAATACCATTATTATTTTACACATTAGTACATAATCAGCCACATTCATGCTGTTTGGTAGATCTCCGGGAATGTTTTCTCCTGCCTAACTCAGGTCTCCAACCTCGGATAACTTTTTTTGTGTGTGTTTTTGAGACAGGGTCTCTCTATGTAGCCCTGGCTGTCCAGAACTCTTTCTGTAGACCAGGATGGTAGGGACTTCACTTATTTTTGAGACAGTTTCTCAAGTAGTCTTGGCTGGCCTCAAGTTTGTGCAATAGCCTCGGATGACCTTGAGCTTCTGACCATCCAGTCTCCACTGCTGTTGGGGGCTTACAGGTGCCCCACCACACCTGATTTAGTTACTTATTTGTATTCTACTCTGAGTTCAGTTTTTCAGATGCTGCAATTTGAGGATGGAGTGTTGGTCTTTTTGTTTTTGTCTTATGTCATGCAATTATGTGCGTATAGGCCACTAATTTATAATTATCTAGAGAAATATAAAATACCTTACATGCAAAAGATGAAAACATTTATCACCAGATTTTTTTTTTTTCTTTCCTCAGTCAAGATGTAGTGATTTTTGTGGAGCCTTTCCTGACTTCCAGCACGTGCAGGAGAGCAGCTCCTGAGTTCCTGGTTTTCTGTTTTGGAAGGCGTGCCTGTAGATATCCATACATATGCAAAGCTGTTTTTGTAAATGAAATTGGCAGACTTAGATTATTGTGTCAGTTCTTGCCTTGGTGATCCAGCTCTTTCACTGCTGACTTAAGCCACTGTCCCGGCACTCCGAAATGCGGCTCTTCCAAGTTTAGAGATTGTTCCCTGCTGCAGTGCTTGCATTCGCTTCTCTTCTACACGAGCTGTGTCCTCCTCTGGGTAGACTCCATGGTTCTACGTACTTCTGTTAAAATAGACGCCTCAGGAAGGCAGGACACTTGTAATTACTACCTCGCTTAGTTGCTTGGGAGAAAGGAATGGACTGTAAATATTTACTAAGTGAATCATCTGCAAGGTTGGCTGGGGCCACAGTATCGGCTTGCATCCTGGTGTCCAGAGAGTGAACTAAGGCGTGTTCTGGTAAAATAGGAGATTTTCATATGGAATAGAAGTGTGATGGTCATTGTGTGACTGGGAGGAAGATGGGGTCAGGAGGGTGAGAATCAGGTGACACAGACCAGAGGAACAAGGATGATGGGACTAAGGAGGAAGGGATCCTGAGAGGGATGTGACCTAGGAGGACATGCAAGCACCTTTGAGGGGCAAGGTAAAAGAAGTTTTGGGGCGGGGACGTCGGTACCTGCATTGGTTGCTCTTAAAGTTGCTGTGGCTGAAGGTGGCCTCCAGCCCTCAGTGCTGACGTTATAGGTATGGGCTATAGGCTACCATGGGCTACCAGGCCCACCTGTGTCTTTCTGCATAGCTCAGGCCAGTTTCAGATTTGCAAACCTCTGTCTTAGCTTCCCAGGCCCTGAGATTACAGGCCTCCATCGCAACACCAGGTCCTGGGACATTGATCAGGTCTCAAGGAGGAAAGGCTGTTTTAACTCTTCGGCCCTCTGTTCTCCAAGTGTTGGGATAGCAGGCACGTGACACCATTTTGGTCTGTGATATTTATTTACTGTTTTTTTTTTTGAAAAAAAATTACATTTCTTTAGTGTGTGTATATGTATACATATGGGTGTGTGTGTGTTTATATACTAGCACACATGAGTGGCGTGGCGTGCAAATGGAAGTCAGAGGACAACCTTTGAGAGCCAATTCTTTTCTTTTCTTCCACCATGTGGGCCTGGGGAACCTTACCTAACTCAGGTTGTTCAGTCTGGTTTGGCAGCAAGTGTTTGTATCTGTTGAGCCATCTCCCAGGCTCAACAGATTTTTTTTTTGAGACAAGTGAGACTTAGCCTGTACACCATGCTGCTTTTAAATTTGTGCTGAGGTCTGCCTCCCAAGCTCCCAAGTTGACAGGGATGATGACATCACAGACGCCCTTCCTGGCTGAGTATGTACATTTATTGCCTTCTGCTCCATGGGGAGAGCCCTGGGTAGGACATCGATTTTTTTTTTTTTTAAATGACTGTTCCTACCACTTTCAAACACTTTGCCATCTCTTGAAGAGCAGAGACATGGGCATGACAGGAGTCATGACTACATCTTGGTGAGCACATGTAGTATTGATGGTCCCGAGTGGGAGGAGAGAGGAGATACTCCCGAACGCCACAGGGCTGAGCATCCGGGAAACGGTGTCAAATATGTGTTAGGCAGGACGTGATGATGTGCCCTTGGGAGTCAATCAGGAGGATCAGAGCCCAGTCTAGTCCTCGTCTTAGAAGTTCCAGGCATGCCAGAGGCTAGATAGTGAGACTCTCACTGTTAGAAGTTTAGGCTCTGGTGCTGCCTAAGCAAAGATTTGTTATATTTGTTATTCCAAGAAAGTTATGTTATTACCCTAATAAATAAATTCCACAGCTGTGAAAAGATTAATAAGTAATAAAAATATATACTAAAACTTTTTTTGACAGGGTCTTCCTCTATTCTGTAGCTCTGGTTGTCCATGCTGTCTCTTGATGTTGGTGCTGGGAACCAAATGTAGGTCCTGTAGGTTAGCAGCAGGGTTCTTTTTTCTTTTCTTCTTCTTCTTCTTCTTCTTCTTCTTCTTCTTCTTCTTCTTCTTCTTCTTCTTCTTCTTTCTTCTTCTTCTCCTCCTCCTCCTCCTCCTCCTCCTCCTCCTCCTTCTTTATTTTGATTTTGGTTTTTTGAGACAAGATTTCTCTGTATAACCCTGACTCCTGGAACTCGCTCTGTGCACCAGGCTGGCCTGGAACTCAGATCCGCCTGCCTCGTCAGGTTCTTAGCCACCAAGCCATCTCTATAGTTTTGCAGTCTTTGTTGCAGATTTTGCTTTTATTCTCAGAGATACTGGGGATTTGAGGCAGGGCTGTGATGGTCCCAGTCTTGAATATTGAACCAATTGGGGATGAAACCACTGGAGATGTGTTTTTGAGCTGTTGGAATGGGGCAGATGACCTGGACAGGAAAGGGGCACCAGGGGCATGTGGAGACCAGTATAGACGGTTGAGGGGACTCAGGAAGGGTGGGAGCCACAGACTTAGAGGGTTAACAGCTCTGAGGGATGCTGTAGAGTGCTGAATGAGAAAGGAGAATTAGCCTTTGCTATCTTACTGCAGCCCGACTCAACCCCCCAGGCTTTGCCATGGTCTTGTTAATGCATATGTGTGTGTGTGTGTGTGTGTGTGTGTGTATACTTTTTTTTTTAAGACAGGGTTTCTCTGTGCAGCTCTGGGTGTCCTGGGAATTGCTCTGTAGACCAGGCTGGCTTGAATTCAGAGACCCACCTGCTTCTGCCTCCAAAGTGCTGGGATTAAAGGTGTGAGCTACCACCACCCAGCCATACCTTTTGTTCTTCTGTTTTTCAAATTCTTTTTAAACCGATGGTCCTTCCGATTCCACCTCAAACGCCAGGATTATAGACCTGAGCCTCTACATCCTCTGTATCCCATGCCAGGGACCAGACCCAGGGCTTTGTATAGGCTAGGCAAGCGCTTTCCTAGCTCGGCTACAGCCCCAGTACTTATTTATTTATTTATTTTTAAGTGTGTGTGTGTGTGTGTGTGTGTGTGTGTGTGTGTGTGTGAGAGAGAGAGAGAGAGAGAGAGAGAGAGAGAGAGAGAGAGAGAGAGAGAGAGAGAGAGAAGGGAGGCAGTGCCTCTTGCTGGGTATTTCTTATTCTCCTGACTTATCCCTCCCAGGTTCTCAGCTCATGGAGCTAGACTCCCACACCTGGCCATAATGACCATGGGTTGATTTCCTTCCGGGAAGGGAGTCTCTTCAGTTCCCTTCTCTCTGTCTCAGGAGATGAGCCCAGGACAAGGACTCATTGTTTTCCTCTCACTCTGCCTCCTTTGCTCCCAGCCAGCTTTGGACCCAGAAGCCTGGGCTGCAAGGGTTTGTTCAGTGGGTCTCATTAAGACTCCAGAGTCCTAGAGAGATTATGTATTATTTCTGCAGGAAATCTGGATAATTGCATTGCCATTATATTTCTTGTCATGCTCATCTTCCTTTACATCATAATTTTTCTTTTTGCAGTTCTGGTATGTAATCTAGGGCCTCTCGCATGCTAGGGAAGTGCTCTACTGTTGAGCTCCATCCCCAGCCCTGTTTTGTTTGAGGCAGGGTCTACTTCTACCTCAGCCTCCTAAGTATTTAGTATTTTGGGCATCCAGCATCATGACTAATTGGTTTTGTTAATTTTTTGAGACAGCATCTCTTGGAGCCCAGGCTAGCCTAGAACCTATTTTGTAACCCAGGTCAACTCTGACCCTCCTGCCTCTACCTCATGAATGCTGAGTCCGGCCTCATGCTGCCCCACCTTTCTTTATCAGAGAGCCTCACTCAGACCTGGGCGGCCACAGACTTACAGAGGTTCACCTACCTCTACCTTTACTTAGTTTTGATCATTTTGAGATAGGGTTTCAGGTTGCCCAGGATGTTCTTGAACTTGTGATCCTCCTGCCTCAGCCTTCTGAGAGGCTAGAGTCACTGCCCTGGGCCACCAGGCCACGTTCACCACTCACTTTTCTAGGTAAGGAATCGGAACCTTAACAGATGAAATAATCGTCCAAGGCTGTGTGACTCTTTAGGGCTGGGACCTGAGGATTTGAGCCACAGTGAAGGGGAAGGTGTGCCTGTCCAGGCCACCCTCTCAGATCCTTCGGAGAAGGAAAAGTAGTTGGGTTGGGACTTGATGGTGGCAGAGGCAGGGCAGGCGGAGGAAAGCCCCAGTCTGAGAAAACTGCTGGTTGGTAGGTGTAGAATTGGAAGTGAGAACCCTGCCAAGACCTGACTATAAGAGTTAGGTTAGACCCAAAGGCTAGCCAGGCTGCCCAGGGAGGCGCCCAGGGCCATAGGAGACCCTGAGTAGGGTGGTGACAGGCTCGGCCATCCTCAGTGAAGGTTGTCCTGTGTTATGGAGGAAGCTTGGAGGCCCAGCTAGATAGAGCTGAGAAACAGAAACATGGACACTGTGTTTGACTGGAGGAGGAACTGAGTACCCCATACCACACTGGGGTTAGAGACACACATAACTGACAGAAGTGAGATTTAAAATATTTTTGAGGTGCTTGGGAATTGAACCTGCGTTCCTCTGCATGTTTGGTGAGTTCTCCTTTACTCAGCCTTATCCCCAGCGCCAGCGTTGAAAATTTAGGAGACAAGTAGGATTGGCTGGTAAATGCCTATAGTGATATTTATTTATTTTTTGGTTTTTCGAGACAAGGTTTCTCAGTAGCTATGGAGCCTGTCCTGGAACTCACTCTGTAGACCAGGCTGGCCTCTAACTCACAGAGATCCACCTGCCTCTGCCTCCCAAGTGCTGGCATTAAAGACATGTGCCACGAGACCATCTGGCATGTTTTAATAAATAAAGCTTGCTTGAAAATCAGAGGTAAAACTAAGCCACTAGAGGCTAGGGAATGGTGACACACACATTTAATCCCAGGATTTGGGAGACAGAAGCAGTTGAATCTCTTTAAGTTCAAGGCCAGCCTGGGCTAAACAAGATCACTGCAGAAACACCCAGGTGGTGGTGGCTCACACCTTTAATCCCAGTGCTAGAGAGTCACAGGCCTTTAATCCTAGCACTAGAGGAGAATATAAAATGGGAGGGGACAGAGGCTCAGGGCTCAGTCTGTAGTTGCTGCCCAGCCTTGGTAGAGGTAAGACTTCGCTAGTCACTTGGCTGTTTTGCATTTCTGATCTTCAGCTTGAACCCTAATATCTGTCTCTGAGTTTTTATGATTCATGCTACAAGTGTGTGTGTCTATACAATTTAATTTAGCTGTTTGTGGGGAAGAAAAGTTTGATCCTAATGCAAGGAGGCAACAGGTTGAACAGTAGCTAGAATATTCCTGTAGCTTTAAAATATTAAAGAATATTAGCATAATATTATTACACATTAATATTAATAATACATAATATGTGTAATAATAATAATAAATAAATGTTCTTTGAAACATTTCTCTACTCTAAGTAGAGAGTAAGGTCTCTCTACTTAGCTCTGGCTGTCTCAGAACTCACTATGTAGACCAGACTGTCCTTAGACTCACAGAGATCTGCCACCTCTCTGCCTCTGCTTCCAGAGTACCAGGATTAAAGGGCAGGCATCACCATGCCCTGGTGTTATTATTTTGAGACAAGGACTTATGATATAGCCCAGGCTGGACTCAAACTCACTGTTTGGCTGAGAATGACTTTGAAAATTTGATCTTTCTGCCCAGTTCTGGATTTCAGCCATGGTGACCACTCCTAAAAATGCCATGCTGAAGATGCAGGCTTCTTGCATGTGGGCAAGCACTCCACAGTGAACCATATTCCCAGTCCTGGTTTTTTCTGAGACAGGCGCTCATGTATTCAGGCTAGCCTTGAATGCCTTGATCAGCCTGCTTCCATTTGAGTGTGTGACTAGAAAATGGCTCTCTTGATTGAGATGGTGGCCATGATTGGATTTCAATGGTATTTATTTTTCTGTCTCTCTTCCCTTGGTCCCATTGGGAAAACCTGTTGACTGGAAGAAGTTTTGAGAAGGGCTTCTCTCAAAAAGAATAAATGTATATGTATAAATATGTATAAATCTTTAGGGCAGTTTCCACTAATATTTGGAGAGAAGGCAGCCTTGGGGAACAGCAATATTAAAGGAAGAAGCAATTGTACCTCTAAAGGGGTTAACAAAGTTGCTGAAGGGACAGATGTCCTTAGAATCAAATGGTGTTCTTAACCCAATCAAGGTTGATTTAGTCAATCAAGTCGGATTATATCTCAACCTCTATTTAAATTGAGCTTTACTCTTAGCCCCTCCCTTCTTGGTTTGCTTGTAAAAACCAGCAATCCACCTCTCCTGTATTGTTCCGGGCCAGGTGGACTGGCAGGCTCCTAGGATTTCCAGGTCTCCGCACACCACCACCTTCCATCCTGAAAGGTAACTTCTGCTGTCTACTTTTTCCTCACCTTACCGAGTGTTTTCAAAACGGGTGACTTCCATGGGGTTGAAATTTAGGAAGGGAAAAGTGGAGTGCCCTCCCTCCCTCGGCTTTGTTATCTCCCCTTGATTCAGTGCTTTCAGTCTTGGGAAGAGGGCTGCCCTGACTCCCTCTCAAATGTCCTTTGTAATTTGTAAATGCAGGTTTGACTAACTTTTTCTGTTTCCTGCTGCCTGCAGTTTTTCTGGTTTTCCTGTCCTGTACACTGAGTTCTTTTGAGCTTGTGTGCCGCTTCTGCTGCAGCCCCATGGATTTCGTTTCCAAATTGTTTCTCTGTAATCTGTTCCACAGTGAAATAAATACTTAGGAAAGATTATATTCCATCTGCACTTCTAATTAGGACTTAGTCTCAAAAAGATGATTCCTGTAGATAATATATACAACAAAGCAGACTTGCTCGTGTTTTTGTAAGATTTTCGAATACAAACGGGATCAGGATAGAAAATAAGATGTTAGTTTAATGAACAGGCTTGCTAGCAGTAATATGAAATCATATATAATAGTTTTTTCTTTTTTAAATAAGCACACATTGGGAAATGTGTCTTGGGTGGGGGCTGTTTGGGGACTATGAAAAGGACGAGGCATGGCTGAGGTTTGTCGGGTTCAGGAGGTGGTGGGATGGAGCCTGAGTTTGGGTACACGTGCAGATTCCAGCAGTAGGAACCGAGAAACCGGTCCCACCCTCGGTGGCTGCGTCCTCCAGCACCTGATTCCTTTAGAGGTAGCACAGTCTGGGAAGTGAGTGATGGCGAAGCTGGGTTCCGCGTGGGCGGGGCCACGGCCGTGGAGACCAACGTTCGATTTTTCAGTTTCCACTTCGCCCAGGAGTGGGGAGTTCTTAGCTGCTTATTACGAAACCAAACATCCCTCGGGTTCTCCTGTGACTTTCCGACTTTTAATTGTGTCTAACGACCCACGCTTCCCAAATCAACGCGAGGCACGAGCCTCAGCATTCTAAGGCAGGAATTCCGATCCCTCCACGTCCCTTGGAAAACACGATGTGTGTTTGCAAGCCCAGCCGTCACTGGCAGAATTTTGCAACGATTTCCCAGTTTTGTTGGCACATTTCCAGGAGGGAAGGTTCTTTGTAATTCTTTACTCAGACATCAGGATCACATACAAATCTCTTAGCAGATAGACAAGGGAAGACAATTCTCTTTCAATTTTAAAAGCTACAACATAGTAAGTTTTTTTATTGTCCCTTTTATTTGTGGTGGGGGAGGGAGGGGAGGAGAAACAGTAACAGCCCATCTGATGCCAAAATGGCTTAGAGTGGTGGCTTTGTGAGGGCATGGAGGAAAAACACCCCCCCCCTTCTCCCTTTGCTCTGGAAATAACTCAGTAGCTACAAGCCCGGGTCTCATTGTTCTTAGCCATACGATTATTTGTCAAAATATTTGACTGTTTCCCTATTGCAGCTGAGAAGTTTGGACTTCCCTTTATGCTCCATCTCCACACTGGGATTTCTGACTATCAGCACTGTTGTGTTTACAGGATTCTAGGCTTCAGAGTGCAAAGGTTATCCATTAACACGGAGACTGAGGCTACACAGGTTTAACTTCAGCCTCCATCCACTTTACTTGGTCGTAGTTTTCTTTGTTTTGTGTCAAAACTGCCCCCCCATCGCTTTTTGGGACAAAGTTAAATGAAGTCTCCTGCTTATGAGTGTTTGAGCTGTTAGTGTAGAACGTGAGTATTTATTAGGCTTTAACCAATACTTTAAAAGAAGATATTAATCTGTGGTGAGGAAAGGAACCCTAGTACTAAAAACGATCGATATCTTCTGTACTTGAATGAGAATCAGGGCTGGCTTAAGGATCTCCTTCCAGCGCTGCTAATTAATTGTGAGTAAGTAATTGATTCACTTCCTTTGAAAAAAAGACTAACGAGACCATATGTGGGTTGGTAGTTATGTAAAGCGACAGCAAAAACATTCTACAAGGCAGATTCTTGCCCCTTGATAAGCTGGCTTCTTGAATTCTTACTATTTATTAACGACTGCGTTGCTTACCAGTTCCGGTTGTTTTTTTTTTAACCCCTCCTCCCTCACTTCTTTTGATTTAGAAAATGGTTATGAGTGCTTTATTGTTTTCCCACTTTTTGAAACGGGGGGAGCACCTTGAAAAAGAAACAAACAAGTTGGCCTTTCTGTATGAAGCAATAGATCTTTTATATATTTGAATTCATTTGCATTTTGCAGCAGAAAAATTATTGGATGTGATTTTGGCCGCCATAGTTCCTCCCTGAGGCTTACTTAAAACAGGGGGTATCTGTTCCAAGTCTTTGGAGTCATAACCTTTTCCTGTCTTGTCTTTCATCTTTTCTATAAGTCAGGAACAAAACAGTAGGGGAACGTTTTTAGTGAGTTGGGAATAAAGGGTGTGTGTGTGTGTTTGTTTTAACCCCACTTTTAAGCCTAGTTTCACTCAAGTGAGTTTCTATGCAAACTCAGATTTGTGATGCTAAGTCCAAATTCGGACATGAAATTATAATAGAAAAGCAAAATCAGGGTTTTAAGGAAAAAAAGACAGTTTTATGAAGATAGTACTTTGGAGAAATTTAATCTTCTTATCTCACATTGAATCTCTGAAAAGTGTTTTCCTGAACACCGCTATTCTGTAAGCTCCCCAAAGCCAGTGACAATTTTTTTTTTTGTTCCTGATTCTGGGCGACCCGGGAGTGGGGCAACCGGCTCCTCCCCTCCCGGGCGCACCTTGCGGGGCGGAGGCGGGGGTGGGGGTGGGGGGGGGAAGAGCAGCGAGAGAGGATGGGCTGTGCGCCTGCGCGCAGTGCTCGCAGCGCCGCCCCCCCTTCCAGAATACCTGTCACTGGAACCGCCCGGGCGCGAGCGCGCCACGTTAGGCCGGATGGCGGGAGGTGGAGCGGGACGCGCGTGCGCGGGAGCCCATGGGGCGGGAGCGGAGTGCGCGCGCCGCTCAGCGGGGCTCGCGCCTCGGGGGGCCCGTGGGGGCGTGGCCGGCCTCGGTGGGAGGGTCAGGGGCGCGCTTGCGCACACGCGCGGGCTCGAGGGGGCGTGTCAGGCGCGCCTGGGGGCGGGGCGTCGGGCGGTGCGGCCGGGGGGGGAGGGCGCAACAGCTGCTGCGAGCACTTTCTGCCCCAACAGTCCCCCCGCCGGACGCCGGCCGCCCGCGCAGGGACCCCGCGCCTGCACTGTCCCCGCGCGGACGAGTAGGGGGCGCCCGCGCCGCTCCCTCGCCCCGCGCCGGAGGTGAGCCCGGCCCCCCGGAGCCGCTGTGTGGGTGGGGGTCCCGGCGCCTGCGGCCGTGGGAGGCGGGCATGGCGCGGCCCCGTCCGGGGCCCCGCTTCGTCGGGGCCCCGCGGCGGACGCACAAAGGCCTCGCCGCCCTTGCCGCTCGTTCAGCCCGCGGCCCGGGTGGTGCAGCCGGACGGCCGCAGGTAAAGGGGCGCCGGGGCCGCGTCCCGACGGCCGGGGCCGCGCGTGGGGCTGGGAGGGACGGCCAAGACAATGGCCCGCCCGGCGCGGCGTGGCCGTCGGGGGTCCGCGCCCCCGCCCGAACTGCGTCCCGCAAGTGAGGGAAGAAGGTGTTCGGTTTCACGCCCAAACTTAAAACGCCCCGCAAACTCCCGTGGGAAGTTGGTGCGGGGCTGCGGGAGGCGGAACCGCACACTGGAGGGCGCGGCCCCGAGCGCCTCAGTTTAGCCCCGACGCGAGCGGGCGGGCGCACGGTGAAGGGCGCCCCCGCCGCGGACCCTCGAAGCTCGGGAAGAGCATTCTTGGGCGCGGAGAGTGGGGGTGGGGGCACCAGACGGGGGTTTTTCCCAAAAGGTTTGCTTCCTGAAGTGAGCCGAAGCCCTGGGGGCCCATCTGGGACCCCCCGGTGGGGTCCGGTCCGCATTCGAGCTGTAGAAACTTTTTTAACTTTTTATTGTTTGAGTCCGGGGTGAGGTGGTGGTGTAGGAATAGGGTGGTCGTTCCCAGACGGAAGGCTTCTGTCCTTGAGCCTTAGTTTTTCTTTCTGAGAAACAGGAATATTTGAGCACGCGTTGATTAAGGGTAGCCAGCCTGGGGTCCCTGGTTTTGGGGCACCATGTGTACCACTGGTTCCTGTGGCCAGTTGGTTTCCTGGTTTGGGGATGGGTTGGAGCCATTAAGCTGTATGTTTTAAGAGGCCTAGGTCTGATTTAGTTCAGGTTGATTCAATTATGTCTTCATCGCTTTTGAGTTGGTTGAATAACTTGACATGAGATTAAGGCCAACAAAAGAAGAGGCCGGGTAGCCACAGCTGCTGGCCAGGCCTGGAGGCTAGGTAGGGGCCTCAGGGGGCCTTTCACCTCCCTTTGTAAGTGAAGGACGTGCTGAGCGTTCTTCTTGACTACCTTCCCCCTAGTGGTTCGACTGCCTTGATTGGTATCAAATCAGATTTCGGACGCCTAATTTTTACTTCGAGGATGAGTAACAGGTCTAGCCCCCCTTCCCCCAAGCAGTTTTCTGTAGTGACAAGTGCAGAGAACTAACCTAATTGCTGTCTGAAAAAATTAAACCGCCGCACCACTAGTTTGTGCTTACTTAAAGTACCGAGAACTTTTAAGGTGTGTCCTTAATGGTAGATGCCTTTTTTTTCTTCCCGAGAAATCCTGTTTATTTTAGATACTGTTTTTCAAACTTTTGCAGTCTAGTGGCACATTTTTTCCTTTTTGGTTATTTTGATTTTCATTTTGAATCATGATCTTTAATTTATTGGGAGTTACCCCCAAGGCTCCCCTGCCCATCCTGCCACTTTCCCAGTTATGTAAGTATAAAAATCCAAGAGGCAGTGACCTCTAAAGATTCTACCCTCATGCATACAGGAGGAGAAAATAGAGGGAAGACTATGGGGAAAGGGCCTAGTTCTTTAGTTCAGCTCCTTTTGATCTTTTCCCCTCTCAACACCGGCTCCCACTCTGCAGTCTGAGCCCGTCTTTTTCACTGTAATATTTGGTGAGATTGAAGTTTAATAATTGTCTCTCTCCGCATTATTCCCTTTCACTTCTTACTTAAAAAAAAGGAACTAAGATGCCACTTAGAAAATTTCCCCCTTTATGCTATTTTAATAATAGCTCTCTTTTCCTCCAGGTGGTGGGGAGGACCAGGGGCAGAGAAAGTTCAGACTCTGGCTTTTGGGGGGGGGGGAGTGTTTGCAATCGTTTTTGTAATCCTCCATTTTTGGCAGAGAAACTTGGGTTTCTAGGAGCCCCTAAACCTTTTCCAGTGGGCTTTTTTTTTTTAAGAGGAAATCTGAAAATAAAACTTAATCATCAAGTCTCTTATAAACTGATGAAATAATTAAGGAATTCAAAGGCATAGGACGGCTCAGTCTATATCCTCCTGGCAGATAAGTGCTAATCACCTTCTCTCCCTTACCATCACTGCAGTCGAAATGGTGTTTGCCACAGCAGGGCTGCACCCTCAGTCTGGGAGCCCTCTTAATTCTGAGCTGCCTGATTAGAGCCTCGGGGGTCCAGAAGATGAGCTCTTTTCCACTTTATTAAATGACATTCTTTTTTCTCCAGTTGTTCTAAACATGATACTGTTCATAAGAACTTGGGAGTAGTTTTAATGACCCTTGACTGCCTTAAAAACAGTACTTCATAAAAGATCTGTTCTGACTGCTGTGGAAACAAATGACTTAAAATACTGTATAGGAAGCTGTGTTTCCAATCAGAAAACAATTTGAAACTGTCCTATCTCATGCCGTGTGACTTCCATTGTGGACTTTTGAGGTCACTGGCTATGATTTCTTTTAAATGACTGGTTCCTGATTTCCCATTTCAGTTTAATCCCGTGGCAGTATGTGTAATTAATAAATTGGGAAGTTGAAGCTGAGTTATCAAGAAGTGGGTTTCCCAGCTATTGAATTACAAGGAACACATGAGGCAGTTAGGTAAACTGTCTGCTCTTCTACCATCAAAATGTGCCATTTTAAGTCGCAACCTCTAGCGTATGGAATAGTTTTTATTCACTAGGGTGATTAAAAAATAAAAATTTGGAAGATGTGTATACAACAGCTACCAAAATTGAATTAAAGGATTTCAGTCCTATTAAATATTCTGAACCAGAAAGGGCTTAGCTACAGGCATGTAAATAAAAGTTGTGACAATGGAGGCGCTCAGTTCACACACCTCAGCTCCAGGTTTTTCAGGGGAGCGGTGTTAATAGTTTAAATCCATGTGAAAGAAAGTGCAATAGCACAAAGACTTGGAAATGTCTTTCACTCTGCTGTGGGGGAGTCTGGAATATCACAGCCTCGTTGTGAGGTCACTGTAAAAGTGCTAAGAAGTGGTCTTTCGGTGAGGTGATCTGGATTAAGGTTCTTGGCCAACCAGTAATATAGCCAGACAAATTTACAAGGGTGTGTGGGCCAAAGGGTTTTGAATTCAGACCACGAGGACAGATAGAAATCTTGCCTTTAAGGAAGTGTGTGTGCGGGCGGGAGGGGAGGGAGTGGGGACACACATCGCCTGCCATTTTCTCTTAAAAAAATCTTCATCTTCCTATGAGTGAATTCAGTTCTTGGACCTATCTACCTTCCAGATAAGGGGGGGTGCTGTTAGCCAGAGCCACCATAGAGCACCCTTTATGTTGCGCTCCATGGAAAGCTTGACTGCAACATTCTGAAGAGCCATTGCTTCCTGCCCAGGCTAGCAGCATTATTGAGTTACTGGAAATTTGGGGCCAGTTTGGTAATTTTATGATAAAATTGAGAAATACAATTACTAAACCTGAAAAGACAGCTGAGTGGAGGTGAGCAAGAGGAAGAGTTGACCCTTGGCTTTTGTTCTTTACGAATGGATTTTAGATTTTTTTCTTTTTCGTGGTTTTTCTTTTTTTTTTTTTGGCCTACATTATTCCCAAGTCAAGCTGGCTTTTTAATGGGTGATGGTCGTCCTTCAAGTTTAAGGTAATACTGAATGGCCCCGTGGCCTTTTACTTCACTTTCTTTTGTCTCTTAGAGGAGGATAATTTAAATGTTTAGTAACTTGACATTTGTTTGACACTCTGCATAAGTGAATATTTAAAAGGACCAAATTTAGTTTGGCAGTTTCTATTTCCTAGTAGTAGCTGCTGTGTAAAACTAGTCAGCAGTGATTGGTTTTATGCATTGAAAGGAGTTTTTGTTTTTAATTTGAGATGCAAACAGGTATCTATGAAGACGCTGGACACAGCTTTAGTGTTTATTCAGCTTTACGTAGGAAGGGGTCATTCTGTGAGGTCGAGGAAAACTGGATTTTAAGGGCATTGCCTAAGCTTGTGTTTATTTTTACCTGGTTAGTTAAATTGGATCTAATTTAGACCTTGTCCATTTAACCTTCTGAAAAAAAAATGGCATAGTGTTTAATTCCTGGTCCTACATAATGGTTATACTAGTTGTTGATGTTGTGTGTCTAAGGATGCGCCCTGCAGACACGAGTCAGTGCACTCTGGAGCTTATGAGCACAGCTTACAAGAGTTTGCTGCTGTAGTTGCTGAAACCCTTCTCTCTGTTCGATTGGCCCTGTCAGATCTCAAAGCAGATGGAAGGTTGCCCTGATAGGCAAGGTTACTGAGAGAAACCGAGGACACCGGTGTCTCTTCCTGCCTAATTGACAATTAGCAAAAAAGTTACTTCTCCCATAAGCTGCTTTGCACATTGATATGGAGTGTTTGAAAAACAGTTTACAGATCTCAGCACTGATAATATTGAAAGTAAAACTGGCTTCCTCAGCACACCTGAACTGTTTTGGGGGCGAATCAGACTGTATTCCTGCTGCCAGTCCTTGGACCTCCTGCTGCTGGGAGTGGAGTGCTCTCAGGGACTTTCAGGAAATGGGATTTTGTCCAGGGCTTATCACCTTGCCTTGCAGCAGTGTTTTGCCTTTGGATTATATTATGATGCTGATGTTGAATTTAAACTGAGCATTTACATTTAAATCTGTTTCTCTCTGAACTTTTTAATAAAGTGTTTTTCCCCCCCTCACCTGCTAGGAAAATTGACCTGACCAATGAAAGATCAAAAGTAAACAGGCTTAGGGGGTGTGGTCATGGTTCAGATGGTAAGATCCCTTGCCACCGTCTAATAGCCTGCATTTTGATTCTTGAGACATACATGTTGGAAAGAGAACTGGCTTCCACAAATTGTGTGCTCTTTGCTCTCCACATATGTGGTGTAAGGTACGCACCCCCCTCCCATATACAAATAATCGTTTTAGAAAAAGTGATAGGTTTTGTTTGTTACTGTAGACTGATGTAGAAGTTAGTCCTGTTAAGAAAAAAATGTAGTGGACTGGAGAAATGGCTCAGTAACTGGTTAAGAGCCCTTGTTGCTCTTGAAGAGGACTAGGCTTGGTTCCCAGCAGCCACATGGTGGCTTACAGCCATTCATAACTTCAGTTTCAGGGATCTGATGCCTTTTCTAAACTCTGGGCCCCCTATGTAGATGTTTCACACACATATACTCAGGCAGAACACACAATAAATCTATTTAAGCCCTAGATCCTGGGACTAGCTTTGTATACCAGGCAGGCCTTGAACTCACAGAGATTTACTTGCCTCTGCTCCCAAGTGCTGGGATTAAGGGCGTGTGCCGCCACCACCACCCGGCTCAATAAGTAAATCTTAGCAAACATCTCTCTCCCCACAAACTTTATACTAATGGATGTTTGGCCTGCCTGTACTTTTGAGTTCTATGTGTGCCTTTGCAGGCCAGAAGAGGCTGTTGTACCCCTGAAACTGGAGTTAGAGCTGTAAGCTGCCATGTGGGTGCTGGGAATTGAACCCATGTTCTCTGGAAGAGTAACCTGCCAGTTCTTTAACTACTGAGCCATATTTCCAGCCTGAATTTTGTAGTTTTAAAGATAAAAATAAACTGACCAGAGTGTAGTGCTGTGTGTTGAGTGTTTTAGAGGATCTGTTAGGATGCCTGGCTTGCATGACACGTGGAGGATGTGGCAGGTTGCTGCCTGGGAGAGGAGCAAAATGCCTTCCTCATCCTCAGGAATGAGGAACAGCGTGCTCTTGGGAAGCACACATAGATGTGTGCAGTGGTGTTCCATGTCTATACTATAGTGGTTGTCACGAGTGGCAGCTGCCCTGATTTGTTGTTTGAGCAGTTTGTCTTTTCACTGTCTTGTGTAGTTGGTAATTACAGTCAAGTACGGGGGGAGGGGGGGATTCCTGGTTGGTTTAGTCACACATCAGTGTTTAGTGATGTGTGATATCAGACACACTTGAGATAAAGCCATATGGTTCTTACTGAAAACTGAGACCAGGATGCTCTCAAAATTGGAGGACATGTTGAGTGAGGTGCCTGGGGGGTGGGACTGAAGGGTCAGTGCTGCCTTTACGGGAGTGAAGATTTATGTTTTTCCTTTTTTTTTTGGGCTGTGTATTTTTAACAAGCTTGGTATGGTTAGAATCCTTGCTTTCCTGACAAACAAACAGACCTAACATTGCAGATATGTCCCTTCTGTCAAGAAACGGTCCTTAAAGTACTAGAATTTATGTTGCCTTCTGCACTTCAGGAGGAAGGCTGGAGTCTTCTGGGAAAGTTGAGTTTGCTTGCACTCTTCAAGTAGAGGGATGACCATTTGTTAGGTAGCAATTACAGTAGAACGGTTGTTTTGATAGATTCAGATACTAAGTCTATTGCAGTTCTTTAAAGATAGTTCAGCAAATTGATTTTAACACTTTAAGTATTCTATCACTTTACAGTTCAGCAAGGCTTGTCAGTGGAGAAGAGTGAGCACCCACTACCACTGAAGGGGACGAACTCAAGTGGTGCACTCTTGTTTTTCAGTACTGGGAATGGAACCCCAGATCTACACATGGTGCGGCAGGCCAATTCTGTGCAGCTTGCCACACTCTGCCCAACTCGGCACAGCTGTTTGTGCTGGCCAGCTTTATAAGTGTGGGGGGAACGTCTGGCGCACACCTTTAATCTCTGTGTTTGAGGGGCAGAGGCAGTTTGAGTTCGAGGCTAAGTCAAATTTCCATGCTAGCAGGGGCTATGTAGAGAGACCCTTTCTCAGACAAAAACACCCAAAAAACAAAAAAATCTTGATGGGATAGTAAGATGATTCATTTGTTGACAGCACTTGTTGCTCTTCCATGGGACCCTTGTTCAGTTCCCAGCACCCATCCCAGATGACTTTCTACCACCTCCAGTTCCAAGGGATCTGTTCTTAAGTTGTGTTACAGTCTTGATTTCAGTCATGGTCATGGGGTGGTGGCCTTTTGACTCTCATGAGGAAACCCTGTGAACATTTGGGTTCATTTTAGCAACAGATCTGGTGGGCAGGGGCCATAGCCCGGCGAGTGGCTGCTGGTTTGGCCCTTGCTTCCTGAAGACATAAGTGTCTCTTGGCCCAGTGCCAGATCCCAGAGAGACAGCAGTGAACCAACCAGCAAACTCTGTCTCTAGGATTTTTATATTTGGTGAAGTTTTTTTTTTTAAATATTTATTTATTATGTATACAATATTCTGTCTGTGTGTATGTCTGAAGGCCAGAAGAGGGCACCAGACCTCATTGCAGATGGTTGTGAGCCACCATGTGGTTGCTGGGAATTGAACTCAGGACCTTTGGAAGAGCAGGCAATGCTCTTACCCTCTGAGCCATCTCTCCAGCCCCTATTTGGTGAAGTTTTAAAAATAATCTTTAAAATTATGGTAGAAAAATAATTTATTTTGTTTTACCTTTTTTAATGTTAATTTTTTGAATTTGTGTTTCCTCCTAGGATAGCTTTAGATTGAACTAAAGTCCTGAGAGTATGTCACTGCTGAGCCCTGGGGATGGTGGTGTGCAGTTGTGGGGCAGGCTTGCTTGAGTCTTCAGAGGCTGTAACTCAGGCTGTCTGAAGCTGCGTCAGTTGGCATAGTTGTAACCATCAGAATCTGCTCTGGAAACTTCTCAGGAAAAGGAAGTGCTTCCAGCTTTACCCTTCTCTTGTCTCTCTACCTCTGAGCGGATAAGGCCCCGTTTCTCTCTCTGGCCACCACTCTGTGCCCCTTGTCCTTTATTGGGCATGTCTCAGGTGCCCGTCTGGAGCCTTTAGCTGCAGCCTCTTCCTCTGGAGCCGAGGAGTTCATTCACATACGAAAATTGGAGCTATTTTTCCCTCCTGAAATAGCAAGAATACTTTATTCCAAACCTAGTGTCAAACACAAGGGGACAGTGCAGATTTGAACAGAATACACTGTCTAGGAAGCAGGCTGCATGAGTGAAGGTGGTCAGATCCTTCCTGGGACTGTAGTTACCCTCACCCCCAGGTGAGTGGTCATGATTTGAACCAAAGAATGGTAACCTTTCGGAAAGGGAGCTTGTAGAGAAGTGGGGTTCTTCTTCCAAAAGCTTAGGCTTCACAGATGAGCCCTCCCATATTGTGCCCCCAGTTCAAGCGGGTTTGCTTTTAGCTTTTTTGAGATAGGGTTTCATACTTTAGTCTAAGTTGGCCTGGAACTCACTTTTATTCGATGTAATTATTGCTTCTCTACCATTTTTTAAAATAAAGAGGAAAGGATGTCTAATAGCTAAGTGACTGTACTCAAACTGCAGTTAACCCTGTGGCTCTGAACAGAAGTGGGTCAGCAAGCTGAAATCCTGCATTTCCAGAGTATGTACCTAATTTTCCAGTGGACCTTGTGCCCGGGTTACGGGTGTCAGGTCAGTGAATGTGTGAAATCTGAACTCGGTCCCAGCTTAGATTGCTGCCAGCTCTTCGGTTGTGTAGCTCTATCCTCAGCCAGAGACAGGGCCTAGTGCTTGTCAGCCTTGCTGTAGTTTTAACCACAGGAAGTGCCAGGTTGAGTTAGCTTTGCCAGGACACCTTGGGCTAGAACTCAGGTCTCTGTTACGTCACAGGGTGGTAACTACTTCAGGTACTTACCCTCCATTGTGATTGTAATAAAGGCAGAAACAAAGAAGTTACAGCACCCGAAGGCTTGCCCTTCCGCACTCTGCTCCAGATCTCACAGCTGTGTAATGTGAAGCGGGAAAGAGCCAGCTTCACCCCACCAGTGGGGTGGGGCGCAGAAAGGAGGAGAATGGTACTGTGGCAGGTGTCTTTGTGCCCTTTGGTTTCTTTAGGTGGAATTAACCACCTTAGGAGGAGAGGAGGAAGAACTATGTAGAAACAGATCCTTGAAGGTCTCTGACTTTTTTAAGGGTTAGTTCTTGAAAGGTGAAAAACCAGCCTCTTCAGCAGACCCTGTAGAGTGCTAAGTGATATCCTCCCTGCCAACTGGCCAGTGCCCAACTGGAAGGTGGAGTACAAAGAGGGAGTGTTTTCTGATGGAGGAATGGGCCATGCGAAGCCAGGTCTGTGGAAGCCTGTTAGAAATGTGAACATTGCAAAGTAAGTGGCCTCTGTATCTGAGTTCATTACCCTACCTGGCCACATCCAGTGCCCAAACTTGTCCAAAACCCTGGGCCCAGGCGAATGCCCATTCTGAGGTTTGTCTGAATGGGGACCTCCTGTATTGTGTGCTGAGGGTTTGGATCTCTATGGGCTGAGATACTGAGACCTTGTGTCCTATGTGTAGGTGACCATTTTGAGTACTGTTTTTTTAGGGTATTATCTAAAGCAGTCTCATTTTGTCAGCTCGTTTTCATAACGTTTTTCCTTAGAGACAGGGTCTCCTTATGTAGCTCTGGCTGTTCTTGAACTTGCTATATATAGACTGGGCTGGTCTCAAACTCTTGAGATCCACCTTCCTCTTCCTCCTGGGCGCTGGGATTAAAGCCATGTGCCGCCACACTTGACTTTTGTAACTTCTGTGTCCTGTGTATAGGAGGCACATGTGTATCTTGCCGTAGTCTGAGACAGCAGGATTGTAGCAATTCTATCCTAAAACTTGACCTCTTATTTATTATATGTATTATATTTATTTTTGAGACTTCTTTTATGTTGACAAGGCTTACTTTGAACTCACTCTATAGTTCAGTCTGGCTGGCCTGTCGTAACCATTCCCTGTTTAAACTTGGATTTTATATTTCAGTGAGCAGAGCTTTGTCTTAAACTCTCCTTACTGTTGAAATTCTACTCAGTAAGTGTATCGGCTGGGAAGTATGCAAATTATTTAATTAACAAGCATGTTTAGCATAATAATGCATTATGGATTAGTTAAAGGTGATGCAGTTGAGTCTAGTCCCTTTTTGTGGAAAAGACCTTGTGACTCATCGTCCAAGCCCTCTCTTTCTGAGCCTTCCTCACCCTGTCTTGTTTTTTCCTTCCAGAGTTTGGAAGTTCCTTGCCTTCACATTGCTGGGATCAACGTCTTGCTCACCTGAGCCGCTCACCCAATGGAGACAGACAGAACTAGGGCCCTGTGCTGACTAACGTCTGAGTCACAGGACAGCCAGGAGACTTTGTTTGTGAAAGAACCATTTCCATCACTGTGTTTTTCCCAAACTCCGGAATACACACGCCCCTCTGAACTGTAGTACAAGCCCAGGGCTCCTGGAGGTTTGCGTGACTTCTCACAAGTGGCCTTATTCTAACTCAGAGATCCCCAGCATTCGGCTGACCCCGAACTGGCAGGCAGCATGCCTACTCAATCGCTCCTCGTGTACATGGACGGGCCGGAAGTCATTGGCAGCTCTCTAGGCACCCAAATGGAGGTTGATGATGCTGTGTCCATCAAAGGGCCAGCTGTAGTCCCCTTCCGAGCCACACAGGAGAGGAGCATGACCCCTGCTGAAGGGCACATGCCCCTGGACTGCATGTTCTGCAGCCAGGCCTTTTCCCATGCAGAAGACCTCAATCAACACGTGCTCCTGCAGCACCGGCCTACCCTCTGCGAGCCAGCCGTCCTGCGTGTGGAGGCCAAGTATCTAAGTCCTCTTGATAAGGGTCAGGTGCCGACAGAACCCCCAAAAGAGAAGAACTGCAAAGACAGTGAAGAACTGAGCTGCGACGTGTGTGGACAGACATTCCCAGGGGCCTTTGATGTCGAGAGCCATATGAAGAAACATAAAGACTCCTTCACATACGGGTGCAGCATGTGTGGGAGACGGTTTAAGGAGCCGTGGTTTCTGAAGAACCACATGCGGACACACAACGGCAAATCTGGCACCAGGAGCAAGTTGCAACAGGGCTTGGAGAGTCCTGTCACCATCAATGAAGTGGTTCAGGCACACGTAGCTGGGAACATCTCCACTCCCTACAAGATCTGCATGGTTTGTGGCTTCCTCTTCCCGAATAAGCAGAGCCTCATTGAGCACAGTAAGGTTCATGCCAAAGAGAGCACCTCCAATGCCAGTAGCACAGCCCCTGATGCCCAACAAGGGGGTCCCACATCCCCCAGAGAAGAGCTGCTGCAGTTTTTGAACTTGAGACCCAGATCCCACCCAGAGACTACAGTGAAGCCCATCACTTGTATACCTCAGCTTGACCCGTTCACCACCTACCAGGCATGGCAACTGGCCACCAAAGGAAAAGTGGCCATTGCTCAGGAAGAGGTGAAAGAGTCAGGCCAAGAAGGAAGCACGGACAATGACGATTCATGTTCAGAGAAAGAGGAACTTGGAGAAATTTGGATTGGGGGTAAGTCGGAAGGTTCTGTAAAGTCCAAAACAAATAGAAGCAGTTGTCCAGGTCTCTCACAAGACAGAGAGAAACCTAGACATGCCAACAGTGAAGTGCCTTCTGGGGATGGTGACCCCAAGTTGCCCAGCAGCAAGGAGAAGCCCACACACTGCTCCGAGTGCAGCAAAGCCTTCAGAACCTACCACCAGCTTGTCCTGCACTCCAGGGTGCACAAGAAGGACAGGAGGGCTGATGCCCCATCGCCTACCATGTCTGTGGATGGAAGACAGCCTGGGACTTGCTCCCCAGACCTCGCTAGCACGCTGGAAGACAGTGGGGCCGTGGACCGAGAAGGGGGCTCTGAGGATGGGTCTGAGGATGGACTTCCTGAAGGGCTCCATCTGGGTGAGTGTTCTGCTGCCTTGCAGGCAGTGCTGCCAGGGAGCGTGGGAGCCAGGCTGGAATGATCCTTCCGTCTAGTCAGCATCTCAGCCCTTCTTTCATGTCTCTGTTTCCTGGGTGGAAGTAAAGGCTGTCCAAATGGTTTTGTAGTCAGTGCACCAGCGGGTAGAGACTGGAATGCTGCTTGCCTCCTCCTGCACTGAAATGAATGAGTCTTAACAGTGACCTGGTGCAGGACATAGGCGTTCTGGGACTGAGACCAAGGACTTTGTCCCAGTTCCCGGCATTCCTGTTCTTTACTTGTAAGACCAGGACTATCTGTCAAGGCCCGTGTTCATGTGGGTTCAGATGGGTTTCTAGTGGTCCTAGAAGGAGCGGGGTGGGGGGACTTCCAAACCAGTCAGTCAGTAGTCCTGCTGTGGACTCAGCTGCTGCATTCTGGTCACCTTGGTGTTGGTGAGGCCAGTGTTTGTGAGTGAGCTTCCGAAATGGTCTCTAGGTGAAATCCATGCATGTCGGCCCATTTCAGGCCTGCTCCATGAATTTGGTGTGTTTTAATGGTGTTTATAGAAACAAGCTATTGTCCAGGTTCTCATGATTGTGTGTGAGCCTAGAGCCAAGGAGTCTATCCACCTGTGTCTCAGCCTGCTGCCCACCTACCTACACTTGAACCGTTGTCACTGAATGGGGCTCTGCTGCTTAAAGTAGTTCATACCCCCATGTGTGTGTGGGGGGGGGGGGAGCATGATCCACAGGTTAATAACACTTGAGATGTGTTTGTGGCACTCTGGTGTGTTGGCAGTCTATATGAGATCAGGTGAGTCAGACAGGCTAGATCTGTGCATTTGAACCAGTACCCTGTTTTTTTTCTGGCCACTGATAGGCTTGAGGATCTTTGCTTTCATGACAGATGTTTAGTCAATTGAGTCAGTGGAAACCTAGTGAGCATAGACCCATTCCTTAGTCCTTAGAAACCTACAGTACACATGGTGTCTGTGACATCATAAGAATGACCTCATAGATAGTTGCTGTAGCAACAGCACTGGAGATGCCCACCCTCGTGCTCACAGAGAAGGAAGTCTACCAGCCATTAGAGTTGGTGGGAGACTCCCTGGCCTGACTGCCACAAGTGGGAGTGCCAGGGTCTGGCTGTGGTTCCTGTGACCCATTCATTGCACATTCATTGCCCAACCTTTCCTTATGATTTCCCTGTTTGCAAAATCGGCTTATCCACCTCTGGCACTCCTTCCTTCCTAGGATGAGTCCAACATTAGTTGTAAACGCTTGCAACCCTGTACAGAACAGCAGCGTCCCTGTCAAGCTCCAGGCTAGAAAGCAGGCCCAGATGCCTGTGTGTTAGAGGTGTTTCCTACCTAGTCTTTTGCATGTGCTGGAACAAAGCCTACATGTAGCCTGACAGCTGTAAATGCAGTGGGACTGTGAGGGTACCAGTTACTGTGCTGCTGTTCAGTCTGCTTTAGGTTATTTCAAGAGGTTCCAAAAGAGGCTGAATTTTCAAAGCCTCTGGTACCATGTTAGGCCAGGGATTGTGTTTCATGGGTCCCCTTCCCTAGTAGGGATCCGGTGTAATGGAGATGGCATAGGCCCGTTCATTACACCTGCTCTTGCCCAGCTGTATGGATCAACTGCCTTTGCAAATTAGTAAGAAGGCAGCATGTGGCAGAGCAGGGAAGAGGCCTGTAATTGGAAATCAGTTTCTAAGGCAGAATGACTAGTTTAAATATGCCTTTTTAACCCAGGTGGGACTGCTACACCTGTGAGCTACCACTGCCGGTATCATGGCCCGATGGCTAGACTCAAGATGGCTGTGGTGGGGCCTTTATACCTACTGCTAGAACTGGCAGAGAAGGCCATTGGTGGGTCATTTATGCCTACCTGCTATAAATGGCAGAAACTCACTAGGGGAGTCTTAACAGTTGCAAATCACTTCAGGTTAGGGGACTGGTGATTAGAGAAAAGCCTCAGCCCGGTTTTGGCCGGCCCATTTCCAGAGAGTCCTTCACATTAGGCAGTTCAGCCTTGCCTTTGGAATTGACTCTGAGCCAGGTCTCTTCTGCTCCTGAGATTGCTTGGAAACATAAACTCCACTTTCCCAAACTTGGCTAAATTTTGACTTTCCTAGGTGGTTGCCCAAAACCAAGCCAGGGGTTGCTGTTGAAGTTATTTTGTGCTTGCTGCCCTCTAGTGGTAATTTCCTTAATCTCAAACTGTATTCTGCTGGTGGATGGGAAGTTTTATATTGCCTCTAAATAAAATGGTTGTTTCTGAGTAAGGGGGTTTCTCTGGCTAGTAGGTACATCCACCCACCTTCAAGCATGAACCAGGTTTCATCTATTAAGTGGTCATTTTGGAACACAAAGAGCAAAGTGTGGTGCTGGGCGTGGTGGCACACACCCTTAATCCCAGCAGTAGGGAGGCAGGCAGGTGGGTTTCTGAGTCTCAACCTAGTCAGGGCTGAATAGTGAAACCTTGTCTCCAAAACAAAACAAAACAAAAGCACACAGCATAAAACATGAAACATTGTCTTATGGCATTTGGTATGTTATTTTAGCCTTTGAAACTTCTACTCAGAACTAAAATAAAAAATTATTTCATGGTTTCCCCAAATGCTTTGTGTCAGGAACACTGAAGTCCGCACGCCTGAATCATGTGCTTTCGCCTGACTTACCCAAATATTTTTGTTTCTACTTTAAGATAAAAATGATGATGGAGGAAAAGCAAAGCCCGCCCCGTCCTCGAGAGAGTGTAGTTACTGTGGCAAGTTTTTCCGTTCAAACTATTACCTCAATATTCATCTCAGAACGCATACAGGTAAAGGACTTGTTTCTTAAAGCATGTGTTAGCTAAAATGATTATGTGCTGTTGTGTGGTTCAGATGGCTTAAGTGTGTGCTGTTTGCCACTGTTGCCGTGTCCTTTAACATGGCAGCTAACTTGACAGTGGCTCCTGTTCTGATGGTTTATGACTGCCATATTCTGACTCTCATCTTAAGGCAAACATGCAATAGTTTTAATGTCACATTCTTTCTTAAATTGCTTTATGATTTTGGAATGAAGCAAGGGTGTATTTGTTGCTATTTGTACGTAGTGTATGTAGGGGCAGCGATAGTGTGGGCTAGGAAGTTGTTAGCCTGCCTCGAGGCTTGGGAGCACTGGTTAATTCTTAGTGCTCCCATTTCTGAGGCTGAAAAAGTGCACAGACTCTGCCACTAGGCAGCAGCGAAGGTCAGGTCATTTAAAGCGTGCAGTGAGTTTTTTTCGGGGAAAGACAGGTTTAAGTAAGTGTGCAGCACACTGGGGTGCTGAGGTGTCTTACATATGAAGATTGGCAGATAGCTTGTCTAGCTTGCAGAGCTGTTTTTTGTGCCTTTCCAAAACATCATGATACAGTGGAATATCTCGTTATAGGTGAGAAGCCGTACAAATGTGAGTTCTGTGAGTATGCCGCAGCCCAGAAGACATCTCTGAGGTACCACCTGGAGAGACATCACAAGGACAGGCAGCTGGCGGATGCTACAGCCGAGGCTAAGAGTGAAGGCCGGAGCCAGGAGACGCAGGAAGCATTACTAACCGCTGACAGTGCACAGACCAAAAATTTGAAACGATTTCTTGATGGTGCCAAAGATGTTAAGGGCAGCCCGCCTGCCAAGCAGCTTAAGGAGACGCCTTCTGTCTTCCAGAGTGTTCTGGGCGGCGCTGTCCTCTCACCAGCACATAAGGATACTCAGGATTTCCATAAAAATGCAGCTGACGAAGGCGAGAAAGTGCGAAAGAGTCCTGCCCCTGCTTATCTGGATGTGAAAAGGAGAGCAGCTGGCGAACCTCAGGCCAGTGGCCCTGCCTGTAAACTCGAAGCGGGTGGGCCCCTGGCCTGGGAAGCTAGCCACAGGAAGAAGGTGGAGTGGGAGGCCGACTGCAGGTACAAGCCCGGCGCTGACTGCCAGGACAGGCCTTTGAATCTGTCCCTTGGGGCACTCCACCCCTCTCCTGCTATCTCTGTGAGCAAGTGTGTCATTCCCAGCATCGCCTGCCCCTTTTGTACCTTTAAGACTTTTTATCCGGAAGTTCTGTTGATGCACCAGAGACTGGAGCACAGGTACTACCCTGACACTCACAAGAACTGCAGTAGCAAGTCAGTGCTGAGGAGCCGGCGGACAGGCTGTCCTCCTGCCTTGCTGGGCAAAGATGTGCCTCCCTTATCCGGCCTGCACAAGCCCAAGGTCAAGCCTGCCTTCTCATCACAGGCCAAGTCCCTGCACCCAGAGAAGGTCCGGCAAGGCACTTCGGGACCAAGCAAAGCTCCCCAGACATCAGGGCCAGACAACAGCACTTTAACCCCAAGTAACCTGAAGTCACACAGGTCACAGCCTACTGGGGGCCTCGGGGCCACCAGGCAGCAGCAGTCAGAGCTGTTTCCCAAAGGTGGCATCTCTGCTGCTATGGATAAGGTGAGAAGACCTGAGCCGAAGCTCAAGGCCCTGCCAGCTGCCACATCTCAGTCCCCACTCGGCAGTAGTAATGGCAACGGTTCCATAGAGTATCCCATGAAGGTTGATAGCTCATGGGTACCTCAAGGGAGAGACTACTACTGCCATCGGAATGCAGGCAGCGCCACGGCAGAGTTCAGTGAGCCACTCCCCAAAAGACTGAAATCCAGCGTGCTGACCCTGGATACAGAACATCCTGGGCCCAACGGGAGAAGGGGCTTTGAGCTGCGCAAGTACCCTGTGGTCAAGAACATCACCTCGCTGTTACCAGAGCCTGTGTACCCATCATCTGTCCTGTCCCCCAAAGCCTGTTTCCTGAGCTCTGGGGAGGTGGAGTCGCCCAGTGTGTTGACCATGCAGAAGCCCTACAGTGCCTCTGGACCTCTGTATACCTGTGGGCCTGTGGGGCACACAGGCACCAGCCCAGCCCTTGAAGGTATTACCACAGGCACTGGGTTGTCGCTGAGTTTAGGCACACATCGCATAGGATCCTTAGGGGCTCAGGTGCAAGCAAGCATTCCTCCATACCCACCTAGCATGCAGCAGTGAACTATGGGCCTTCAGAGCTTAACTTTGCAGGAGTGTCTTGAGTTTCTCTTAAGGAAATGGTGTAGAATAAAGCAATAAAAACAAGCTAAAAGTCGTTCCTTTCCTTGCTGTTGAAGTCTAGGTACTAGCTTGCCGAGCTTGGTGGTGCATGTCTGTCATCCCAGCATTGGGTGACCAAGGCATTTGATTTAAATATAGACCGTTCCCAAGAAAAAACTAAACATGACTGCCCCTGCGAGAGACCCTGCTTAGGTCTTTTGTCACAACCCTCTTCTCTTTTCCACAAGTCATGGCCAACACTGCACCCACTATGGTGGGGTTTGGGGTTCTGTGGTGGTCTAGAAACCTTCACCAGTACACTTGCTGTCTGCTGTAGGGTCTGTTCCTGATGAGGGTGTCTTGAATGTAGTGGTCATCTATTTTTACAATATTTATTTGTTAATTATGTATACAATATTCTGTCTGTGTGTATGCCTGCAGGCCAGTAGAGGGCACTAGACCCCATTACAGATGGTTGTGAGCCACCATGTGGTTGCTGGGAATTGAACTCAGGACCTTTGCAAGAGCAGGCAATGCTCTTAACCTCTGAGCCATCTCTCTAGCCCCTGTAGTGGTCATCTTGTATATGCCCATGGGGAATTGCTTTCTTGGCTGTGTTTTATGGAGCTTTCTGGTGCTTTCCAGTGCTTGGAGGAAGGTAGACCACCCGTCTTTATTGCAGACCTGTCTAAATCATGGTGGTGTGGGTTTGTGCTACTCCAAAGAGACAGCCACAGTCAAACCTTTTAGGATTCGGAGTGGTATCAAGGGCAGAGTGTAAAGCCCTGAGAACTGCTCTCAGTGCAGTGCGTTCCGGACACTTGCTGCTGCAGACACGAGTGTTTCATTGATGTCAGTGGATTGTACCAACGCTGTGCTGCTGAAGTGGTAATGTGTGGCTTTTGTTAGGTGTAGGCTATCTGACCCAGAGCCTTTGGTGCTTTTGGCAAACACTACCAACTGACCTACATCCCTACCCCTGAAGAGGTAGTTTTTCTACATGTGGATTTAGGTGTCTAGTATTTCATGGTCTTTCAACAGAAGTGCTTGACCACTTTCCTGTTTTGCAGAGTTTTGCTTTATGATATGAGTATACTTCAGTGCCTGGTTTTTGCTAGCGTGTGTGTGATGTGTGTAAACACTTGGGTTGGTTCTCTTCCTCTACATTCAGGTCTCCAGTCTTCTGTGGCAAGTGACTTAACTGAAGCATCTTGTTGGTGCCCAGTTTAAGTATGTGTGCTTGATTGCTTGCCTGTCTCTGTCAATCAGTCTGTCACCTACCTACCTACCTACCTACTTTTCGAGACAGGTTCTCGCTATGCAGCCCTAGCTGTCTTGGAACTTACTGTGTAGACCAGGCTAGCCTCAGTCTTCTAGACAGCCCGCTTGCTCTACCTCTAAGTGCTAGGACTAAGGGTGAATGCCACCAGGCCTGGCATTTTTTTTTTTTTTTTTTTTAAGAGAATGTCTGCTTTTGTAGCCCTGACTGGCCTTGAACTCACATTGTAAGCTAGGCTGTCTGCCTGTCTCTGTCTCTGCATCAGCCTCTGGGATTAAAGGTGTGCACCACCGTTGCCCCTTCTTAGTCTCTGGTGTTATTGTAGAAACATGACTGTGGAGACCCGCTTCATAGACAGACCTGCACCTCCTGTCGTGTTGCTGGTGCTGGCCTCTGAGTGACCTCATCCTTTCTCTTCCATTAGGAAAGAGGCCCGTGTCTTATCAGCACCTGTCCAATAGCATGCTTCAGAAGAGAGGCTACGAGAACTGTATTGGAAATACACATTATCGACCAAATGACAAAAAAACTTGATTTCCTATTTTTTGGGAAAAAGGTGAGTGTTAACTACTTAAGTACTTTGTAGTGGTTAAGTACTTTGTAGTGGTTAATTTTCTTCTTAAAGTTAATGATTATTATTTTTAAATGATGTATGTAGATTGTGTGCTGAGGGGGGTACGTGTAGAGCGTCTTTGTTTTCTTCTCCCATACATGAGATACTCAGATCAGCAGGCTTGGTACCCAGTGCCTGCACCAGATGGCCATCTAAGTGGCTCCAGTTATGTTTTTACAGTACTCGGGGACCGAGGGTGTCTGGCCATAGTTAAATAGTCACGGTAGCCCATGAAGTAGTTGAATCTTTCCATGTAGTGAGTATCTGATGAATTGTACTGTAACCCTCACTGCAGCCAGGCGATTAGGTTAGGTTAGGGCTCTGTGGGCCACACCCCAACTGCTGCTGCTCAGAAAGGAGGCTGAATTGGGATGCCGCACACACAGTCCGTGGCTGCCCTCCTTCTACCCAGTGACCAAGGGTTACAATAGGTCTGCTGGAAATAGACGGGTCTTGGACCTGAGGCTGGGAGGCACATACTCCAAGCCAGTGTGAGAAGACAGGCTTCCCGGAGTCCCGCCTCTGCCTCGCATTGTGTTGGGTCTACACAGAGCTGAAACTGCACCTACTTTCTTGGTTCAGAACTGATTCAGAGTATTCTGAAGTCCTTATCTGTTCCAGGAAAGGAACTGGGGACAGGGGCAAGCAGTGGTGTGTTTGGGTTCAACAAGTCAGCCTTGTATGAGTGGCAACTTCCTGAGCTCAGGGAGGCCTTGTCAGCCAGCACTGCATTGCTGTCCGTTCAGATGTCACAGCCTAGGCAGCTGCCATGTCAAGATACCTCCTTAGGCTTAAGCCTGATTGAGCACTGCAGTTAAATGGCTAGGCTTCTGGACAGAGGCAGCTGTCTCTGGTGAATTCCATGAGACCATCCTGTGTGCACGTGGATGGAGCCAGCCGGGATGCGGAGATGAGAAGATGCTCCAGCGTCGGGAATAGGGGCTTTTGCTCAGCACCAGGTTGATTTTCCTTTTTGCAAGTAGGGAGCAGGGTCTTGCTGTAAAGTCTAGGCTGACTTTGAACTTAGTGATCCTGCTTCAGTTTCCTCAGTCCTGATATTACAGAAGTTCTCCATTACACCTGGGTGACCCTTCTGAGTTTGTGGCAGATGAGTGCTGGGTGCTGGTTTTTTGTGTGATTATCTCATCCTCCTGTGTAGTCTCTAGCTGTGAGGGTTGTGAAGTTGGGGTGTAAGAGGAATCCTTTGCATTTATTTCTAGGTTCCCTTAATTGATTCATGTGTGCTTTAAAATATTACTTATTTTTTCATTATTTTTATTTGCATTGGTGCTTTGCCTGCATGTTGTCTGTGTGAGGGTTTCAGATCTTAGAGCTATGGACAGGTGTGGGTACTGGGAATTTAACCCAGGTTCTCTGGAAGAGCAGTCAGTGTGTTCTTAGCTGCTGAGCCATCTCCAGCCCTGAAGTACGATGCTTATGTGTGTATCTGTGAGTGAGTGCCCTGTGAGTGCAAATGCTCTTGACTTCTAAAAGAGGGTGTTTGATCCTTTGGAGCTGGAACTTCTAGGCAGTTGTGAGCTGCCTGACGTGGGTTTTCATTTGGAAGAGCCAGTGCTGGTGACTGTAGAGCCATTTCTCCAGCTCATTCCGTACGATTGATCCTTCAACAATGTGCTTTTTCTTAATCCCTTTCAACCCTTTCCCCGTAGGTCTCGCTGGATGCAGTACATACTTTCCACGGAATCACACGTTGATCCATGTTGTGAGAGCTACTGAACAAGCCGTGACTGTGCTGGGCAGAGACTCTCGAGCAGAGAAGGAACACTACATTCTCTAAAGTTCTGTTAACTTTTGTACCAAATAGCAATAAAAACTAGTGGGAGCAGTTGGGCTGTACACAAATGGGGGCTGAAAATATATTTTGTCCCTAAATATTTTTTTACAGAATTGACCAAATAAGTTTTTGCATACTTGAGCGCTGCTGAAATGAAATCATTTGGGGGTGGGGTGGGGTGGGAACCGTTGGAATGCTCGCACCTCAGGTAACTGTACATACCTATGTTGTAAACTTGCTTTAAGTACTGTGTGTTTCCTTCCTTGTGGAGCTCAATGATTTGAGCAGTTTCTGCTTCTTTCTGCTTTTTCATTTAAACATGTTTTAAAGCAAATTTGCTTGCCCTGTATGATGCTGAGTCCTCCACAATCTATTGTTTGTCTTAACAAACTTGCTGATGGAAGTGTTGACACTCTGGAGATGCGCTGTGCGTCCGAGGTCAGCAGGACTGAACCTTGCGCCTTTAGTCAGCTGCTGTCAACTATTCAGCGAGGAAGATACCGTTGTCTTCGTGTTGTGTACAGGTTCTGGAACCCCAGCATCCTGCCTGGGGGTGGCCTGTGGTGCTTCTGAGCGAATGTGCCTACAGAGAAACTACAGCTCTGTAGAGTGGCCGACGTTGAGTGGACGAGCCAAGCTCCATGGGGAGCTACCTTGGTTCTTCATTTCTGCTGTAAGATTCAGTTTCTTGGAGAGTTGTCTTGAGTTAAGTCTAAATAAATATGCCAAATTTCCTGTGTGAATTGCATGCCGAGAAACAATTTTAAAGGGAGTGAGAGGTTTGGGGAAATTTTTTAGTTTGTCTGGAGTCTGGTGTGAAGTGGGAACTCACCTGGAGTCTGGGTGAGAGCTGCCGGCTGAGCCTCCTGGGAGGCAGGGCGAGAAGAGCTGCCCCAGTAACCAACCCTTGTCTCCATGTTCTTTTGTTTTACAGCCAGGGTGATTTCCTCAGTGCACAGGCAGCTTGGGATTGAGGGGCGACAGCCATCAGCTGGCTCACTCGGCATTTTAAACTTGAGTTCCTTTGATGCCTTGAGTTTAGTCAACAATTCTTGGGTTTAGCAAACCCAAAATATTTTATTAAGAAACTGTTTGAAAAGTAAATTTGCACTGCTTGTTTTTCTTGCCCCACCCCTTGTTAGGACAGAAGGGCGAAGAGCACCAAGAACCCTACGTCTCCCCACTTTGACAGTGAAACATGGGGGTCCTGTGCTGGGGATACCCTGGTTGAGATGTCTGCTCTGGCAGAGTGCTTTTTGTATCAGGAACATGTACACTAGGCCCTGTTCCCGTCCACAAGCTGAGCCATATGTACATAATCTAGACTGTTTTCCTAGGTTCTGCACTTTGATAGCCTATTTTTGAGGATTAACACATTTGCAAGATGATTGACTCAATCTTTGCCTAAATCCAGCGAGTGTGCAGGAAGCTCGCAGAGACGGTAAATGTGAATCTTGGGGGGTGGGGGCAAAATTAAGCCTGTATTAAAAAAAAAAAATCACCAAATCTATTAGAAAGCACGTCACCGTGTTTAAGGCTGAAATTCTGGGGGCTTTCAGATTTTTCTAGTTACATTTTCTGAATGCATAAAAATTCCAGGTTTTTGTTTGTGTTTGAGCAGCCCTTTGTACTTCACAGTGTGTTCTTGCCGTCAGTATTAACTGGGATACTACTGGCTTCCTGTCTTCCTGAGAGACAACATGTGATAGAGGTACAGTTCGTTGGATTTTTGTTAATGTATTTATTTCATTCCGGTTTGATTTTAATTGTTGATACTTAAGTTGTCAGACCGTAGACATGCTTTATTTATGATATATTTCAGCTCAAAGTTATGTTATTATATGTGGATGTAAATATAGATTTGGTGTTTTACAGTTCTGGTGTTCTGGTTTTTATTGTGTTCTTGGTTCTTGCTCTCTCTCTGTGTGTGTGTGTGTGTGTAAACTTTTAAGAGTTTTTTTCCTTCCCCGTGAGCCCTAAAAGGAGAAAATGACCTGAACTCATCATTAGCTTAGCTGCAGATGCCCTTACCCACTGACCACCTTGCTGATCTCAGTCTCTGGTTCCTGTTTAAAATCTAACTTTTGCTTGTTTTGCTGGGTGGTGGTGGTGCACTCCTTTAATCCCAGCACTTAGGAGGCAGAAGGCAGACCGATCTCTGAGTTCAATGCCAGCCTGGTCTACAGAGTGAGTTGTAGGGCAAGCTCCATAGCTACTGGGAAACCCTGTCTTGAAAAATAAACTTTTGCTTGTTTTATTGACTTAAAAAAAAATCAACTTTTGTATGTGCCCATGGACCTCAGAAGAGGGTGCTGCCCCCTCCGGAACTGGGATTCGTGGTCATGAAGCCTCCACGTAGGTGCTGAGTACTGAACCTGTCCTGCCAGAGCAGCCTGTGCTCTTAACGCCTGGACCAACTCTTCACTTTTTTTTTTGTTTGTTTTTTTGAGTGCCATGGGGGCCAAGGGCACTGGGTCCTTAGAGACACAGCTGGGATCTGCCCGAGGTGGTTGCTGGCAACTGAACCCTGGGTCCTCTGGAAAAGAAGTTAGTGCTCATAACCACTGAGTTGATTTTCAAGCCCTCAAATTCTTACGTGAATGGGCCTGCAGGTGCCCCAGGCCACTGCGTAGCGCCTTCCCTATGAACCGTACAGGCTTGAGCTCTTCTGCCATATGGAGGTCAGGCCTCGCTGGGGGGCCGCGAGAGTTCCAGCTCCTGGTGCCTGGGCTCCTGAGGAACATGAAAGTACACGTTTTTCTTTTTTAAGGGTGTGGATCGCATACTTTAGTGAACTGTGCTGCTGTTGTCCGTCCATGTTCTAGAATCTTTGACTTTTCGTACTGATGTGAGCACCCAGGTTCTGGATGACACATCATGGCTTACTACTTCAGCTTCCTGTACACAGTCAATGCCGGTCTTACTCACGAGATCACTTACGGAGCCCTTTATATTTCTTTTGAAGCTGTTCATCTAAAGCAGCCCCAGAATAGCAACGTCGTTAGAAATGCAGATTGTCAGGTTTCACCAGACTTGTTGGGTCAGGCATTGTGGGTGGGTGGGTGGGGCGGCGTCCAGATCCTTTCCTGAAGGGACTGCGGGGATCCTTGAGGACAAGAACAGCGTGGAACAGGGAGCTCGGGAGGGTAGGAATCCCTCTCCAGACACTAGGTCCAACTCCTGCTTGCGTGTCCTGAGGGCTGGGATTACAGGTGTGTGCCAACAGGCGTGTGCCGGCACGTTAGATTTTTCTTGATGTTTGAGAGGCGCTTCTTGAAAAATACTAATTGAATGCTGGAGTAAACTCATGGGTGGCTCCCCCACAGGATCCAAAGCCCGAGAGATAGGACCATTTCCCTCATAGCCCGTGTAAACAGAGAAGACCATTCCTGTTCCCAGCTTTACTGTTCACTACCTGGGGCAAGTTCTCAAAGATGTACATGTTTGAGCCAACTGGAGGATTAGTTTAGCCTTTGATCCAGAGAGGTACTCTCCACTCCTTAGGTAATGTGGTCACGGCATTGGAATAAAAGGGTCCTTATGCAGTGTGGTCACGGCATTGGTGTAAGAGGGTGCAGGTGCTTTTTTGGTATTTTCCCCAGGGACACTAGGGACCCAATTTAACTTTAAAAAGAACGAGTCAGGGTGCTCATCTGGTATGGGTGAAGCCCGCGTGTACCCCTAGCACCGCAGAAACTAGCATGGTGGTGCACTCCAATGATCTCTGTGTGTTTGCCTCGTCCATCACAGCCCCAGCAATAGATCTGACTCAGGCAGTGAGACAGTGAAGAAAAGGGACGCTAAGTGGACACAGAAAAGTTGCAACTGGGTGGACTGGGCTGAGCTAAAGAAACCACACCACCACCAGGGGGACGCAAAGCATGGTTATTATATAGGCTTGACCCTCAGGGGTAGGCTTAGTGCATACAGCTGGAGAAGGAGGCGGGGCTTATGCTATGCAGCTGCTTCAAGGAGACATAGCTCATCTTGGTAGGGCTGTTCTCGATAGTAGCCCATAAACATCCCGGGAGTGGGAAGGGGCTACAGTGGACATTTCCAACACACATCAGCATTTCCCTCAGACCCGAGGAAGGCTTTGCCATCTCTCTGATGGTGTCCTTGACACCTGGTGTCTGTGCCACCAGTGCACACTCTATCAAGAGTCCACTCGGGCTCTCTCTGCTTTGGATGCATGTTGGAAGCAGAGCCGGGAGGATCAGAAGTTGCAGATTGTATTGCTACTGCTGTCTTCTCTACTTGGGGTCTGAGTTGGGATGCCTCTGCCTTCTGCTGTGAAAAGTGGGGTAAGTGGATTCCAGATTAAAGTAAGGTATTCTGTGGGTGGGGGTGGTGGCTCAGGACTGTAATCCCAGTATGTGGGAGGTGGAGACAGGGGAATTGGGAGTTTAAATCTGGTCTGTCTCACAAGCAAACCAGTTGCCCATCACCACCAACCCCAGTATATCACCTTGAAGAGGAAAATGAGGGCATTCCAGGATGAGACTGGTCCTGATGTGAGAGCGGGAAAGTCGAGCCTGTCTCTGCCTCCCCTTCCATGCCTTCCGGGATCCCTGTCTCACTTGTATCTGTCACCATCTTTAAGAGATGATTCCAGGGCCCCGTTCCCAGCAGCTCACAGCCGCTCACAATTGATGCCCTTTCACCTCCGAGGGCCCCTGGACTCGAGTGGGTCACATAAGCTTGACAGAGGCTCGCACACACATGTGTAAGAAATCTTAAGACATGACCTTGCATTACTCCCGGCCTTATGGTACCGCCACTGACCACACAAGTCACATCTGGAATTAACAAAACTAAACCTTTTCATTTCTTTTTAAAAGATTTATTTATTCTGGAATCACAGAGATGGCTCAGTGGTTAAGAGCACGTTGCTGCTCTTCCAGAGGGTCAGTCCCAGCACCCACATGGTGGCTCACAATCCAGGGGATCCAATGCCTGCTTTCTGACTTCCGAGGACACTGGGTATGCGTGTATGTGCAGGCAAAATGCCCGAGCACATAAAAAATAAATCTAAGAAAAAAGATGTATGTGCATGTGTGTTTTGTTCATATGTATGACTGTGCACCTTTGTGCCCGGTCCGGGAAGAGGCCGAATGAGAGCAACTGCCCTGACTGTCCTGGATCTCGCTCTTGTTTACCAGGCTGGCCTTGAACTCAGAGCTCCACCTGCTTTTTTCTCCCAAGTGCTAGGATTGAAGGCGTGTGCCACCACCACGTGGCATCAGTTGAGATCTTATTCTGTTCAAATTTGAAACGCGCGAATCTTAGAACTGTGATGTAGGGATGTGTTAGTTTCTTATGTGTCTGAAATTCTTGGTAATGAACTGGCAAAAAAATCTTTCAAAGTGGACAGCTTTACGTCTTTGCCACACGGTGGCGCTGGCGGCAGGTACATGGCAGTATGGTGCCCTTTTGTAGAGGAGCTCAGACCTCAAGGAGGTTGGAGCTTTGTTGGAACTTTGGATTTTCTTGAAGATACACAGTTGCTCTGGCAGCTGATTCTGCCCTTGAGTAGCGAGTGTTTTTCACAGCCCCCGCCATCCTGACGAAATTGATCTCAATAAAAAGATCAAGTCAGATATGCAAATGGTTAAATCACCAACAGCATCGATAATGGAAAACAAGGGTCTGGGCTCACCTTTCCTTTGCGGCCCTTCCTCCTGATGGGATGACTGGGTGCGTCCGTGCGTCAGTTTGATGGTGGCTTTGGCTAAGCTTCCACTCATGCCATGTCTTGGTGCTAGCTCTTGCTTTTCAAATTCTCTCCATCCCAAAGGCCTGTAGCCCCAGCACTTGGGGGGCTGTGGTAGAAGGAGGCAGGAGGACCAGGAGTTCAAGGTCTGAGTTGACTACAAGAGCATCTTTGAAGCCAGCCTGAGCTACATGACCTCCCCTCCCACTGCAGTTTCATAAAACCAATCCCCATTCTCACGAAAAATAAAAACAAAAACAAACCAAATCACACCAGAAAGCTGTAGCTTCACTGGTAGAGTTCTTGGCTGGCAGGCAAGCCTTGGTTCCATTCTCAGAACCATGTACACCGGGCATGGAGGTGTGCGGCATGGGGTTATGCCCCTGAGGTAGACCGCCATCAAGCTGAGTTCGGCTCAGCCCAACAAAACTGTGTTTTTTAGGGCTCAAACCCTCTGCATAGGCATTATAACTGCTTACCCCTCCTGGGTGCTGGGATTCTAGGCACAAGCCATGCTGCTAAAATTCCTTCCCTCTGGGAAAATTCCTTCCTCCCTACTCCTAAGGTCTCCATGACAAACCCAAGTGCCATGCCACCAAAGTTCACTCTGGGAGTGAGCGGTCACCAGCAGGGTGTGAATGGCCTTAAAGCTGGAAGGTCTTTCCACAGTAGGGATGATGGCTCCCCCATCTCCAATCCTTCCGCACCTCTTGACTCCAGCCTTTCCCAGCCCCCCCCATACAATTAGAGCAGAATTAATTGCGTTCAGCTGGTTGGGCAGGGTGGCGTGGATACACAGCTGAGGGTGCCATGAACCTCCCTGCTCCATTCTTCCAGGAGGAAATGTCTACAGCCAAAACACCCAGCTGTGACTGTCTAGGAGCTGAGACTCTGTCTGGGATGCAGGGCTGAGACCCGGTCTCAAAAACAAGAATGAGCTGGATGGCCCAGCGCTTAGGAGTCCTTGTTGAGAGTCCTTGCAGAGAGGGGACTTGGGTTCGATTCCCAGCACCCACAGGGCAGCTCACAACCACCTGTGGCTTCAATCCCGGGGGCTCTAATGGCCTCGTCTGGCCTTTGTAGATACTAGGCAGGTAGTGGTGTGCAGACAAATACATGGGCAAAACACATACACGTACCAGCTAGAAAAACTTAAATTATTTTCTGTTAAGGCAGTTATTTTAAAAACGCAAATTACATTAAAAATTTATTGGAGGGCGGTGGTGTCAGGGTGAGTAAGAAGCCAGAGGACGGACAGTCCGTAGAGTCTCCCACAAGCACACCAATGCTCTTAGCCAGCCCGTCAAGCTGGGTCTTTTTTGTTTTGTTTTGTTTTTTGTAGGTTTTTGAGCCAGGGTTTCTCTGTGTAGTCATTTGAACTCACAGAGACCCGCCCGCCTCTGCCTTCCCAATGCTGGGATTAAAGACGTGCGCCGCCACCACCAGTGAGTGGCTCAGCTCAAGGTGGTTCTTAAGCCATCTACAAAAACTGAATTTGACCAGAGTTTGGGTCCAGCTCCAGGGAATCTGATGCCCCTGGTCTCCCTTTAGTACTTGGGCTCATGCAGACACACATATATTATTAAAAATAGTAAAAGCAAACTTAAAAAGCAGAACAAAAAACTAAATTATAGCAAGTGTTTCCTGAACCCATGTGTGTACTCAGCAGCCTCGGGTACTTTTGCGTGTTTTAACACGTGCTTCTTTGTTTATTGTTGTATATGGGATCGCACACTGGAGGTCAGAGGGCAACTTTGTGGAGCCGATTTTCTCCTTCCACTTTTATGTGTGCTCTGGGGGTCCAACTCAGGTTGTCAGGCGTGTGAGGCAAGCTTTTTACTGAGCCATCCCGCTGATTTTTAATTTTCATGTCAATTTCATCGCTAGAGAGCGTTTGGGACCAGCTGTTACGTGGTATGCATTAGTAAACTGACACCTTGGGTCAGAATATGATTTCAGCAATGAAGTTAAGATACACCAAAGGGAAGGCTGCATCCAATTAGGTTGCTCGCTTCTCTCTCTGGAGAATTCTGGAAGGTCAGGTAGCCGTAGCTTTTGGTTGTATTAAAGCAGGTTAGGGCAACTTCCTGACTTGGCGTAGCAGAGAAGCTCCGCCTTCCATTCCTGGTGCGAGTAATGCAGCTTTTGGCCACACGGGGGCAGCGTTCGCTAAGGAGAGCGAAGCGGTTGCAAGTTGGAGACAAAGGCCGGAAGAGCAGCCAAGATGAGCTGGCCCTATTATTTCTACCAGGTTCAGGAAATTAATCAGCACTCCTGGGCTGTCGGTAAAAGGATACAGACCAGGTATGGCCCGAGACTGTCAAAGCCAAGGTTCCAATCTGTGAAACTGGGGAGGAAGGGCTCACACAGACCCTCACTGTGGGGGACACTGCACAGTCCCGGCCCTGGGATGCCCTGAATACTTGGTTACAGGCAGAGGATACTGCTTCTCTGATGTGATTGCTGATTAATTTTGTGTGGGGTAGTGGTTTACAGATTTCCATAATTCACTGGCCAATAACATTGACATTCGTGCCGTCATAGGGCACCATGTTGTCAGATGAGGAAGGTTATTAAATATAGTATCAAAATTAAATCAGCTTGTAAGTATTAACCATTCACGAAAGGAACAAGGCATCCTGGAAAACATCATTAAACAGTGAAAGATAAAAAAGCAAAGCCGGGGAGAAATGACTTAGTTGGAAGAATTCTCGCAGAGGACCTGAGTTCGGTTCCTCCCATCTTGGGAAGCTCACAGCCACCCACAACTACAGCTCCAGGGACTCCAACGCCCGTTTTTGGCCTCCAGAGGTACCTGAACTCATAAGCACCAACCTACACATGCAGACACACGATTAAAATAATAATAATAAATCTAAAAAATAAAGCAGTGGCCGAGGCTGTGGTGGTGCACACCTTTAAGCCCAGCGCTTGAAGGTACAGGCAGATAGATCTCTTGAGTTTGAGGCTAACCTGATCCACAGAGCCAGTTCCGTGACAGCCAGGCCTACACAGAGAAACCCTGTCTCAAAATCACATCCATACTTAGATAATAAAGCAGTGTCTACATGTGAACACATAGCTCCACTTATGGGAGGTCACATCCGATTTTAAGCTCTGAGATTTGATTTTTGTTTTTTTAAGACAAGATCTCTCTGTGTAACAGTCCTGGCTGTCCTGGAACTAGCTTTGTAGATCAGGCTGGCCTCAAACTCACAGTAAAATTGAGCCAGGACTTGGCTCCAACCTCCTGTAACCTTGCCCCATAGTCTACTTAGAGCAGTGGTGGTTCTTAAACTTCCTAATGCTTTGACCCTAACAGTCCTCGTGTTGCGCTGACCCCCAGCCCTAAAATTATTTTCACTGTTACTTCATAGCTGTAGCTTTGCCACCGCTGTGAATCACGTGTAAATATCTGTGGTTTACAATAGTCTTAGGTGACCCCTGCGAAGGGATCATTTGACCCCTCAAGGGGTCAGGACCCACAGGTTGGGAAATGCTGACATAGAGGAAGATTGGACTGAAGGCAAGAGGAGGCCTACCTTCCTCCTCTCTGGTATTACGTCCCAGAGAAGATGCTCACTGAGATACTCACTGAGATGCTCATCTCCAGGGAGATGGCGGGGCCTGGTTTCCTGAATCAGATTGCTCTTCTTTGCACATTCCTGGGTGAAGGAATGAGCCACACCCAAACTGTACCTCAGTACTAGGAGGAGTGGGTCCTGAAGGAGACCCCAGAGTGCTGTTATTAAACCATTAGAGGAAGTTGGAGAAATGGCTCCCCCATGAAAGCACTTCCTGTTTCCGCAGAAGACCAAGTCCAGCACTGGTGTCCGACCGCTCACAACCACCCGCCTGCAACTCCATCTGCGGCACATCCATGCTTTCTCCTGGTCTCTGCAGGCATCTGCATGCTCCTGCCTGCTCCCGCTGCACACACTGACAGATCCACACATAGACATGCATAAATAGCCAAAGAGACAATTTTAAAAAAGCGGAGAAAGAGCTGGCTAGATGGCTCAGCAGGTAAAGATTCTTGTCTGAACGCCTGGGGACCTGAGTTTGGTCCATAGGCCCCGGATGGAGGAAAGAGAGGAAGGCCTACCACACTGCCCTCTGCTCCTCTGCACATGTGTGGCGCTCCTTCCTTCACGATAAGCATATGACATGAAATGAGTAAATGAGGGGCCACTGGAGAGCAGCTCTCCTCTGCAGTTCTCTTTCTTGCAAAGGATCCAGTCATCTCCTGAGCGTCCAGTTGCTTCTCTGCAGAGGACAAGAAATCAGACATTCGGGGCTGGAGAGATGGCTCAGCGGTTAAGAGCATTGCCTGCTCTTCCAAAGGTCCTGAGTTCAATTCCCAGCAACCACATGGTGGCTCACAACCATCTGTAATGAGGTCTGGTGCACTCTTCTGGCCTGCAGGCATACACACAGACAGAATATTGTATACATAATAAATAAATATTTTAAAAAACAAAAAACAAAACAAAACAAAACAAAAAAAGAAATCAGACATTCTCATTCACAGATACTGCCAGAGTCCGGCCATGTCCTCAGTTTTCTTCCCAGGGGCCCCTCAACTTAAAAGAGACTATGACGGCGGGCGATCTTGGCACCTCTAAGTAGACTCTGTGAGCTAAGAAGAAGCGAACAGAAAGTTGGGAGGGAGGCATGGGGAGTGTGGGAGGAGCTGGAAGAAGTAGGAGGCAGTTTTGATCAAAACATATTGTGGACATGTATGACATTCTCAGTGAAAAAAGACAGAGAATGGGACTTGAAAGGGGACCTCAGCTTTTCCAAAGGAAACGTTGTTAACAGTGGGTCGGCACACAGAAAGGTTGAGGATGTTGAAGCTGGGTGTGGTGGCCCGTGCCAGTTCAGCCAGGTCTGTTCCCCGAAATGCTGTCTTAAAAGTGGGTGGAGGGGTGTAGCTCAATGGTAGAGTGCTTGCCTAGCATGCAGGAGGTCCTGAGTTCAACCCCAGTACTGCACAAGCCTTGGTGCCACACCCAACAATGGGAGAAGAGAATTTCAGGGCCATCCTTGGCTGTATAGCCTGGTCTACAGAAGACCACGTCTCAACAAACGAGGTGGGGAATGTGGCGGGGTGGGAGCTAGTACCCTGCGGTTCCCTCAGATCACACAGCAAATACACAGCAATCTGTAGCCATCTTTAGTGGGCCATTAAGTTCCTGCTTGGTTACAAGGCTAGGAACTGCGATGGTTGTCTTTTATAACCACTAAAATCCAAGATTTCTTTTTATTTATTTATTTATCATTTATTATTCTTTTTCCATCCCTCCCTCCCTCCCTCCCTCCCTTCCTCCCTCCCTTCTTCCTTCCCTTCCTTCCTTCCTTTCTTTCTGAGACAGGGTTTCTCTGTAGCTTTGGAGTCTGTTCTGGAACTCACTCTGTAGACCAGGCTGGCCTCAGACTCATAGAGATCCACCTGCTTCTGCCTCCCGAGTGCTCGGATTAAAGGCGTGTGTCACCACCACCTGGCTCTTTTTATTTTTATTTTTTTAAAAAGATATGTAATTCTCTGCGACCCTCAATTCACTATTGTTGACCAGGTTGCCCTGGAACTCAGATTCATAGTCTCTGCCTCCTGGCTGCTGGGACTGAAGGCTTTGTTACCAGCACCTTCTCTGACCTGAAAATCCTGCCTAGCTGTTCACCATTCAGCCTTTTCTTAAGCCAGTCTGAGAGACACATCTTCACAGTGTACAAAATGATTATTCCACAACATTGCCTTTTGTGTCTGCAGAGAGCAGCAACAAATACTTGGGAAGACTTATGAAATTTTATCCTATTGGAATGTGCTATACCATTAGGCCAAATTACTCTTTTTCTTGGGACAGTTTCTCTTAATGATTCCTTCTCCTCCTCCTCCTCCTCCTCTTCCTTCTTCTTCTTCTTCTTCTTCTTCTTCTTCTTCTTCTTCTTCTTCTTCTTCTTCTTCTTCTTCTTCTTCTTCTTCTTCCTCCTCCTCCTCCTCCTCCTCCTCCTCCTCCTCCGTCCTCCTCCTCCTCCTCCTCCTCCTCCTCCTCCTCCTCCTCCTCCTCTTCTTCTTCTTCTTCTTCTTCTTCTTCTTCTTCTTCTTCTTCTTCTGGTGTCTCATTTGTCCAGTAGTCTTCAGATTCCTTAGTTGGATGTTTTTATTCTCCTAGAAAGACAAAAATAAAACCCTACCCCAACCCTAACTTTGGGGATTTCCTTTTTTGTGAGGCTATATATTTGTTAAGACAAAATGTTTTTTGGCAACAGAAAAAGTATTATCTTGGGGCTGGAGAGATGGCTCAGAGGTTAAGAGCACTGGCTATTCTTCCAGAAGTCCTGAGTTCAATTACTAGCAACCTCATGGTGACTCACAATCATCTACAATGAGATCTGGTGCCCTCTTCTGATGTGCAGACATACATGCAGGTAAAACACTGTGTACATAATAAATAAATAAGTCTTTAAACAAAAAGAAGAATTTTAATCTCTTAATAGTAAAAATTGTTGTTTTTATCATACCTGATTAAATAAAAGGTATTTGTTAGTCTTAGGAGTCGGTTTAGAAGTTAGTTTGAATTGAATGACCAAGCTGTTTGATGAAGCATCACCTCTCCTAATAAAGAGATCTCTCTGGTTTGAATCTAATCTTTATCAGTCTTGACGGTATCCAGAGTTTTTATTCTCCTGGGAACACAAAAGCAAAACCTCTTCTCTAATGTAGCACATATCCTGGTTTCTGAGGTCATCTTGAAAATATGTAGGCTGATTTAATTCAGCAGTTTTTTTTCTATTATTCATTGTCTTTTTGCAGCCATTGTTCCTTTTCATTAGTATTTAAAAAATTCAAAGTGAACAAAGCACTGTGTGATCTACCTCTGGGATCTTTGTTACCCCTTTCTGTTCACTAAGCGTGTCTTTTGAAGTGTGACTGGATCTTTCTATAACTGCTTGTCCTGTAGGATTGAGTGGTATACCTGTAATATGCTTTATGTTGTAATATGTAAAAAAAACAGTTTCATTTTATCAGAGACATATGCTGAAGCATCGACAGTCTTAATTTGTACAGGTATAGACATAATGGCCATGGCTTCTAATAAATGTGCAATTACAGAATCAGCCTTTTCAGAACTTAAAGCAGTTGTGCATTGAAATCCGGACTATGTATCTACGGTGAAATCCGGTCTATGTATCTACGGTGAAATCCGGACTGTGTATCTATGCTGTGACGCACATACTTTAGTTTTCCAAACTCTGCAGAATGAAATACATGCATTTGCCAAATTTCATTTCTTTGGGTACCTTTTGGGTTACTTTCTGCAGGTAATGGAGCTTGATTATACAAGAATAAGTAGGACATTTCCTTATAATTGCTGCCAAGTGATTGAAAAAAAAAATCTTTCTTAGGCTGGGAAGTGGTGGCGCATGCCTTTAATCCCAGCACTCGGGAGGCAGAGGCAGGTGGATCTCTGTGTGTTCGAGGCCAGCCTGGTCTACAAGAGCTAGTTCCAGGACAGGCTCCAAAGCTACAGAGAAACCCTGTCTCCAAAAACTAAAAAAAAAAAAACAAAAAAAACAAAAACAAAACAAAACAAAAAAACAAAAAAACTCAAAAAAACTTCCTTCAAACATTTGCTGTTAACATCTTGTTCCTTATGAAATTCTGAGGTTCCTAGTACTTTTCCTACCAATAGCTGATCAATTACATCATTACATTGTGCTATAGGGCCTGGTAGACCTGTTGGGACCTGATATGTGTACATACAAAGGGTGATTACTTGTTGATGATTTCTTGATTACTTGTTGTAGTGGAATAAATAACTCATTCAATTCTAAACCACCCGGAATAAGTTCAGTAGTTTCAATACACAAAACAACTCTCTCTACATGTTGAGGGTCAGTAATTATATTAAAAGGTTTTGGAAAATTTAACAATACCATGAGAATAGCATATGATTCTGATTTCTGAACTGAATCATAAGGGCTTTGAGTCACTTTACTTATTTTTCCTGACTTATAACCTACCTTTATTGATTTATTTGTATCAGTACGGAATGTAGGGGCTCCAGACATTGGAGTTCCCTTTATTATATGAAAGAGAAGCCAATTTAATTATTTTAATAAACTGAAGTCTCTTGCTTTTGGGATATTTGTTTGTAATCTTTCAAAAAAAATACTGCAAGCTCTTTGCCAATATTCATTTTCTGCCCATAATGAGGCAATTTCAGCATTAATAAAAAGTACCACAATTTCTATGATGAAGTCTCAATTTTCCTTTCACAATCAATTCAGAAATCTTTTCTATATAGGTCTTTAATTTTTTCACTCTGTTTGTGTGGCAAAAATATCCATTCTAAGATGTTATCTTTTCTCTGCATATGAATCCCTGTGGGAAAATGGGTAGAAGGAAAAATAACCAGAATGCAGTTAAACTCTGGATCTAAGCGATCTACATGTGCATCCTGTAATTTCTTTTCTATCAGAGTCAATTCTCTCTCAGCCTCAGCTGATAGTTTTCTTGGTTTATTAATTCGTTATTACCTCATCAGGTTTGAAATGAATTACTTAGTTCTTAAATTGTTAATCCAATTGAGAGCTGTAGCCAGTTAATATCTCCCAGCAATTTTTGAAAATCATTAAGAGTTCATAATTGATGTCTCCTGATTTGTGATTTCTCTAAACCTATCTTACATCCTAAATAATTAATAGAATCTCATCTTTGTGTTTTTTTTCAGGAGCAAATTGCAATTCCCCATAAGGCAAATTTCTCTTTACTTCATCAAACTTTTTTTTCTAAAATATCTATGTCTAAATCAGCCAATAAGATATCATCCATATAATGGTAAATTATAGATTGAGGAAACAATTTACAGATTAGTTCTAATGACTGTTGTATAAAATAATGACCCAAGATAGGGCTGTTTAATATTCCTTGTGGAAGAATTTTCCAGTGGAACCTGTTAGCAGGCTGGGAATTATTATAAGCAGTCACTGTGAAGGAGAGTTTATCTTTATCCTTCTCTTGTGATGGTATAGTAGAAAAGCAGTCTTTTAAATAAATCATTAAAATAGACCATCTATTAGGTAATAGAGAAGGCAAGAGAATTGCAGGTTGTAAAGAACCCATTGACTGAATCACCTTATTTATGGCTCTTAAATCTGTTAATATTTTCCATTTTCTATTTATTTTTAAAATAAAAAATAGGAGAATTTTAAGGATTGGATGATTCATTAATATGTTGAGCATTTAACTGCTCCTGTACCAGTTGTTCTAATGCTTATAATTTTTCTAATGTCAAAGGCCATTGTACCACCCACACAAGTTTGGCAGGTAACCATTTTAAAGGTAGGACTGTTGATACCTTTGAAAAATCAACCACTGTTATGCCCTGCTTATATACACCTTGAACAGTCTATGACTTGTCTTGATAACACCTTTGAATATTTAATTTATGGTTTGATTCTGAGATTGGTGGGATGTTAATCTGTGTTTTCCACTGTTACAACAAATCATGTCCCCATAAATTCATTGCTATATTAGCCACATATGGTTCTAATTTTTCTATCTGTCCTTCTGGCCCCATGTGCTTAACCCATCTTGCACTTTATTTTACCCAAGATAAAATTCCAATCCCTAGGAGCTGAACATTTACCCCATGAAGAGGCCAATCTGGATGCTGAAGATTTTGGTGAAATTATTGTTACATCTGTACCTGTATCTACCAAACCCTCAATTTCAATGCCATTTATTTGTATTTTTAGCTTTGGTCTTTGATCATTTATAGAAGTTTGTCAAAATTCTTGTTTTTATGGTATCCCCTGAGAATTTTGTTTTATCTACTGAAGCTGCTCTGAAATCCAGACCAGTATGTTCTTTAACAACAGGCTTTTAATTGCTCTGTGGAGGGGTTTTCCCCATGCTGATAGGGAATGATTGAACCAAATCTGAAGCAAAAGCCTTTGAGAGCCCCCCCGCCCAGGGCATTTCCCAATGTCAAAAGGTTACCTTGCCTGTCCCTTGTTGATTTGCAATCATTAGTTCAATGTCAGCCTTTGCCACACCTTCTGCATATTCCAGAAGACTGGGGCCTTCTCTTTGGATATTTCTCTCGAAAAAACATATTGTGGGGGCTCGAGAGATGGCTCAGTGGTTAAGAGCATTGCCTGCTCTTCCAAAAAGAGGTCCTGAGTTCATTTCCCGACAACCACATGGTGGCTCACAACCATCTTTAATGAGGTGCCTTCTTCTGGCCCGCAGAATTTTGTATACAAAATAAATAAATAAATAAATATTAAAAAATATTGTTTATAGGAACACCTTGCCTACAATCCATTTCAGATGACCTTGTTTACCATAATTAAAGCATTTGACCTTTGATTTTTCTTAAAATTTTTAGAAACCACTTCTCCTATCCAAGTATCATCGTAAGTGTGAGATCAAATATTAGCTGTAATTCAGACCCATTCGTCTATGGGTGCTGATCTTGCCTTTAAAGGCCTAATTACCTTTTGCATTCTAAATTAACATTTTCAAAAGCCAAAAATTCAGTTAATATTTGTCTAACTTCTGGATCTGATATTCTATTTATCACTGAAATCAATCTTTCTTGAAAATCAATGAAGACAGGCTGGAGAGATAATTTAGAGGTTAAGAACACTGGCTTCTCTTCCAGAGGTCCCGAGTTCAATTCCCAGCAACCGCATGGTGGCTCACTACCATCTATAATAAGATCTGGTGTCCTCTTCTGTATTGCAGGATACATGCAGGAAGAACCCTATATACATAATAAATAAAAATCTTTTAAAAATTAAAAAAAAGAATCAGCATACTGAGCCTCATTGAAAAGCTGATTTTGGGAAATTTCCATACCTCTCACCTTCTTTGTTGCTCTCTGACCCTAGCTTCCTCTCTGCAGGTTTTCCATTGTAACTGAGGACCAGATTCTAATATTACTTTAGCTAAATCTCTCCAGTCTTGTGAAATAATTCTGTTCCTAGTTGCCCATGAATTTAACATCTGCTTCACAAAGGGTGAATGCATACCATATGAAAGGACCACTTCCTTAAATCTCTTCAAATCTAACATGTCTACAGGATTCCAATTAACTTCTGTATAGCCTCGGGGGTGCCTGTCATCTGGTGGTCATTCTTAAATGGTAACTGAATAAATTAAGGTCGGTGTTCTAATAACTTTAGACTGCTTCTTGTCAGTTTCAATGGAATGGTAGGTCCTGCTCTAAATCCCTCTGTCTGTATCTGAGTATTTTTCTTATTTTCATTCATAGGTCTTTCTAACACTTGTATCCTTTCAGTAGTAAGTCTGTCTAAGACTTGCATCTTATTCTTCAGATTTTTATTTTCATGAATAAGTCTTTCTAAGGCTTTTATAATTATCAATCATATTTTTCTTATTTTCATTGGTGAGTCTTTTTAACTTTTGTATCTTATCAGTAATGAGTCTTTCTAAAGCTGTATCTTATCAATAGTAAATCTTTCTAAAGCTTGCATCTTACCAGTTAAATTATCATATTTGGCACAGTTATCAAACTACTTTTTAAGGATAAAATATTAACTATCAAACTGAAAATAATTGAGATGTCATTATCTTTTCATTTAAATTTTCCATTTTCAAACCGTCCATAGTAGCACTGTAGAGAGTCCTAGCATCCTGTATCATGATGTTCTCCACTCTTTTTTTATTTTCTCCGGTTTTTCGAGGTAGAGTTTCTCTGTGAACTAGCTCTTGTAGACCATGCTGGCCTTGAACTCACAGAGATCTTCCTGCTTCTGCCTCCGGAGTGCTGGGACCAAAGGCATATGCCACCACCACCTGGCAATGCTCCCCATTCTTAATGTGGGAAAGATTTTTCCTTTTAGTATTATTTAACACTCTCCTAAAGGACTTCTTAGGTGTCTTAGAAATCTGCTGACTTCTCAGTTTGTCTGTGGTGTTGGTTGTGAATCCAAGCCCCACCCACAATTTCCAAACAAGAACCTGTTTTCCGGAGTCCCAGCAACTGCTGCAGAACCAGCTGGCGTGACTTCTCTGTCCATGTGTTGGTGCCACGTGTTGGAGTACCAAGTGTTTTATCTTTGGGCACAGTGACTGTGCCTTAATCTGTTGCTATTTCAGGCAGCAATTGAGACTCTGCAATTATGGGGCTGCCTCTCTGGCAGCAGCCCAGTCACTCAGGTCATGGCCTGGTGGGAATTCTGTTCCGCAGGCACTGGCTCAGCTGCAGCCACTAAAGATCGCTTTAGCTAAATCTCTGTCATTCTATTTATAAATAAAACTCGAGATTCAAGGCTGGGGTGAAAACCTGCTAGCTCAGAGAGGTTGGGTAGCAATTAGCTAACCTTCTCTCCTTGCTGGAGTCTCCCAAACAACACGTCCTCATGCGCCACTAAAGCAAAAAAGCTGTACCACTCCAAATCCCTCCCTTTCTACTCCCAGTGTGTCCCCCTATCTTTTCCAGATGCCCTCTGATGCTCTATGATTACTTTCTGTCAACTGGTTGCTTGCTAACTCAGCCTCCAGATGCAAAGTTTATTTCACTAACTCAAATGCTAATTCAGGGTTCACAGTGTGATCCAATATCCCCCAACACCTGGTTATAGCACATAGTGGACTGACTTATGTCCTCTGATATGCCTATCAGAACCCCAAATGGGAGCCAATCTGGAAAGCAAGCCTGTAGGTGTCACATAGGTTCATATAGATAGCTTCTGACAGGAAGTTATCTGAGTTAGTGTAGGCCCTCAGAGATGGAGAAGAGACAGGCACCTCAGGAAGTCAGGCAGAGGTGGAATGATTTAGCTACAAACCAAGGGACACTGGGAAGAGTCAAAAGCCAGAAGGAGGCAGCCCTGCCCATGCCTTGTCTTGGGACTTCAGACTCCTATAAACTATAAGAGAATGAATAATTTAAAAAAAGTTTTATTTTAATTTTATATGCATAAATATTTTTCCTAAATATATGCATGCATACCACATGTATGCAGTTCCCTTGGAGGTCAGAAGAGGATGTTGGGTCCCCTGGAACTGAAGGTTCGGAGAGTTGTAAACCACCCAGCGCATGTTGGCAACCAACTAGGTCCTCTGGAAGAGCGGTGGGTTCATTTAACCACTCAGCCATCTTTCTTGCCCCAAGAGAATACCACTATGGTAGCCTTTGATCCACAGCCATAGAAAAACACAGAGGCCTGGCATGGTAGCACAGGCCTTAATTCCAGTACCAAGAAGGCAGATGCCGAGGCAAGTGGGTCTCTGTGGGTTTGAGGCCAGCCTGGTTCAGTCAGTGATTTTCAGGTTAACATGGCTCTATGGTGAGACCCTGTCTCACGAAAAAAAATAAAAGAATAGGAGGGCAGAGACATTTGCTGTGCCCCACCCCCTCCAAGTGGCCTGGTACTCTGCTGGGTGTTATGTGTGGGGTCACACCAGGGCCTCAGTTTATCTGCATTCACAGCTTCTTTAACACAGACGTGCACACACACACTCACACACGCCAGGGACAGGCCTGTCTCTGCATGGTGGTGCAGGTCTTGCTTTCTGCTGTCAGCAAGTCTCAGCAGACCAGAAACCCGAGCCTCCCTGCTGACGGGGGTGACTTGCGTGATCCCTGCTTGCTGTGGCACAGGACCAGGGTCACGGGCTTCTGCTGAAGAAAGTTTCATTCAGGGTTGGATAAATGACTGCTTATTGCTGGTGGCAGCACTGGCTAATCACCAGCACATCAGCCATCGTCGTTAGAGAGGGATTGGGAGACGGAGGCCCTCCGGTCCTCCCTGGCTCCAGCCTGATTCTGCCCTGCTAACCCTTCCTGGGCTATAATGCTGGAGGAAGCAAAGTGGCGCCCTGCAAAGGAGGGATCTTGGGGTACTTGGGCCTTGTGGGGAGCTGCAGACAGACTGGCGAGTGGATGGAGTTGTACACAAAGTGGAGAGAGGAAGGTGACTGGCTGACAAGGCCTAATAATCATGTGACACAGGTGCCCAGGCCTCAGGCTTGTAAAAGTGCAGCCATTGTACAACGGTAGCCCCACAATCCCACGGAATCTTCTGACTTGTGTGTGTGTGTTAAACTATGCAAAGAAGGTAACATTTACCATCTCAGCCATTTTAGGTGTATGGTTTGTAAATGGTATTACTCAGATGTTAGAGTCTATTTGCTTTTCCTTCTGTGAGGTTGGGATTTGAACCCAGACTTCTCCTTGCTCCACCACCGAGATGCATCCCAGCCCTGCTTTTGCTTTTTATTACGAGACAGGATCTCATCAAGTTGCCAAGGCTGGCCTTGAATTTGCAATACCTGCTCCCTCAGTTGCCCAAGTAACTGTGATTCAAGTCTCTTCCATTTTATCTGCCCTGAAGTTTAATGACTTCAAATCCCAACCTATTTTTTTAAAATTTTTTTTTCAAATCCCAACCTATTATTAATGATCACAAACTACTATATTATCCATAATATAAATCTGTTATAGATTGTCTGATCTCCTCATTTTTGTGGATCAAAACGTACTTTATACATTTTGAAACAGTATCTCACTGTATGATTCTGGCTGACTGGAATTTGCTATGTAGACCAGGCTGGCTTTGAACTCACAGAGAGCTGCCTGCCTCTGCCTCCTGAGTGCTGGGATTCAAGGTGTGGGCCATCCCACCAGGCTATTTTGGAATCAATGTAGTCCACACTGGTCTGGCATGCTCTGTGTTACCCAGCTGGCCTCGGTCTCTCTTCTCATCTCTTGGCTTCTAAGTGCTGGGCTTACAGGTGGCTGCCACCATGCCTGGCTCTGGATCAGGGCTTTGGCAAGCTTTTCTGCTGTCTCAGAGACAGACAGACAAATGCTTCCTGCCACCCCACCCCCTAAAGTAAGTTTCAAGAATAGCCAGTGCAGAATGCTGGCCTGAGGATGAAGCCTAAAAAAAGCCACGTATTAGACGCCAAAAAAAGATGTAAAGGTGCATGCAGGGTGGTGCCTATCTCAGGGGAAAGAGGGAAATATGACCAGATCAGACTCTTTTTAAAGTTTAAATGAATATAGGATCAGCGGGTTGACCCAGTGGGCTAATGTCATGTCACTTTTGCTGGTGACTTGAGTTATTCCCAGGACCTACATGATACAAAGTGAGAACACATCCTAGCAAGACTGCCTCCGTTCAAATGCTGTGGCATATACAAGTCCCCCTCCTCAAATAAGTGTAATAAAAAAATTAAAAAATGCATGTGTGGAGGGCTGGAGAGATGGGTCAGCGGGTAAGGGATTTGTCGCTCTTGCAGAGAACCCAGGTTTGGTTCCCAGCCCCCACACAGCAGCTTACAATCGCCTGTAATTGCAGTTCCAGAGGCTCTGTTGCCCTCTTCTGAACACTGAGGGCACCAAGCATGCATGTATTATGTATATGCAGGCAAAATATTCATAAAAATAACATAGATCTAATAAAACATTTCTGAAAAACTTAAAAATACATGTAATTGTTTATGAAAAAGCAAACAGCTGTTCCCCAGGGAAGACTGCCTGATTTCTGTTGGGTGTCATGGTGGAAACACTTGGTTTGATGTTGTAATATGGCAGGGATGGCAACTGGAATACTCCTAGCCCCTTTAATAAAAAAATAAAAATGCCTTGAACTGGGTATGGTGGCACATGCTTTTAATCCCAGCATTCGGGAGGCAGAGGCAGGTGGAGCTCTGTGAGTTGAAGGCCAGCCTGGTCTACATAGAAGGTTCCAGAACAGTCCGAGATGGACAGTGAGACCCTGTTAAAACAAACTTTCATCTTTATTCTCTAAGCCTACAGAGTTTTAAATGTCTCAGAGTTCTCCAGGGAGGTCACGGTATTTAAGATGTATCTTCCTGCTGAGCTCTGCTCTCTGCTTCCGCTTTCTTATCTCTGTTTCCCCCAAATATGGCTTTCCAACTACTCAGAAATCAGCCCAGAGGGCTCCAGAGTGACTCGGTTGCTAAAGAGCTCACAGTGCAGGCCCTGTGTCCTGAGTTCAGATCCTCAGCTCCCATGTAGATGGCCAACATTAATAATCTCAGCACAGGGGCGGTGGACACAGGATTCTTGGGTGGCCACCCAGGCTGGCTGAGTAGTGAGCTCCTGGGCCACTGAGAGACCCCATCTCAAACAGTAGGGTGGGGAGTGATTGAGGAAAACCCAAGATGTGGACCTCTGGCTTCTACACCCACCCTGTGTGCTGCTGCACACTAAACCAGCTCACACATAAACAGGTGAGGTAAACACACACACACACACACACACACACACACACACACACGCACGCACGCACGCACACCACAGAGGAAGAGAGGGAGGGAGGGAGGGAGGGAGGGAGGGAGAGAGAGAAGCCCTGAGGTCCATTTTTGAATGTGGGTTTCTTGAGACAAGGTCTCATGCTAGCTCTGACTGTTCAGGCTGGTTTTCGACTTCTAGACTTGTGGTAAGCCTCCTACTTCAGCTTCCCACGCTGAGGAGGCAGTCATGAGTGACCATGCCTAATTAGGCCCTGAGGTCTTTTTTTGTTTGTTTGTTTTTGTTTTTTTAAGACAGGGTTTCTCTTGTAGCTTTGGAGCCTATCTTGGAACTAGCTCTTGTAGACCAGGCTGTCCTCCAACTCATGGAGATCCGCCTGCCTCTGCCTCCCGAGTGCTGGGATTAAAGGTGTGCGTGGCGCCCTCTCCAGTTTATACAGCGCAGGATCCCCAGCCAGGGAAGGACACCTCCCACAGCGGGAGGATCTTCTCGCCTCAGGTAAAGTAATCAAGATGCTTCCCCACAAGGCATGACTAGCGAACTATCTACCAGAGATTCCAGGTTCTGTCGAGCTGACAACACCAATTGTCACAGCCCCCAGTCTAGATCTTTCGCAGCTCCAGCTGTGAGTATTCACTGTGTCTGCTTGCGTTGGTTACCTTTTTCCTGGTTGTAACAAAATACCAGATAGAAGCAACTTAGGGAGGAAGGATGTGTTTTGGCTCATCATGGCGGGGAAGGCAGGGGAGGGTGACTTTTGGCTATGGTGGCAGGAACATACAGCTATTCCATACTTCTCTGCACAAGCAAGCAGGGTTGGGACAGGAAATGGGGCTGGGCCATAAACATGGAGGTGGGTCCCCAGTCACCCACTTTATCCAGCTTGGTCCCATCTCCTAAGTGTTCCACAATCTCCCAAAACACCACAGCAAGCTAGGGACCAAGTGTTCAAATTCAAGGACCTGTGGAGGCCTTTTCACATCCAAATCATAAATCGACTTGAATGTCTGATAAACAACTGAGATTTTTTAAAAATATTTATTTAAATATTTAAATACTGTGTATATTACTTCCATGTATGTCTGCAGGCCAGAAGAGGGCACCAGACCTCATTACAGATGGTTGTGAGCCACCATATGGTTGCTGGGAATTGAACTCAGGACCTTTGGAAGAGCAGGCAATGCTCTTAACCTCTGAGCCATCTCTCCAGCCCCAACTGAGATGGTTTTTAAAAAATATTTGTAAATAAATTCCTCAGGGAGCAGAGCTAAATTTCCCACTTCCTGAATGGGGGTTGAGCTGGCAGTTAGCTTTTCCCTGACACAATCTAGTTCTGACGGGGATGATGGAATATGATTTCTGAGATGAGCTATTGAGATACCTTTGGGTGGCTCAGAGGCACAAGAATTGATGTTCCCTGCCAGTGGTTGTGTGGGGGTGCCATTTGGAAATGAGCTAGATGCCATTTTTGAAGTGGGCTGGGTGCCATTTTGAAATGTAAAGGTGCTGTTATGGACACGGTTGGGTGCCATTTTGGAAGTTGGTCTTAATTGAGTCTTCAGAACTTGCAGCCTCAGATAGCCTCCTAGGAGGCCCTCAGGAGCACTGCCTCTGCTTTCCTGCTTACACTAATAGGAAAGCAATAAACGTCTGTTATTGTTGTATGCTGATATGTTTGTGTATATATATATATATGTTATACATGTTATATATAACATAAATATGTTATATGCCGAGTTTTGGGGAAACTTTTTAAAAAATATTTATTTATTTATTTTTGTTTTTCAAGACTGAGTCTCTTCCATGTCAACCTGGCTGTCCTGGAACTCACTCTGTAGACCAGGTTTGTCTTGAACTCGAAGAGATTCGCTTGCCTCTGTCTCCTAAGTGTTGGGATTAAAGGCATGCACCACCACCGCCCAGTGGGGAGCTTTATTATGTAGCATTAATTGACAAGCTTTTCCAGTGTGACACGTTGAAGCTGACCTCCTAATTGTCCCTCTGCAAGCACAATCCTCCTGCTCAGGGAACAGTTGTGCTAGTCTTCTGTTAAATTTGGTCTCAGGCGAGACCTTGAAGTCACCCTCAGAACCCATCTTGCTTTCACAACACACATCCGCCATAAGATCAATTGCCATGATTCTAATTTAAAAATATATTCAAAGCGCAACCATGCCGCCCTATGATTTTAGTTACCACCACCACCCTGGCCCACGCCACATCCTTTACTAGGCCGATTGTATCAGGTCTCTACCCAGCCTTTCTCCATTCGTGGTTCTGAGAGCCAATTCCAAGTGCAGCATCCAGAGGGCTCCTTTAAAACCAGGGACCAGGGCTGGGAGATGTCTCCATTGGTAAAGTGTTTGCTGGGCAAGCCTGAAGACCCGAGTTCAGTTCCCCTGCACCCGTGTCTGCTGGGGGAAGCAGGGACAGAGAATCCCAGGGGCTCCCTAGATAGTTCATCTAGCTGAATGGATAAGTTCTGGGTTCAGTGGAAGACTGTGTCTCAGAGAGTAAGTGGCCTCGAGTGGCTGAAGAAAACACATACATCTCTGGCCTCCACATGAAAGCACGCACATGTGCATGCACACCTACATGTATATGTGTACGCACCTGCATGAACATGTACCTCCATCCACTAACACACACAGGAAACACGCTACCAGACTCTGCTTACTCTTCCGTCAGAGCTTTGACCTGTCCCTTCCCTCTGCTTCTTAGACCTTTGTTCAGATGCCATTTCTTGGTGAAGCGTTGTGTGATGCCCCCAGCCTCCAGTTTTCATTTTCTTTATTTATCCGTGCTCTTTCCGGTTTTACAGAACAACAGTGTCGTAGTCAGGATTACTATTGCTGCCACGAAACACCCTGACTGCATGCAGCTGCAGCAGGACTCACGCTTTCGCATCACAGCTCAGCACTGAAGAAGCCAGGACAGGCCTCAAGCAGGGCAGGCACCTGGAGGCAGGGGCTGATGCAGAGCGTCCCATGGCTTGCTCAGCCTGCTTTCTTACAGAACCCAGGACCACCAACCCAGGGGGGGCACTACCCCCAATGGGTGGGCCTTCCCACATCAATCACCAATTAAGCAAATGCTCTATAGGATTGCTTGCAGCTTGGTTGTAAGGAGGGATTTTCTCGGGGTTCCTCCTCTTAGATGAATGACTACAACCCGTGTCAAGTTGACATAAAACTAGCTCATGCAAACGCTTCTTTTTCTTCTCAAGGCAGGGTCTCTCTGTGTAGTCCTGGCTGTCCTAGAACTCGCTCTGTAGACCAGGCTGGCTTCAGCTCACAGAGAACTTCCTGCTTCAGTCCCTGGAGTGCTGGCCTTAAAGGCACGAGTCACCACTGCCAGCTACAAACAGTTTCTTAGCACGGCAAGGTTGTTGTCTAGTCTGTATTCTGTGGGATCCCCAGCACCTTCTTTCCTTGCTGGCTATGAGTCCATGAAGTTATTTTATTTTATTTATTATTATTGTGTGTGTGTTCATGCACATGCCATAGCACACGTGTGTAGGGGTGTCAAAGGACAACTTCTGGGAGTTGGTTCTCCTTTCCACTGTGGCTTCTGGGGGTGGAACTCAGGTCGTTAAGACTTGCAGATCAAGCACTTTTTTAAAAAAAATCTGCTGAGCCATATCACTTGGCCTCATTTTTGTTTTAAGAACTGTGATGCTCAGCTTATATCAGAACCACCTGGGAATGGTGAGCGAGCTACATGCCCAGGACACCCAACCCCATTGTGGGTCCTCAGCTGATGTCTGATGGAACCTGGGAGGTGGGAGGAGGCAAGCCTGTGAAACCCCATTGCATTTGCCTCCTAATCTCTCTGCAAAATATATTATTTCCGCTTTAACAGCGGCAAGGAAAACAGTAAAGTACATCGAAATTGGTTTGTGTTAAAAAAACCTCCTCCGTACATAGGGTAATAAATTACAGACAGAGGATTCAATATAGGCTATAAATTGAATATTTTAGTGTGTGAAGAGCTGCAGTGAGTGTTCCCTTGGGGGTTAGAGTTTATTTCCTAAGCTTTTGTTCACGACGTCATGAGTCTTTTCAATAAGATGATCTCTCTGACTGACTGACGGCTAGATGAACCCTGTAGCGAAGAAAGGGGGGTTGCGGGGTGTTGTGAACCTGAAAGTAGCTCTGGGAAGGTGCTTCCTGGCCAAATATTTACTAAGGTCCCAAACAGGCCTGGCTGAACTCAGAGTCCCTAGAGCACTCCCTGGTTTACAGCTGGGGGTCATGACCCCTTTGGGGGGGTCACATACTAGATATCCTGCATATCAGATATTTACATTGTGATCCATAACAGTGCAAAATTACAGTTATAAAGTAGCAATGAAATAACTTTGGCTGGGGGTCACCGCAACATGAAGAACTATCCTAAAGAGTCACAGCATGAGGAAGAACCACTGCCCCAGAAAGTCTGAAGGTCTAGGTGAACCTCCTCCCTGAATGATGAATCTGCCCTAGTGAGAACAGCATTCATTCACTGGCAAAGTCTAATTATCCTTTTAAAAATATTTTTTTTTAAATTGGGGCTGGAGAGATGGATCTACAGTTTGGAGTATTTATTGCTATTGCAGAGGACTGGGGTTTAATTCTCCACACCTACATGGTGGTTTACAACCATCTACGGATCCTGTGCTCAGTGATCTAACACTGTCTCTGATCTTTTTGGAAGCCATGCATCATACACACAAAGGTACGCATACATACACAGAGACAAAACACTCATGCGTTTGTGTGCACCTGGGGCCTGTTGTTCTGAGCCACCTTGTGGGCGCTGGGAATCAGACCCAGGTCCTCTGGCGGTCAATGTTTTTAACCATTGAGCCATTGCCACTCCAGCAACCCCTTCCCCCCATTGCCTCTCAAAGGTACCATCCATCAATGGGGTTTTCATGACAAATGTCTCCAGCTTTGATTTTTTTTTTTTAAAGACAGGTTTCTCTATGTAGCTTTGGAGCCTGTCCTGGAACTCACTCTGTAGACCAGGCTGGCCTCAAACTCACAGAGATCTGCTTACGTCTGCCTTCCGAGCGCTGGGATTAAAGGTATGTGCTATCACTGCCCGGCTTGATTTTGGTTTTTGAGACAGGGTTTTAGCTATGCAACTTAGGGTGACTTTGAATTCCTGATCCTCCTGTCTCTACGTCCCAAAGTGCTGGGATTATAGGCATGTACAATTCCTAGATTTCCTCAAGATTTTGAAAGGACAGATATTCAAACCACAGCAGCCCGTCTGATATAGTAATTAGCCATGGGAGGCTGCCAAGAGCTTGAAACGTGGCTTGTTCAGACTCAAGGTAAATGTGTCTAGAAAATATGTTCGGACTCAAATGTAAATGTTCATGCAGATGTGCCTAGGAATTTGGAGACTTAGAACAGGAAACAATCCAACAAACAATAGTAAAACCTTTTTCTTTTCTTTTCTAGACAGGGCTTCACATATCCCAGAATGGCCTCCAACTTGCCACATAGCTGAGGATGGCTTTGAACTCCCAGCCCTCCCACCTGTGTCTACCTTCTGCGTCTCGGATTTTACAGCATGTTCCGCTAAGCTGGGTGTACGTTGTACTGAGGATGGAATCCAGGTCCTCCTGAATGCTAGGCCTCATTAAATTTTTTTAAAATGATTTAATGTTGAATCAATATGTTGTGTTAATGAAATACCTTTAAATTTAACTCCACCTGTTTTTATTTCATTCTGTAAAGTTGAATGTAACACGGCTTTCATCTTATTTCATTTACACAGAACCATGTAGAGGTAGGTAAACTCCACGCTCCTGTCTGGAGAGAGTTCCTTCCTTCCCTGGATTAGTTACTTTTGCTGTTGATGTGATAAAATGCCAGGACCAAGTGTCTTATGGACGGAAGAGCTTATGTCGGCTTCTGGTGCTGGAGGGATAAAAATTCATCCCGGCGGGGAAGCATGGCAGCCAGCTGGAGACTTAGGAACAAGAAGCCGAGAGATTGTGTTTTCAACCACAGCCATGTAGCAGACAGCAAACCTGAAGGGGCGGGAAGCTCTGAACTCTCAAAGCCTACCCCCTGTGAAATACTTTCTCCAGTAAGGCTGTTGGTACCCACAATCTCCCCAACAGTGTCACCAAGTGAAGACAGTGTTCAAATATGTGGGTCATAGGGGGTAGTTCTCATTCTCCTAATACCCCCCCCCCCATGCAGAGTTTCTTTCTATATCCCTTCCTGACTGTTCTGAACTCACTTTGTAGACCAGGCTAGCCTCAAACTCATGGACACCTGCCTGCTTCTGCCTCCCAAGCACTGGGATTAAAGATGTGTGCCACCACCACCACCTGGTGGTTCTTCTTTCCTTCAAAAAAGAAGAAAAAGATTGACTTTGTATTTATATGCATGTGTGTGAGCCTGCCGGAGTGTATGTACACCACACATACATGACTACAGGAGGTAGGAATAGGGTGCCGGAACTGGAGGCACAGGGGTTGGGAGTTGCCGTGTGGGTGCTGGGAACCAAAGCCATGTCCTTTGCTGGTGCAGCCAGCCATCTTTATCTCTGAGCCGTCGCCAGCACCCTCTCCCATTTTGTTTGGAATCAGGGTCCTACTCTGTAGTCTTAGCAGGCCTGGCACTTGCTATGTAGGTCAGGATGGCCTTGAGTGTAGAGATCTGCCTGTCTCTGTCCCCTTAGCACTGTGGTTAAGGGCAGGTGCCACCCTGCCTGGCCTACTGTTGGTTTATACATGTCGTAGTCTTCACACGAGGGCTCCCAGCCGCGAGCCCAGGCTGAGAGTCGAACCCAGTTGGCTTTCCACTTGCCAGGCAAATGCTTCACCGCAGGTCTACACCTCCAACCTTTAGTCTTCGGAGATGCAATGTTGCTCTCGAAGCCCAGATTATTCTTTATCATCCTCCTGCCTCAGTCTCCTGAGTGCTGGCACGATGCTTGGCACGCAGAGTATTTACTTCACATTACTTCTTTGCTCCTGCTCTCCAAATAATCTGATTATTTAACCAAGGAGGACCTAGAGACCCGTGTGTGTCAGCCACCCCAGGTGACTCTGATACCCTGTGAGATGCCGATGAGGGCATTGAGCTCTGCAGAGCTCCCTCCAGGGACACTGTGGAGATACAGTGTGTTCAGTAGCAGGACTAGGCTCCTTTGCCCTGCTCTCTTCATCCAAGTTCCCAGGTAACTCCAAAGCTCCTGGTTGGAGGTCGACACTCAGAGTAGCATGGGCTCAGGCCAGGCTCCCCTTTCCCTCCCGACTCCTCTGGCTCGCTCTTTCTTCCTTTCTCTTGCCCTCTGTTCCCCACCCTCTCTGGCCCTTCTTCCTTTTTCCTCCTTCCTCTCCTCCCTCCCTCTGTCTCTCTTTCCCTCTCTTTGTCTCTCTTTCTCTCTTTCCCTCCATTTCTTTTTCTCTTTCGTTTTCCTTTTTTCCCCCTCCTCCTCGTTCTTTGCTGAGATAGGGTCTTTCTCTGGAACCTTCATTGGCCTGGCATTCGTTACATGGACCACACTGACCTCAAACTTCAAATTATTCTTTCACTTCTGCTTCCTGGTTCTAGGATTACAGACTTGTGCCACGTATCAGCATGGCAGGTAGGTACTGATTCTCAACATCTGATCTCAGAGGAGGAGGAGGAAAAGGAGGAGAAAGAGGAGGAAGAAGAGCAGCAGCAGGGAGGCCACTGGAAGCCTTAGGCATGTGGACTCCTCAGTCTCCATTCCCCACCTCTTCCATCCTGGAGCAGGGGCAGTCATATATGCTTAGTCAGCCCCGATGAGATGCTGCTGGCCCTTGGAACCTTTAGTTAATGTTGGAACATCTTATCCTAACACAAAGGCCCTGCTCCTCCTCCAGGATCTTCACTGGGCAGGTGGTCCCAAGCTATCTCCTTGTACAGAGGCAGGTCTTCTGTTTGCTGGAGCCCCACCCTGGGTGACCTGCCCTGGGACCCTGCTCCTTGCATCCCTAGCATGGTAGCACACATGGTTTAGCCAGGATGGCAGGAGGTTTCTCTCTACTGAGAGGGTTGACAGGCCTCCCGTCACAGCTTGATTGACAGCCCCCTAATCAGCAGGAAGAGAATGGTGTGCCACTAGAATGATGTTTGCTCTGTAAATATTTGACATTATCTACCCTGAAAACCTGAAAGAGAACTTCATTTTTCTTTCTTTTTCTGGGAATACAGCGAGTCACAGAACACCCATAAGTATAATTAGTCTGACAAGGGAGTTTCTGATTGGGACTGGGGACTTAACACGTACGAACAATCGCAGGCATCTGTGTTGCTGTGTTGGCTCTTTGTGATACACAAGGGTGGCTCATCTGTGGCCGCAGGACTCCCTGTGACCTCTGGACATGTTGCAGATGCTTGGGCAGGGCATGGGCCTGCGAGTCTGCATTTCAAACTAGCTCTTGGGGGCCGCTGCTGCTGAGGGGAAGGGCCAACATGAGGGGCAGGAGCCACATGGCTTTCTTGCTGCTGATGCCAGCCTTGTGTCCAGGGATGGTTCAGAGGTCACTGAGGGTCATTTGATGGGTTTGGGTTTCAAATCTTATTCTACAGATTGCCAGAGGCATGCCAAGGTGCCTGATCTCTCTATTTATAGATAGCACTAATATCATACACACACACACACACACACATACACACACATATATAAATACATATATAGATGCATGCATGTGTATATGTATGTATGTATGTGTGTATGTGTGTGTGTGTATGTACTGGTTTTTCGAGGCAGGGTTTCCTTGTGTAGCCCTGGATGTCCTGGAACTCAGTCTGTAGACCAGGCTGGCCTCAAACTCACTGAGATCCTCCTGCCTCTGCCTCTGCCTCCCGAGTGCTGGGATTAAAGGTGTGTTATACCATGCTCGACTATAAAAATATTTTTTTATCTTATGTTGTAAATGTGTGAAGGGGCATGTGGCACACTGAAGGTCAGAGGACAGCTTCGAGAGCTGGTCTCTCCATCATGAGTCCTAGGGATTGAACTCCGGGCAGGAGGTTTGGCAGCAAGCACTTTTTGCTGCTGAGCTGTCTCGTTGACTCTTATTTTTAAATCGAGGGGCTTTTCCTTCCACTTCTCTCTCTTCATATGATTTTGTTTTTTCTGCTTTTTTGTAGTATTGAGGATTCAGCCCAGGATTTCAAATATGCTAAGGAAGTCCTGGGCCACTGAACTACACCCCCAGCTGTACTTTTAATTTTGAGACACGGTCTTACTCAGCTGCTCAGACGAGCTTGGAGCTCACTGTAGCCTACATAGACCTGGACTTAGGAACTTCCTGCCTTAGCTGTGACTGCAGGTCTAAGTACCAAACTCAGCTTCCCCATGATATATATTTTTTAATTTGGAAAAATATTTTTTCATTGCTGGGCAGTGGTGGCACCCATCTTTAATTCCAGCACTCGGGAGACAGAGGCAGGAGGATCTCTGTGAGTTTGAGACTAGCCTAGCTAGTCTACAGAGTGAGTTCCAGGACAGTCAGGGCTGCACAGAGAAACCCCATCTCAATAATATATATATATATATATATTTATGATTTACATTTTTTATTTTTTGAGCTTATATATATTTCAAACACACACACACACACACACACACACACACACACACATTTTGCCAGCATATATGTCTGTACCACATGGCCACAGTGGCCTGTGAAGTCAAAAGAGGGCAATTGGATCCTCTGGAATTGGAGTTACCAATGGTTGTGAGTGCTGTATGGGTGGTAAGAATGGAAACGGGATCCTCTGGAAGAGCAGCCAGTGCTCTTAACTGCTAAGCTATCTCTGCAGCAACCCCCACTCCCACCCCATCTCCTTTGATTTTTTTTTTTGTTTGTTTTATTTTGTTTTATTTCCAGACAGTTTCTTACTGTGTAGCTCTGATTGTCTGGAATTCTCAATGTCAACCAGGCTGGCCCAAACCCACAGACATCTGCTTGCCTCTGCCTCCTGAGTGTCTCCTCTGATGCTTTAATAATACCAGTGTACTGGATACTTTTTTCATGAGGTTGGCTTCTGTATTGGCTGGTTTTGTGTGTCAACTCGACACAAGCTGGAGTCGTCAGAGAGGAAGGAGGCTCAGCTGAGATCCAGTTGTAAGGCATTTTCTCAATTAGTGATCAATGGGGGAGGGCCCAGCCCATGGTGGGTGGTTCCATTCTTGACCAATGGTCCTGAATTCTATAAGAAAGCAGGCAGAGCAGGCCAGGGAAGCAAGCCAGTCAGCAGCGCTTCATGGCTTTTGTACTAGCTCCTGCCTCCAGGACCCTGCTTTGTTTGAGTTCCTGTTCTGACTTCAACAATGACAGCAACATGGAAGCGTAAGTCAAATATAGCCCCCTCTTCCGGTCACAACTTGCTTTTCGGTAATGGTGTTTCCTCACAGCAATAGAAACCCTAGACAGCTTCTTTGGAGGGTATGAAGCATGCTATTGGTTAAGGCTTCAAAGTCCAAGTTCCCCACTGATAACATACATTTTTAGATAACCGTAAGACAGATAATTTCCTCTTGTGGTGGTTTGAATAGGTATAATCCCCAAAGACTCATGTGTTTGAATGCTTGGCACCTGGGGAGTGGCCCTACTAGGAGGTGTGGCCTTGTTGCAGTCCCTGTGGTCTTGCTGGAGGAAGTGTGTCACTGTGGAGGCGGGCTTTGAGGTCTCATATATGCTCAAGCCACACCCAGCCAAAAGTTTTCTTTCTGTTGCCTGCAGACCAGACTGCACTGCTCTCAGTTCCTTCTCCAGCACCCTGTCTGCCCGCAGGCCACCACGTTTCCCGCCATGATGATAACGGACCAGACCTCTGAACTCTAAGCCAGCCCCAGTTAAATGTTTTTCTTTATAAGAGTTGCTGTGGTCATGGTGTCTCTTCACAGACATAGAAACCCTAACTGAGACTCCCCTTGAGAACCTGATGCACAGTAACTTCTTGGTGATATTTGAATATGTACTGTGTAAAATGTCTGAAGTTGATACCAGAAGACTAGTGTAACAGGTGACTGGCCCACTCTCTTTGCTCTCAGGCTGCTGCCTACATGTAGGCAATGATGGGGCATGAGGCAGAGATGGTGTCTAGGATGGAACAGGCATAAGTTAGCCATCTGTTCTCTGCCACAGTGTAGGACTGGAAGGCAGGCTTGGGACTGGCTTGATCCACCCCTTCACATGGTGTGTGACCTGAAGTGCCCCCTTTAGGTTGCTCAGGTCCCTTTTTTTTTTTTTTTAAATGAGACAGGACGTTGTGTACCCCGGGCTGGCCTTGAACTGCTATGCAGTTGGCTCCCTCTCTTTTGCCTCTTCCTCTCAAGTGCTGGTATGGAAGGTGTTTACTACCATGTCTGGCAAAGTTCTTTCTCATCGGTGAGGCTCAAACACATGAAGCACATGCTTCTACCATCCTGGGGTGGTAGTCTTGGGGCTAGGATGTCGTCGAGGAAGGCGGGCATAAGGGCTACCTGGTGAAGGATGGAGGGGCAGGCATGAGTACCACTGTGCCCTGCCTTCTGGGACTGTCAGTCAGAAGCCAGCAGCATAGGTGGCCTCAAGCGAAATGGTCTTTGCCGAAGAGAAGTCCTGTTCGTGGGAGATGGCTATTATCCCGGAGTGGTGAATGACAGCAGAAGATGCAAGGTCCCACCTTTTGCAAAGGTTCTGAGGCAGAATGCCTGGAGGGGGCTGGAACTTAAAGGGTTTCAGGTTGGCTGAAGCAGAATGTGCCAGAATGGCAACAACCAGATTGAGACACACGCTTGCAGGCCTGCCGAGGTCTTTGTGGTCCTACCCCAAGGCTTCAGAAAGCCATTAAATTGGTGCAGGCAGATGTGGCTGGCAAGAATGTAGGAAACATATTCTTCCCTCTCACAACACTGGGTGTTTCCCCATATTTCTCCACCTCCCTTGTGGGAGAAGCTTTGTTGTAGAATGCAGGAACTAGCCCAGGAGGGGACTGGAGTGATTGGGTGGGGAGGGAGTTGAGATGCCAGCTCACACTGTAGAGATCCACCCTTGTCCCGTTGGCCTGCCATGGAGAACTGCAGGTCCTCTGTCACTCACCAGCCTTCAGGCCTTGACGTGATCTGTGAAAGTCCTGGGACACCAGCTGATAACAGACATTCGACCCTTGTTTTCTGTGTAGGGCTAAGAAACCTTTGCTTTTAAAGGCCATTCGGCAAACCTTCTGCCCCGAGCTTACGTCAGCGTGGTTTTTCCCATGCCGCAAACTGGTCAGTGGGAGTGGGAGGCTTCTCAGCTGTAAAGTGGAGGATGGGGTGAGCTGAAGATCTCACAGCTCTGGTAGGACGTGGCCATTTCTCAGTGTCATGTCTTACCAGGTAAGCCCCCACTCCACAGTCAGTGGGACTGCCAAGTGGATGACGATTCCTTTGTAAGTTTGGTGCTTCTTTTCACAAATATTTTGTTCTTCTCTTCCTCCTCCACCTCTTTTATTTATTTATTTATTTATTTTATTATGTATACAATATTTTTTCTGCGTGTATGCCTGAAGGCCAGAAGAGGGCACCAGACCCCATTACAGATGGTTGTGAGCCACCATGTGGTTGCTGGGAATTGAACTCAGGACCTTTGGAAGAGCAGGCAATGCTCTTAACCGCTGAGCCATCTCTCCAGCCCCCCTCCTCCTCCACTTCTTCCTCCCCCTCTTCTTCTTTGGCATCATTGTTATCATCATCTCAGGCTGGCCTCAGATTCACAGAGATCCACCTGCCTCCACCTCCTGAGTACTAGAATTAAAGGTTGATCTGCCATGACCAGCCAAAAAACAATTTTAAGTTAATTTAAGTAATTTGTGGGTGAGTAGGTGTGAGTGTGGGTGCATGTGCGCAGTTAGAGGTCAATCTTGACTTTCATGTCTGTTTTTGTAAACTTTATTTTCTGTGTATTGGTGTTTTGCCTGCTTACGTCCGTACCTCATATGTGTGAGTCACAGACAGTTGTGAGCTGCCATGTGTGTGCTGGGAATCAAACTTGGGCCCTCTGGAAGAGTAGTCAGTGCTCTCAACCATTGGGCCATCTCTTTAGTCCCAGGTTAAGTCTCACGTCATTTTCTAATTGTCGCTCCCACCCCTCCCCCAACGCAGAGCTGAGGACCAACCCCAGGGAGAGTCTTGGGCTTGCTAGGTAAGCACTCTACCACTGAGCTAAATCCCCAACTCTGCATCTCAATTTTGTTTTTGTATATTTTATTTTATTTTTTGAGACAGTCTTACATGGAGCCTGCAGCTTGCTGGTCTTGCTAGGCTGGCTGGCCACTGAGCCCCAGGGAGTCACCTGTTTCTACCTCTATGAAGCTGGGATCACAAGCAGGCAACACCAGGTCTGGCACATGGACATGGTACATGGACGTGAGTTTGTGTCCTCATGCTTGCATGGCAAACATCTGACTGATGGAGCCATCTCCACAGTCCCTGTGTGTTGGTATCCTGAGGCTGGCTTCTTTAGGGTAGAGCCATGTATGTCGCTAGTTCACCGTCCTTACCCAATGTTATGACCAAACCTTCTTGCTGTGTAAGTCCCCTGCATGCCACTATTTTATAAGGAAAACTCTGAAAGGTTAATTAACCAAAGTGCACACACACTTTAGGGAAGCTAATAACATGGTATTTAATAAATTTCTGGACAGTTCCTGTCCAATTCTGGTGCCAGCAGCAATGGGTTTGGAACCTGGCAATCTTCTGAAAGCCTTCTCTAATAAAGGCAACATTTGATTTTATTTTTGTCTGTTTGAAAGGTAAAATAGATTTCTTCCTATTTTACTCAGTGTCTGGTCACTACTGTCCCTTGATGTTTGCTTCTGTGTTGATTGACCATTCGAGTTCATTTGCATACTCTCGGCTCATGAGGTTTCACCCCACACAGTCTGCTTGATTGGAGTTCATGTGCTGGGATGTGGCTCAGTGGGTCAGTTGCTTGAGGGGTTCCCCGAATCCCATTCCCAGCACCTCATAATTTGAAGGGGTGGCTCACAGGTGAGTAGTTGCAGGACTGTGGGTTAGGGAACAGGAGGGTCAGCAGTTCAAGGTCAGCCTCAGTTATTTCCTGACCAGCCTGGACCACAGGAGACTCTGCCTCAAAACAAGTAGGGTATGCATGTGATTATAGTCCTTCAGGACATGCAACACCTCAGCATTAGTCATAGCAGTAAATCCTATGCTGATTCGGCTTCGCGCCATTTCTGCCTTTTCATTGTACTGACAATGTTTTTGATGATATTTTTGTGTAATTTCCCCTTTGTCTTTATTATTTCTTTTGCACGTAAAAGAGAAAGAGTTAAAGGCCACAAACCGAAGCTTCTAAGGCTGGCAGTAACTTCCCAACCTATATCTGTTTCCTGCTTACATTACTCTCTAGCTATTTTTATGATTCTGTTTTCAGATTAAATTAATGGATCTTGCAATGTGTATCTAGGAAGACGTAGATACTGGAATTTAGACCCTGGAAAGTTTACCAACTGTGTGCATGTGGTGTTTAATGGCTATTACTGCATCTTTTCTCCACACATTCAAAATTCTACTTCTATAATATACTAAGTTCTTATTTAAATAGTCTCAATAAATGAGATATCTAATTTTTCATGGAGTTGTCTAGTTGCTTCTATACCGGTTGCTGAATTTTAAGATTTATTTAATTTTGTTTATGTGTATGCATGTGTGTGTTTGTGTGTGTATGCCCCATGTGTGAGGGTCCAGGGCATTTGGAAATCAGAAGAGGGTGTTGGATCCCCTGGAACTAGAGTGATAGACATTTGTGAGATGCCAGGTGGTTTTAGAAACCAAGCCAGGGACCTCTTCAGCTAGCAGCCAGTGCTCTTAGCCTCTGAAATGTCTCTCTAGCCTTCAGTTCCTGCGTTTTAAAAATCACAGTGGCTTCATGGTCTATTGCCACACCAGTAGTTCCATCTCCTCATTCTATTTTTTTTCTTTTTTATCTGCAACTAAACTTTTTGAGAGGTGAATACATGTACATAACAGCTCACGGAGCACGCTTCCTTCAACACTGGCTATTGAATCCAGGGTCTCATACATGTTGGGCAAGAGCTCTACCACTGATTCCCATCCCCAGCCCTCTTCCTCCACCTCAGCCTCCTGAGAAGCTGGGATCACAGGCTTGTGACAGTAGACCCAGCTCTGGAGGTCCCGATTCTCCTCCTTTTCCTCCTCCTCTCACTCTCCCCCTTCTCTTTCCTCTTCTCTCTCCCCTTCTCTTCCTTTTTATTTATTTTATGGTACAAACACAGGGTTTCATGTGTAACGAGGCAAGTTCTTTACTGCTGAGCTGCCTCCCAGTCTCTAGGAGTTGGGGTTTTAGTCTAAGGGAGCTGGACTCCTGGGTCTTCTAGCCACAGTCCTTGGCGGCTTCCCTGCTTGTTGCTCGGTTCTGCTTCTGACTTCAACACCTGATGCTCTGCACTGCATGCGTTTTCTGGTGACATCAGCCTCTTACTGATCAGAAGGGAGCGTGGACCCCAGAGTCTCTTGATTCTCAGAACTCCCCAGCAGGATTTTTAAAAGACAGGATCTCATGCTGCAGCTCAAGTAAGGGGAACTCTTGAAGTGAGCATGTGAGCCTCAGTCTTCTGAGTGCTGGGATTACAGGCACGAGCCCACACACCTGGTGGCAGTTATCCTTGAAGCCTTTTCTATCCTCTTGTGTGAAATTCAGCTGCCCATCACAATAATGAAATACTGGACACAAGAAGCTTAAAAGGAGAAAGGGTCCATCTCAGGCTACAGTGCTGTGGGTAAGGAGAAAGGGTCCACCTCGAGTCACAGTGTTGTGGGTAAGGAGAAAGGGTCCACCTCGAGTCAGTGTTGTGGGTAAGGAGAAAGGGTCCACCTCGAGTCACAGTGTTGTGGGTAAGGAGAAAGGGTCCACCTCGAGTCACAGTGTCATGGATAAGGAGAAAGGGTCCACCTCGAGTCAGTGTTGTGGGTAAGGAGAAAGGGTCCATCTCGAGTCACAGTGTTGTGGGTAAGGAGAAAGGGTCCATCTCGAGCTACAGTGTTGTGGGTAAGGAGAAAGGGTCCATTTCGAGCTACAGTGTTGTGGGTAAGGAGAAAGGGTCCATTTCGAGCTACAGTGTTGTGGGTAAGGAGAAAGGGTCCATCTCGAGCTACAGTGTTGTGGGTAAGGAAACTCTGTGATGCCCTGGGCACGTTCTCCTGGGGCTGCAGGAAGGCGGTAACTGTGACCGCAGTGGCTGATACTCACCTCATTGCCTGGAAGCAAAAGCGGGAGGTGAGGCCTGGAGTCCCGCCACACACGTTGAGGGCAATGACCTAGAGACTTCCACCTCCCCACAGCTCTGCAGGCTGAGGGCCAAACCTTCCACACTGATAGGGGATCATTCAAGATCAAGACCGCCAACCCAAGTGCAGGACTGCACACCTATCATCCTGTCAGTCACTCAAGGTAGAGGCTGGAAGGTCAGGAGTTCAAGGTCATTCTTGGTCATGCTGTGAGTGTGATTGCTAGCTTTCATTGTCAACACCACCTGTAATCGTGAGGGAGGGACTGTCTCTGTTGTGTTAGCCTATGGGGATGTCTGTGAGGAACTGTCTTCTGGTCGACAGGTGCGCATTTGGAGGTCAGAGGTCACCCTTACAGGAGCTGTTTCTTTCCTTCTGCCGTTGGCTCCTGGAGCTCAAACTCAAATCTTCAGGCTCGATAGCAGGTGCCTCACCTGCGAAGCCACCTTTCTGTCTGTCCCACTTTTGTTTCTCTGAGTGCTCTTTCAAAATGGATCATTATTTATTTTATGTGTGCAGGTATCTTTTCTGCACGGATGCCTGTGGGTCACATGCTGGTATATACCCTCAGAGGCAAGATGAAGGCCCCAGATACCCTGGAACTGATGTCACAAACAGTTGTGAGTCACTGTGTGGGTGTGGGGAATCGAACCTGGCTCCTCTGGAAGAGTAGCAAGTGCTTAAGCGCTGAGCCATCTGTCCAGTCCCTGTCAGGACTCTTTTGAAAAGTTAATCGAGCAGATAGCCAACATAATCTCCTTTTGGAATTCCATGAGTTCAGGCTGGCCGGACCACCTCTGTGCCTCCATCATCCCCATCCGCGACCTGAAGTAGTGTCTCCTTCCTCGGCGACCTTCGCTTCCCTCCTAGACGGCATAGGACAGAGCCTAGATGCTAGCGTAGCCCCCGTGGACAGCTGTCGCTTCTCACAGGCCACTGCCGGTTTCAATTTTCCAAGTAACCCTCAGACCCAGCACGCACATAGTAGGCCCTTAAGGAAACAAACAACTAAACCCCCCTTTACTTGTGCCAGATTGCTCACCCCATCATTGTGCCTCGGCTGCTCCCCTGCCTTGCTGTATTTAGCCCGTCCTGTCCTGTGACAGCCACACATGGAGCGCAACAATGGGATCAGACTAACAGGTGACCCTGCGATTATCATCATCTACCAAGCTCGGGTCCAAGGCGGGCCAGCTACTAAAGTTGGGAGCCACCTGTGTGCAGCTCACACCGTGCTTCAGCTTGGGGCTGGAGTCTGCTCGGTCAGCTTGGGTGATGCACGGTCCTAGTCTCCTGGGACATTAAAGAAAATGGAGGGTGAGCACCCAGGGAAACTGAGTATCCATCAAGGATGTCCCTCTAAGGCAGGGGAGGCCATCCGCAGCCATCCGCAGCATGGCAGACAGCTGCCTGTGTCTCTGTTGAAATGTCCTAATTTATTGCTGGGGTGTCAGCTGGTGGGATAGGAGAGCTTGCAGAGCTAGCCCAGATGACAAGCAAGGGGTGCGGACATCTGAAGAAGGAATTGGGGTGCGGGCATCTGAAAAAGGAACCGCGCTGACAGGTGGAATGAGAGCGGATGCTAGAAGTGAGACTTCAGGACTGCAAGGGGAGGCCTACCGAGACTCTGCCTCCTCCCACTTCCTTGAGGGAAGGCGCTTTACCCCCCTCCCACACCCTCTCCCTCGCCTCTCTCCTCTCTTGCCATCTTTAAAAACCACACGCAGGCAGAAATCAATCCATCAAATGTCATTACAGATTTATTAAAGCCTGGTGTAGAAAGACATTTAGCAGTGCCATCTCCAGGAAGCGTAAAAAGAGCACTTCGATTCAGTCGTGTGCTTTGAAAATCTAAATATATTTTTATCATATAAATAATTCTTTTCATGTTTTAAGTGCATCTGTGTGTATGGGCTTCCCCTCCCCTGTATCTTCACTCTTTCAATTTCTATTTTTTTCTCCCCCAAATTGGCCAAAGTCTGAAATGACGGACACCTGCCAAGCTAATGGTGTCGGGAGGTGCCTCTGCCATCTAGCACCGCTACCAGAGGATTCCAGAACTGTGGGTCAGTGTCTGTAGCGTCACAGTGAAGAAAAGCCTCTGGCAAAACTCTCAGAGAACATGCCCAGGTCTTTACGTCGACAGGGAAGATTCTCAGGGCGGATCATGGTGAGGTTTCGAGTGGGAGCCGTCTGTCTTAAAAACCTGCTGAGGGAGGAGGAAAAGGGACTCTTTTGTTTTCCCTTTTGCTACAAACAGAAACTGAGTTATCAAGTTTAAAAGTGTAAATAATTCACCTAGAGACAGTTTTTTGATGGAAACAAGGGGCTTCACACCACCCTGGTGAGTATGCTGCTGTGTCTTCATAGTAGCTAAAAGTATTATCAGTTATTTAGGGCTTTAATTACATTCTCAGAGTAGAATGAGTTCTCTTAAAAAAAAAGCCCACTCTTTAGATGTAAAAAATAATGGCTTTTGTGATATAATTTAAGGGCTTTCTTCATTTCCGCCATCAGAATTTATTTCTAGTGATAAAATTGTATTAAAACTGTCTCTTTGTGCAGGTAACTTCCCGGCAAGGGCAGCATAGGCAGGCAGGCACATGCTTGATGTGGGTCCATGCCAAAGCCATTTTTATTCCTCAAGGGACTGATGGGGTCGCTGCTGTTGCCCTGGTTTAGGTCCTAAGGGATATCACACCTGATTGTTTACAGTGAGGGGTGGTGGGGACAGGATGGTGGCGCCTAGGGACCAAAGAAAAGAGGCCCGCCTGTTCTGAAATATTCATTCTTCCCCCTGGAAGATCATTTCCCAGTTGGACCTTTGGGTGGTGATGAGGTGGCAAAGACCTTTGGAACTTTGCAAACAGTGTTGGCCTTGAAAATGAGTTTCAGGATGTTGGGAAAACAAGGGAAGTATTTTCCAGATTCCTAGAGAAGCGGGCAGTAGATGCCTGTCTGTGATGAGGCCGTCTGGCCACACGGTGGTATAATCTTCCCAGTGGATCACTTTGGGTTTTGTTATTTTCATCCTTTTTCTTTTCTTTTTTTTTTCCTTTTTTTCTCCCCTGTCTTCTTCATTGCAAGGACAATTTATAAGCCTCCTAAACAAGTGAAACATGGTTTTGATTAAAACAGCCTGTTGGCTCAATAATCTGTGTAATTTTAAAAACATCCTTAATGCCGCGGAGGAACACGATGATGTCAGGAATGGCCTGGGGCCCCATTACAACAGTACCGGATAAATAAAGAGCAGAAGCCCGGGGTCATAAAAACAAAATTAAGCTAATGTTTCAAAATTTGACAATTATGAATTCTTCCTCTAAAGAAGACATTAAAATAATTTTTTTCTTTGTTTCCCAGGCACTATTAGATAAAATGCAAAGAGGCTAGTTCTACATGGATGAGTTTGTAGTTTTCCCACGGGGTAAAGCATGCCTTTAGAGGAAAACTCAGTCAAATCAGGGCATCGGTTCCTCCTTGGATCCGGCGACCGGATGGTGCTCATGCAGACAGACGGCCGTGGTTCTTAGAATTTCTCAAGAAACACAGCCCTAATTCTTCCATAAGCTATCGGAAGTGAATGATCAGGGGAAAGATGACAAACATATTGTTTTTGTTTTTTTTTTCTCCAATGCAAAACAATCCCGCATTGTGGGCCAGTCTGGTAGGAAACAGAATCAAGTAAATATAAGAAAATCTGCGTCCGTACACGGCGATAGAGTCAGTATATACAAGTATGTACAGCATAGGGTTCCCAGCAGAACAGCCTGTTTGTCCCCCCTCCTTCTAGTGCACCAACAACGTACACCCAACATGCAGGAGAGAGTAGTGACCGCCCACCGAGCATTCTACAGGTATGGCTGCAGTCATTTTCTCTGAAAACAATTCGTCTGCTTTCTGAATATAAAAATGTTTGCCTCTGTTCCGGAAGCAAACACTTCCCTCCAGAGCAAGGATAAACGTGGTTCCTGAAAATCCTTCTGAACCCCTCCGTCCCCACCTGGAGCCCAGTTACTTTTTTTTTCTTTTCTTTTTTCTTTTTTCTTAAAAATTAAGATAGACTCAAAATCTGGAATGGATGCAAGGGACATTTCCCAGCTTGTCACAGAAGACTCCTACAGAACCAGAAACAGTTGGCCGTCACAGGTCCGCTTGGATATTCAAGGGGTTTGAAAGTTCGTGGTTTGTCCTGCTGGGATCCAGCTCTTAGGAAGCAAGCCCAAGGGGATGAGAAGGTTTGCATCAGAGACCTAAAAGTGTGTAGCAAACTGGGGTTTGATGACACGGAAGAACCCTGAGCCAAAGGCCACGTTTTGGCACGTTTGTTACGTTTGCGGCGGGAAGAAGGAAGGCAAAGGCTTGCCGTCTCGACTCTGACTTCTGCGGGCTTTCTCTCCAGGCGGAACTGACCCACACTGTTTCAATTGTTTCTTCGGTGCAGACCGGTGGAACTTTCTGTCCTTCCATATCTGCACACACCTTTATAACTCCGGAATGTTCCAGAAGTCATTTAGAAAGTGAAAATACGACTGGACCCAGCTCTATAGTTGAGACATAATCAGAGATTGTTCGTTCTATAAATATTAGCCTTCGCCTGGGGACAGACAGTCAGATGTAGGTTTCAGGTGCAAAATAATTCAGAGAGCATACTGGAATATATTTCCTGAAAGGCTTCAAGGGAGTGCTTAGATTTAGATTTTTTTTAAAGCAATGTATTTTTTTTTCAATTTTTTTTTAAACATCTCCTGGGGGCTCCAACCAAAAGTTATTACTTTTATTTCCAAAAACTGTTTTAAGCAAATAAACCCAGTTCAAGGGGCTGTATTTGATCGTCTCCTTCAAACAGACGTTACTGTAGACGGCCCTCGATGGCAGTGTATGGCTATTGTCACGTCATTTGTATGCTGAAGGGTGCCAAGCCAGGGTGTCACTTCTTGGAAGAGCTATTTTACTCTGAATATATTTTTCCAAGGGAAACGGACAGTCTTGTTGCAGAAATATCACTCCACCTGGTACTAGCATTTTAAGGCAGGCCATTTCTAATCCATAAAACATTTCCACTATTGCACGCCAACCCCCCCCCCCCCCCCCAAAAAAAAAGCTTTGGGTCGCCTTGTGCATGAATAACTTTTGGAGGCACTACTAGGCCTGTTAGCCAAGGGTTCATCGCTATTGGAAGGAAATTTTAACTAGAGACCGGGAATTATATATCTGCGTAGGCTTCTAACACCATCACAGGAACCTAAGGACAGAGGTGGCTTTTACTTTGGATGGAGAGGTCAGATTCTAGCCGGGAAATTCTAAAGATGATGCACAGTTTTTCCTGCCATGGAGATGCAGCTCTCCATCCAGAGGGCTGGAGATTGACATCTCTTCCTCCAGCTCAATCTTTGTCTAAAAGTATTTTATGGCTATTTGGAGAAAGTGCCACACAGAGGAAGGGAGAAAATGAAATTAGCATTTTCGCACCTCACAGAGGGAGCAAAATAAACCGAAAGTTGAGTTTTGAAAATTTTTTTGTTGCCTTTTGCCTCTTCAAAACAGACACCACTGAATTTGCTTTAGAACTATGTATGCACGTGCAGTTTATAGCCTTCAGCATATTCCCTTGTTGTTATTTTATATTCATTTCCACATTGGCACTCTATTCAGGGGAGAACGGACCATGGGAATATGGCACTTTATATGTTCTTATTTAATGTGTGTGCGTGAGTACTTGCATGTATATGTATGTGTATCACGTGTGTGTCTGCTGAACTTGGAGGCCAGAACTTGAGTGGCCACAAGGGTGCTGGGAACTGAACCCAGGTCCGTTGTAAGAGCAGCCGGTGCTCATAACCACCGAGTCACCTCTTTAGTCCTAAGAGAAGCCCTCTGCTGCTGTCTCTTCCTCCCCTCTTCTCTTCCCCTCCTTTTATAAAAACATTGAACACATTTAAAAATGACCCCCCCCCCCCCAAAAAAAGAGGAAAAGGCCTGAGGCTTGTCAGATAACCTGATCAGTGACCGATGATAAACAGAATCTGGGAACCTTGTATGACCTGTGTCTTCAGGTTGACTGAAAAGTTTTATAAGATTCTTATCACTGTCCTATCCAGACGGTAGACATCTGTGAGCTTCAAGCATATGAATGCAGGTATGCTCGTGCACCCACACACACACTCACACACACATAAACTCACACACACACTCATATACGCTCACTCACCTCCTCCCAACACGGCACTGTAATTCATGTTTTCTGTTGCAACAGAATTTGGGGGATTTTGCTCAGAACATTAGTTATGTAAGAGCCGAGCAACCAAGCAGGCATATTTTGGTGGTGAGTTTTTAGGGAAATCTATTTGTGTTCTCAACAAAATTCCTTGGGGGCTGTTTGGGCTATCCAATTTATTTTTACAGCTTTTAGGCCTTAACCTATTTGGAAGTTCTTTTTCCTCCCTGTATGTTTTTCACAAGGAAAAAAAAATCCTTATTGTGAAAATATTAGAATTCTGACCCTCAGTGGATACTGTCCTCAGATGTCTGGGCAGTGGCTGGTGAATCAGTCCTGTCAGAAACTGAAGGGCCGAGATCAAAGGTGACCGGTTTGGGTGCTTCTCCTACTTCCGGGATACACACGGTAGGAGCCTAACAAGATGGGTTGAGAGAATTTGCTGAATAAATTGCTTTTCCTGTTGGGCCTTGTACTGTCAGAGCTTATGATGTCTATCTGCAGATTTGCTGAAATACATAAAATTTAAATATTTGCATATATATATATATTTTTTAATGGCCTCTTCGCGTTTCAGCCGGTTGGTGGCCTTAGCTGGAAGGAGGCGTGGAGAAGGAAAGGGTACCTCTCATTGTCTCTGATCCCAAAGGGTGGCTGAAGAGTGGAGGTACTCAAAGGTAATTTGCATATCATTCCTCTTCCACTTCTGTGGTTCCAGCTTATCTGAGGGAGGAAGGAAATGGTACGCAAGCAGATAAAAACATTCTCCTGGAGTTCAAGCTATTTCATTTTTTCCCCTCTCTCCAGGAAGAAGTTTCTAGAAGCTTCCCAGGCTTGCCAAATGAAGACAGGCCTGGTGTCTAGAAATATACCGAGCTGTGCACGGCATGGTGCCGGCTCAGATCTTGTTTTCTGCAGAGAACATTAACAGCTGTCTCTCAGCGGCAACGTTCACAGTTGCCAAGTGACAACTCAGTAGTCTAACCAAATTTATCAATATTTTTGTCTCTCGCCTCCCACCTCACCCCACCAGAGAAATTGCACTAACAGAACCATATAGATTATACTCGAAACAGCAATTTATTCTTATTTTCTTCTTAGGAGTGAACCGGAGTGAACCGGAGTGAACCGGTGACCTAGGAGTTCGGAGCTGTAGTGTGTCCTCCCGGGTGTGTCACCAGCTCCGCGTTTGCTTTTGGTTGGTTCCAGAGGATCTGAGTTATGTAGCTTTGCCTAATAACCCTGGGTTGGAGCAGGCAATTTTTATCAGCTTCACGGAACCCCGTGCTCATGTATTATCCCCCCTCCCCCTTAATAGAATCTCCCGTTGAAGGACAGAGCTCAGCCGAGCCCACCCTTCCATCTTAACCCATCCGAAGACGGTCCTTTCCAGCTGAGTTCCGTTCATTTCTGGTTGAACAGGTTAAGCAGACAGACCTCTCTCTGTTCTCAATTCACTTTATGATCCTCCCATCATAAAAAATAATATCAGCACCTTGCTTTTCATGTCAGAACTACATCCGAGCCGCTGTTCCCTGTGCCCATGAGTAAATCCCATAAAAGCCGCTCCGTTGTACTGTTGTTATTTTTCCTTGTGGGTGATTGATTGATGGATGAGTGCTGACACTTCAATGAAGCTATTTCGCCTGCCATCTCAATCCGATGATGTGCGGGGTATATTTTCCGTCCATGCCTCATTACTTCAGAATGACATTCCTGGAACTTCATTTACTTTTCCCCTCCTTCCCTGAAGCACCATATTTTTCCCCATCTAGGTTATGCATGCCATAAAAAAAGCAATTTGCTATTATATGTGGCATAAGGGCAACACTTTCCTTAGGAGGTAAATAAGTTTTTTTTTTCTTTTTTTTTCTTCAAATTTTATTTTAAATCCCAGTGTCGAATTTAGGGATCATGTCAAAATTTCCAAGACATTTCCAACAGGCAGCCTTTATAATAAATGGTGAAAAGGATGTATTTGGCTTCATTTTGTCAGTCTCCCCCCCCCCCTTTTTCTTTTGGATAACCTTGGTAATTAAAACAACAACACAAAATAGTCATTTGTTTCAGAATATTGTGCTGAGAATAGTTTAAATATTTCACCTATAGCTGAGTAGCAGTTTACAATACAATCCAGACTTGGCTGTCCTATGAGAATAAAGAGACCATTGTTTAAACGAAATGATGGATTTATCTATTATAGATTACTCTCCATTGTACAGAAAATGCTCAGCTAGAATAACCGCATCTTCCCCTGCGCTTCCAAGCTGTGTACTAGGTCTGTGAGACTTTAATATTAAAACATGCTCTTAGCTTTTCCAAGTTGACTTAGGACCTGATTTTAATCTGTGTAATACAGTATTCCCGTTAATAATAACGTGTAATTAAGACATCCGTTAAAAATCCATAACGTTAATTTAATGGAGAAAATCTAATACAGTTCTATTGGAATTTTTACGTTAAATTAACTTTAACGGGCTTTTAATGGATGTCTTAATTAGATCTCATTATTAACGGGAATATTCCACAAATTAAAATTGGGCCCTTAAAGTTTTAATGAAAAAAGTTGCAGGAACACGTTTAAAACGGACACCCTGTTTTCATGCATTCTGCTGGTTCAAAGGAGAAGCTGCACTTGAGAGGCAACAGGTCCGGGAAGGAGGGATTGCCAGTGAAGGTGTCCACTTCACCTGGCACTCTCGGTGATGCCTTGCCATCTTGCTTTCTCTGGGGTTCTAGTCTGCAGGGCTCCCAGTTTGCAGGGCTCATCCTACAGTGGTGCATGCTGGGAGCTAAGCTTACAAAACCACTCAAGATAACCATGGAGGACGCACTCCACAGGAAAAAGCCTTTGGCAGCAACACGGTTAAGCCTGTCTATTCCAACAACTTTCACAGAAGATGAACATGGTTGGGAGGTTTTCTTGGCTCAAACTCCGGTTTAACTTAATAACTCTTCTACTCTGCAGTGATTAATGGCTCCCCGGTGCAGGGGCAGGACTAGGGAATCCAGGTGCAACCTTAATTGTTACACTGAACAGAAACATTTCCTTTAGACAAACGTTCCCAGGGGGGTTATAAATAGGAAATGGACGTTACCATGAAAAGTAAACTCCCAAGAGCAGCCCATTTGGACATTAAACCATGAAGAGTGATGTGCCCCCTCCCTTTCCTGTTACAAACTGACAAAATAAGTGCGTCAATGCTCCCAGTCATTATTTTTCCTCGGTGGCACTTTGTTTCTTCCTGACGGTGAAGAGGGCCTCAGAGATGCGACAGTCCCATTGCAGTTTATCAATGAAAATCTAATATCGTCCATAAGGAGAGAAGTGGGAATCAATACTTCATTACCAAATTGTTAGTGAGGATGAAGAGAAATGGTTGGTGGGATTTTTTTTTTCTTTTTCTTTTTCTGCAGTCTTCTTGGAGCTGGGTGTCAGGAAGAGGTCAGTGGTCCAATGTCAGAAGCAAGGGTGCAACGAACGGAGAAGGGCTGAGTGAGGGAGATCCAGGCAGGAAGATCCAGGCTAAGGCATTTGTCCTGCAGAGACAATCAGAACAGAGAAAACAGTGTTATTTCTAGAGTAGTGGCCACTGTGGGCAGCTATCTTTTCCAGCTGGCTGTCTGCCCTCGCTTGCTTTCTATTGCTGTGATGAAGACCACGGACCAAAAGCAACTTGGGGAGGAGAGGGTTTTCTTGGCTTCCACATCATAGTCCATTCCTGAGGGAAGTCAGGACAGGAACTCAAGGCAGGTAACCTGGAGGCAAGAGCTAAAGCAGAGGCTGTGAATGAGTAGCACTTACTGGCTTGCTCCTCATGGCTTTTCAGCGTGCTTTATTTTCTTTTTTTTAAAGATTTATTTATTATATATACAATCTTCTGCCTGCAAGGATGCCTGCACACCAGAGGAGGGCACCAGATATCATTATAGATGGTTGGGAGCCACTTGTGGTTGTTGGGAATTGAACCCAGGACCTCAGGAAGAGCAGTCAGTGCTTTTAACCTTTGAGCCATCCCTCTAGGCCCAGTTTGCTTTTTTTTTTAATGTGTAAATGAAGACCGTGTTGGGCCCCACATCGGGCAAATGCAAATAGAGACTGTGAGTTCCTTTCCCGGCAGCCCAGACCCAAATAATCACACAGAAATTATACTAATTACAGCACTGTTTGGTCAATAGCTTAGGTGTATTCCTAGATAACTTTTACATCTTTTTAATCTTTTTTTTTATTGAGCTATACTTTTTCTCTGCTCCCCTCCCTGTCTCTCCCCTCCCCTACAACCCTCTTCCATGGTTCCCATGCTCCCAATTTACTCAGGAGATCTTGTCTTTTTCTACTTCCCATGTAGATTAGTCCATGTACGTTTCTCTTAGGGTCTCTAGGTTCTCTGGGATTGTGAAACTTTTACATCTTAAATTAACCCATTTCTATTAATCTGTGTATCACCACAAGGCTGCGGCCTACCAGTAAGGTTCTGGCGTCCTTCTCCTTTGGCAGCTGCATGGCGTCTCCCTGACTCCACATACTCCCTCTATATATCTCTGTTCTGATTTCCTGCCTGGCTTTACTCTGCCCTGCCCTAGGCCAAAGTAACTTCTTTATTAACCAATGATAATAAAACATATTCATTGCATACAGAGGGGAATCCCACATCAGAAATGGCGCAGAGGTTAAGAGCACTGACTGCTTTTCAGGAGGTTCTGAGTTCAATTCCCAGAGACCACATGATGGCTCACACCCATCTGTAATGAGATCTGGTGTCCTCTTCTGGCAGGCATGTATTCAGGCAGAACACTATGTACATAGGAAAGAAATAAATCTTAAAAAAAGAAAAACAAACACATAATCTATATTTCACCAATAAGAATTTCTGGAAAAATATAACTTGTGTTCTCTCCCCCAGAGAGAGCACTCATTCATAGTTGGCTCTATTTCTGCTCATGTGCGTCTTCTTTTTTTTCATGTGTTTGCTGAGGTCCACATAGCCACTGGTTTGGCCTAGCGCCTCTTGTTGAATTTTTCAGTGGAAAACATTGTTGGATTTGTGTCTGATGATGGACAGTGTGGCTGTAGTTTGCTAACCCACTCTTATCGTCTTGAACATGGACTTGCTTTCCAGTTTTATTCAGTGGTACAAAACACCCGGATAACCGTTGAATATCTAGAGCTTTTCAGTATGTTGGGGTTTCATCAGCTCACCTCCCAGCTCTAGTTTTTGAGTCGAAAGAAGTGAATGTTTTCATGGTGAGAAAACGGGAATAGAAACGAATCGGAAGGCCAGGCAGGATAGCTGAATGCATCAGCACTGGGGGTGACTGAGTTTTGAGTTTGAAGCTCGCCTGGACTATATACTGAGACTCTCAAAAACCTAACCCTGAGTAAGGTGGCTCAGCAAGAAAAGGTGCTTGCTCCTGAGCCCGAGGAGCTGGGGCTTATACAAAGGGAGGGGGAACTAATTCTTCTAAAGTGTCCTCTGACTGCCATGTTCAGGCTGTGACGTGTGCGGCCCTCCCCCAAACACAAATCAATGTAGAAAATTCTAAAGCCGGAAGGGGAGAAAAAGAGGAAAACTAAGGAACAATCTTCTTCCCTCTTGCTGTTACATTTCCTGCGAGTAACCTATCAGTGACCTCAGCTCGAAAAGCATAGAGGCACTTGCTTGATTTCTTTACTTACTTTTTATTTTTTGTCAGGGGTTTTATTCCTTACTCTTATCCTGGAACTCGCTCTGTAGACCAGGCTGGCCCTGAACTCACAGAGATCCGTCTGCCTCTGCCTCCCGAGTGCTGGGATTAAAGACATCCGCCATTAAACCTGGCTTGCAGCAGGAGCTCTTAACTGCCACAAATCATTTATTTTTAAAAGTTGTGTGTGTATGTATGAATGCATGCATGCATGTATGCATGTACATACTGTGTGTGTACATGTGATGTGCCCCCTGCAAGCAGAATAACTTGACGGCCGCAGCTGTTTCTCCCAGGTGGGTCCCAGGTGACAGGAAGGTAATGGATGCTGTTGCTCCTGTCAAGGAATGATGCAAACTGCTAAACATCTTGGCAATTTAGAGGCAGATTCACAGGGCATCTGAGTGCAACTGCTTTCAAATTCCAGATATGAGGGCCTTGTCTTACAGTCTAGACACGAAGCTGACCCCAAGGGCAAAGTCCCTGGGAGTAGCTAAGCCTGGTGGTGCTGTGCGATTGTGATCCAAGGATCTGAGAGACGGAGGCGAGAGGGTCAGAAGTTCCAGCCCAGTTGGAACGACTTGAGACCCCGCCTCAAAACCAAACAAACAATGACGAAGTTCTTCATATCCCAGCACGGAGAGATGGAAGGCATGGTGTCTATGGAAGGTCAGTGTACTGAGGGTCGGTGGGCGGAGACTTGATCTTAAGTCATTTTGGGCCAATAGGTGCTGTTCCCCTTGCCCCGTTAACTTAGAAGGAGGAGAAGGAGGAAAAGGAGGGAAGTACCACTTTATGTTTTTCTCTAGTGTCTCCCCCTGGGGGAGGCTTTAAAATAAGATCCTGGAAGAAAATTAAAAGTAGAAAATTAAGGAAGGCCATAAAGAGTGTTCCATTTTCTTTGCCTGCAGTGGATTACATAAACTGGGTTAAGGAAGAAAGAAACCAGAGAAAGTGACATTACAGACTCTCAGTCTCTGTTGAAGCCCTAACTTTGTTGCTTCAAAAGCCTTTTTCTACCCCCTAAAATGTTGTGCTACTGTGAGAAAAAAGGAAACAAATAAACCATTTAATTACATATCTAAAAAGTTGTAGGCTATGTTCATTAAGAAGAGTTTGGGAGGGAGAGCCAGGCGGAAAAGATAGAGCATTATTTTCATATTCATTAAGGAGTCACCAACAGTTGTTTAGAATTCTCTGTACTTTAACTTTGGTCATTGTGCTGGCTAGTTTTCTGTCAACTTGGCAGAAGCTAGAGTCATCTGAAAGGAGGGAGCTTCAGATGAGAAAATGCCCCCACTAAGATCCAGCTGCAGGGCATTTTCTTAATTAGTGATTGATGTGGGTGGGCTGGGTGGGCTGGGTGGGCTGGGTGGGCCGGGTGGGCCCCGCCCACTGTAGGTGGTGCCATCACAAGTGTGCTATTCCTGGGCTGGTGGTCCTGGGTTCTATAAGAAAGCAGGCTGAGCAAGTCATGAGGAGCAAGTCAGTAAACAGCACCTCTCCATGGCTTCTGTATCCTGCCTCCAGGTTCCTGCCAGACTTAAGTTCTTCTTACTTCCTTCATTGGTGAACAGTGATGTGGAAGTGTAAGTCAAACAAACCCTTCCTGTCCAAGTTGCTTTGGCCACGGTGTTTCATCACAGCAATTGTGACCCTCATTAGGACAGCCAAACTGGGTTTTTTATCCCTCTGCTGAATTGTTTGGGTCAGTGGTTCCGTTCCCCAGCCCCTGCTCCACCTTTCCTGTATCTTCTGCTCTTTTTGGGATGTTCCGTCACACTGCATCAAGAAGCACGTTATGATGATAGGAAGGGGATAGCAGGAGGCTGGGGTGTTAGGTCCCTGGTGCTGTGGAGAGTCCCCCTGGTGCTGTGGAGAGTCCCCCAGGTACTGTGGAGAGAGCCCACACCCAGGTGGTGTGGCTCTTCACAGCACAGATGTTTTGGAGAGCTCGATGCAGGTCTGGTCGCCCACCCTCAACACTGCGCATATCTGAAGACTACATTCTATCTGAGATTGACAGGCTGTTGAGCAACACCCTTGGCCACTCCACACAGGTTCCCACGACACCTGGTTTCAAGGCATGTTCATGTACATACACACATTCTCTTCTGGAACGGACCAAAGCTGAGAGGTCTGGGAGATTTGCCCCTGTGGTGAGCAGGGATAAGGAGCACGTGACAATGGACTCCTCTTGTAGGGCTCCTCAAAGGTATTTGATTGACAGTAGAAAATACAAGTGAAATAGTAATGTTGAAAATAAAAAAAAATCATTAAAAAAAGAAACTATGACAAAGAGATTAAGTGAAAACGGAGACGGGGACTTTTAATGATGCCATCCTTGGAGAAACCCGCAGTTAATATTTTTCAAATTGATTTACAATTTGAAAATCCAAATTGGCTCCTTCTCATTGCTCGGTCTCAGCATCAGTGCCTCATTTAATTTTTCCTAAGAGAAATCTCTCTGCGAAGAAACCCTTAAACTTTAGTGGACAAATTTCACTCTTACGGAGAATAAAATAATTGCTTAAGTGCATGGAACACTCTGATGTTCAGACACAAATTCACGTGGCAGATCACGCTTCAAAACCTCTCTTATTTTATTGTGCTGAAGGCTGGCCTTGAACTTGAGCTCCTCCACAGGGGTGTGTCCCCACGTCCATACCCTACTGAATGTCCTGCCTCCTGCAAGACTGTCCTGGAGCCCAGCGTGGCCATGGATGACCTTGAAGTGTAAGTCTCTTGCTTCCAACTCCCGAGTTCTAGGATTACAGGCACACGGTACCATACCACCCAGTGCTGCGCTGGGGATAGAACCCAGGTCTTCATGTGTCTTAGGCAAGCACGCTGCCCACTGAGTCACACACACACACACACAACAACACACACACACCCGCCATGGCCTTATGCTAATTCTTTTCTTCCACTTAGGTTTTTTTTTTTTTTTTCTATCATTGAAAGCAGAGACTGAGATGAACTGCTCTGGAAAGGGAAGTCTCTCTCTCTCTCCCTCTCCCTCCCGCCTTCTCTCTCTCTCTCTCTCCTCCTTCTCTCTCTCTCTCTCCTTCTCTCTCTCTCTCTCTCCTTCTCTCTCTCTCTCTCTCTCTCTCTCTCTCTCTCTCTCTCACACACACACACACACACACACACACACACACACACGGCCGAGTTTCTTTGTGGTGCTTGGAGGAACTGTGATTTTTTTTTCTTTCCTCAAACATCAAAGGGTCGAGCCAGTTAAAACCACTTAGCGTTTCGGCAGTGAGTTGTGCTGGCCGTCCGGACCCACCAGCGTGCTGTGATTTGTGTGATTTACTGATCCTGTCACGATCAGATACCAACCCAGCCTTCCCTTCCAGAGGTCCCTGAAGTGACTTAGCCAAGGTGACGTGACCATAAGTAAAATGGATTGTTCTAATATTCTATATTCAAGACTGAGCAGTGGTGGCACACACCTTTAATCCCAGCACTCGGGAGGCAGAGGCAGGCAAATCTCTGAGTTTGAGGCCAGCCTGGTCTTCAGAGTGAGTTCCAGGACAGGCCCCAAAGCTACACAGAGAAACCCTGTCTTGAGCCATTCCCCCTAAGAAAAAACACAATAAAAAACTATTTATAAAGTAAATTCAACATAAATATATGTTTTCTTGATTTCAAAGCCTTTACTCTCAGGCCCAGGCCCAGCTGTCCCTGACTTCAGTAGGATCTGCACCCGGAGACCAGGGCTGCTTCATCAAGGGTGGTTTCATCCCACCCATGAGGAGGGACACAAAGTACTGTTATTTATCTGGATAATCTTCTCCTTGGAACACAGGAATATAAATGACATGCTAGCTGATAATTAACACGCTGGAAGAACTTAACATTTGAACTTCTTTTAAAGCTTGGTTTGTAGTAAATCTCACAGGTGTGTCAAATGCATGATAGAGTCAGGCGGTGATGACTCACTCTTTTAATCCCAGCACTCGGGAGGCAGAGGCAGGCAGATCTCTATGAGTTTGAGGCCAGCCTGGTTTACAAGAACCGGTTCCAGGACAGGCTTCAAAGCTACAGAGAAACCCTGTCTCAAAAAACTGAAAACAAAACAAAACAAAACAAGCATGATAGACTCATTAGGACCCAAGCCAAAGCAACTGCCCACTGTTGGAGGCAGGAGACTTTTCCGTGGGATTTTCTAATCAGCAGCAGAGCAAACATCTTCCACAGGACCTCTGTCTCCTATCACTGGCCCCAGCTGACTGCACACTGGGCTCCCAGGAAGTATTGCTTAGAACATGCTCTCGGATGGCCGGCTGCTTGTGGCCCTTGGTAGCTTTCTGTAGCTCTCACCAAACCCCTGACCAAAGAGCTTAAAAGAAGAAGGGGTTCTTCTTCTCATTGTCCCAAAAGTTTCAATCCCCATGGCAGAGAAGACGTCAAGAGAAAGGGGGATATAGGAAGGGGACCAGCAATGGTCCTCAAGGCCATGCTCTGGTGACTTTCTCCCTGCAATGATCCCCCACCACTTCACCACCCGAAATAATGTGCCAGTTCTGAACCCATTAAGGGGCGCATTCTTTGATTAGGTCTCAGAGTCTCATGTGTCACGGACACACCCAGAGGTAGGCCTAATTACTCCCTGGGCACTTCCTTGTTCAGACCAATTAGGATTAGGGTCTCACTGAGCTACGCCAAATGGGTTACAACCCTCTGCCTCTCCATGTGCAGGATGGTGGCCGAAACCATCCCGGACAAGGTAACACTCCTGGGACCGCAGGGGAAACGGCAGGAGACAAGACACAGGGTCTTGTGAGAGTGGGGACAGCACTGTCACCAAATGCCATCGGTGTCCTTACTCTTGTGTCAGCTTGGAAGATCTCAGTGGCAGCTGCAGATCTCTTCCTTTGCACTCAGCCCTCAACCTGGGGCTGCCCAGGACAGAATGAAAGGGCTGCAGCGGAGCCTTGCCCAGAGCCATCTTCCTGATGGCGGATGACGGGATTACCGAGTCTTAACTGCTGAATGCTTATCCCTAATTATAATCAAAGGTGCGTCAATCTAAATAAAAAATGATAAGGTGGGAGCCAGCCCCTGCTATCTACTCCCCTCCAGTCCCCCATGAGCTTTTTAACATAAATCTGTTCTCAGTAGGATGCTTTAACGAAGCTTGGGTTGAATAATTATACAAAAGAAATGGAGCTAAGTGATAAGTAACACGTTTTTTTTTTTTTTGCAAGAAAGAATGGTTAAAGTTATTATTATTATTAAAGATATAAAGGAATAGTTTCTTTTTTGCTTTAAATATTTGCTTCTACTCTTTATTGGGTGCCCATCTTTGGCCTGAGGTATGACTACTGTTGTTTTAGTTGAGTGCATAAGTGTGTGTGTGTGTGTGTGTGTGTGTGTGTGTGTATGTGCACACGTGAACCACAGCATGTGTGAAGGTCCCAGAACAGTTTTCAGAGTCTTTTGTCTTCTACCCTAAGTATTCAGGTTGACAGCGAGCTCTGAGCCACCTCACTGCCTCCTCTTTAGTTCTTATAGCCCCCCCCCCCCCCCACGAAGCTTGCATGAACTGCTTTTCCTGTTTTTTCCTGCAGAGATGGGGATCAAACTCGAGGCTCTGTGCATGTGAGGCAAGCGCCCTGAGCACCCCCTCTTGCCGGCTCAGTCTGCTTGTTAACAGGACGACTGTGCCCTTTACTGGCTTCCCGACTCTGGGAAAAGATGTTTCTTCTGACGGCTTCTACGCTCACCAGATCAGAGACTTTACATCACCTTCCACGCACGGTAAGCATCCCCTAGAATGTGGTTCCTGGATCTGGAGAGATGGCTAAGTGGATAAGAGCACTGGCTGCTTTTCCAGAAGACCCGAGTTCAGGTTCTGGCTCATACAGACATCTGTAACTCCAGTTCTGGGGGGTTCTGATGCCCTCTTCTGGCCTCTGTGGGCACTGCATGCACATGGAGTATAGGCGTACATGTAGGCAAAACACCCATAAACATAAAATAAAAATTAAAAAAATATCCAGATTCCCTTAATGATTTTCTTTTCTTTTTTTGGTTGCATTATGTAGCATATAATAAAGTGGAAGTGCTTTGGAGTGAGATGTAGACTACATTTAAAAACATATGCATGAAATCCATTTATACTCGAGAAAGACGTCATCATGCCTCAGAAAATGGATTGTTCTTTCTTTCTGGAAGTTTAAAAATGAAAGCGGCAGAGAGGCCCTTCGATCCCTGCACTCCACACAGGGTGAATAGAAATCAGTTGTCACCTCAAATGGGAAGCCAAGAAAAGTTTTCTTCCTTTTAGACATGGAAAAGGGATAATGCAGCCTTTCCAGAGATTCGATGTTAAGCGAGAAAATGCAGTCCCAGCAGCCACCATTACATTAAGTGCCGGGTCCGGGCTCTGCACTTGGAAAGTCCAGCGGAGGGCAGCATCTTCTCCCTCTTACAGAGGAGCAAACAGAAGCCCGATCTGGGACGGGTGGGAAGGAAGGGTGCAGGAGGCAGCTGGTGGGGCTGGGTGTTTCTGCCCTCGAGACTGTTCTCAGCCAGTTCCTATTGCTCTTGCTGGAGCGGAGGAGAATATCCTGAAGGTGCGTCGTCCGGGAAGACTATATAATGAAGAATGATAAGGACTGAAAGACTGTCCAGCTACTGTCATCTTTTCAGAAGCTAAATTAAAAGGGAACAATGACCAGGGCGTCATCCTGAGAACAGAAAGTACAGTGTCCCTGGCGGCTTTGATGTTAATTATAATTTTGTGTACCGTGTCTGCAGATCTCATGTGGATGATGCTGCTAGGTGGTTGCTCTTGATGCTTGGCCACGGACGAGCGAAAGCGAGTGATTTGCCTGTACCCGTTCTTAGGGAACCACAGCCTCTGCTCCCAAACAGCCCTTACACTGTTTGAAAGAGGGCTACATGCTGGCAAACGTCACCATAAACAACCCGGACAGCTTCAAGTCGGCCGCCAACGACATGATTCACTGTGGCGCCCATCTTCTCTACGTGGGGCGTAGAGCCAAATGTTATTTATTTCCAGTGACTTCTGGCCAAATGAGGTTCACAGTGTAGACACCGCCGGAGGCTTCACTGGAGCTGAAACCGGGAGCTGTTGGCTCTTAGGAAACGCTGTCTGCCTTCAGAGCATGGAAAATAGTCATGGGGAGATTTTTTTTCTTTACCACTGGTGTTGTGGCTCTAAAGCCTCTGTGGCAGTGTCTAGGCTGGCAAAAAGGCTGGCGTGGTGGGCCACATAAGCAGGCAGTTCAGGTGAAGCTTGCCTTTCAGGATGATCTCATTTTTGGGTGCTCACACCATTGATTCCTTCTGTTTTCTTCCTCCCTTCCTCCTTCCCTCCCTCCCTCCCTTCATTCTTTCCTGTCTTTCTGTCTTCCTTCCTTCCTTCCTTCCTTCCTTCCTTCCTTCCTTCCTTTCTTTCTTTCTTTCTTTCTTTCTTTCTTTCTTTCTTTCTTTCTTTCTTTTCTTGAGTCTGGTCTTATTCTTGCTCTGTAGCCAGGGTAGATCTGGTGCTCTGGAATGGAATTTTAGGTATATGCCATCAAAAATAAAAACTTATTTTAAAATTTATGTGTGTGTGTGTGTATATGCTATGTGTGTTCAGGGGTCTAAGGCAGGCAGAAGAGGACAGCGGGGGTCCCCAGAGCTCACACTGGTGGTGTGAGTTACCTGGTGTGGGTCCTGGCGACCTAGAAAAGTGGAAAACGGTCCAAAACTGTGAGATTTTTATTTAATTCTTATACCGATACCTGAAGGAAGCTCTCATGACCTCTGTTTAGAGAGCTTGAGACTGGGAAATAGAGATTTAGGGGACAGGATGACGTCATGTGCCAGGAAGTGGCAAAGCTAGGGAATGCACGATGCTGTGCTGCCCTGTCCTTGATGCACATCTCTGTCTCCGTGGTAACAGCCACAGTTCCAAGCTGGATGGCCTCAGTGACAGCCAGATACTTCAGACGAGCCACATGAGTTACTGTTTCCTTTTTACATGGGAGGACCCAGAGGCTGTCGGTGTACTTTCCTGGTGACCCTGAGATAAAATCAAGAGTTGTCCTGAGTCTCAGATCAGTTAGTAGCAGTTCCTGAAGATTGCTCCCAGGAGCCAGGTCCCTTAAGATGCTAAAAACCAAACCAAACCAAAACAACAACGGAAAAAAGAAAAAAAACAAGACTGGGCATGGTGGCATGACTTCAATACCAACATTCGGGAGGCAGAGGCAGAGGCAGAGGCAGAGGCAGAGGCAGAGGCAGAGGCAGAGGCAGAGGCAGAGGCAGAGGCAGAGGCAGAGGCAGAGGCAGAGGCAGAGGCAGAGGCAGAGGCAGAGGCAGAGGCAGAGGCAGAGGCAGAGGCAGAGGCAGAGGCAGAGGCAGAGGATGGATCTCTGAGTCCCAGGCTGGAATGGTCTATATAGCAAGGTCCAGGCCAGCCAGGGCTACATGGTGAAATTCTGTCTTAAAAAAAAAAAAAAAAAGCGCGCAGTTATTTCTGAGCCCATGAGGTGGCTCAGAGAGTCAAGGCTCCTGATAACAGGTCTGCCGACCTGAGCTCAACCCCTTGGACTCACAGGGTAGCAGGAGAGAAACAATCCCTGCAAAGTTGTCCTTTGACCCCCATGCACATGCACCATGGCTGACAAGAACTGCCTTCCCCCAAATAAATAAATGAAAGAATTCACATATTTGTGTTTGAAGCGTAATAACCCATAGTTCATCCTCAGAGGACCCCTCCTTATTTCAGACTTCAGACTGACACCCCTGAGTTCCTTTTTCAACCCTCACTTGTTGTAAATAATATATCTTGTAAACAGTAGATTGACATGTTCAAACTTGGTCCATTCCTCCGCCTGTATAGAATTACAGAAACCGAAGTGAATGGTCTCAGGGCCACCCCCACCCCGACCTTCCTGTCATTATATAGATGTTGAAATGGAGGCACAGACATCTTGGGCGTTGAATGGCATTCATAATTGTAATTAGAAACACCTGTTAGTTATTATCTCAATTTTCGATTGCTGGGAGTCTACATGTTTAACCAGTCAAGAAATCTTGTTTTTAAATGTGTATTTGTTTTTAAATGGGTGTTTGGTCTGCATGTATATGTGTGCACCATTGTGTGGGTGATGCCCTTGGAGGCCAGAAGATGGCGTCAGATCTCCTGAAACTGGGGCTACAGAGGTTGTGAGTAGCCAGCCTCTCTCAAGGCTCAGAACTGAAGAATTGGAGTCCCCTGGAGGAGCCCCAACTGTGAGAATTCTCCAGCCCACTAAGTGGTTAATTTTGACAATACAGACAAGGAAAGCAAGGCTGTGAGGTGATGCAATAGTAGCGAGGCCAAAAGCTCACAGGCGGCAGGTGATCGCTGGCTTTCATGGACGTCCATCTCCGTCCTGCTCCCACTCCACAGAGTCACCACCCCTGAAGCCCACTTCAGGAGGCTTTGGTGGCCTCACGCATGACTGAGGCGCTGGGACTTTTTGTTCCACAGGAGACTAACATGCTTTAGTGTTTGAGAGCTTAACGGGTAATCTCTTTCATTTAATCAGTTGATTTTCAGCATCCCCTCCTCTCCGTCCTCCCCTTCCTCCTCACCCCCGTCTCCTTGACAAGCTGTCACTATGTAGCCAGGACCTTGCTATGCAGCCCCACACAGCAGGCCAGTCTCAGAATCATCACAACCATGCCCTAGTCGCTCCAGGACTGGGTCTGCCTCCTCTTATTTATTTTACCTTATTTTGTAGAGACACAAAAAATAACTTGTAAAATTATATTATACATTTCCTTGATTTCTTTTCTTCTCTGCCCATTCCTAAATCTGCATTTCTATATAAATTAAATTCTTTTATAGCACACATACACAAATAAACACTCCCAAGTAAAACGGAAAGCACACACCACTGTTTACAAAGACAGCCAACCTCACATATAAGCCCCAGTCCACAGGGTCTGCAAATCCTGGCTTCTGTTGATCAAGTGTTACCAAGGTTGCCCAGAAATGACCCCATGCCAGGCACTGTGGGAAGCATACAGAGCTTCCTATAGCAGGGCTGAGTGAGAATGGTCAGTGGTGCCATTTTCCAGAAATTTCCACTGGCTCCTGGGAGCGTGAAGTGACTAGTGTCACCATGGCTCTCAGAGGTGGACCCGGCCCGCCCACCAGGACCGCAGGCCTACACTGCCCCCTAGAGGGCGCTTCAGGCTCACAGCCTGTTTTCTGACAGGCTCTTCTGCCCCCAGATCATCTCCGGAACAGCGGTGATATGTATACTAAGCACCACACAGAATTTACTAGAAACCTTTCAGCACTTTCAAGCAGAGCTGTGTGTGACACAACAGGAAAGAGGATAAAGGGAGGCTGGCATGGGTACGCACAGCCTCAAGCTGCCCCTCCTGAGGTGGGAACGGGAGCCGGGCGCCCCTCCTGAGGTGGGAACAGGAACCGGGCACTGGTCCTAGGAAGCAGCCCGGGACTGGAAAGAAACGACAAGGGTTTTATTGACAAAGCAATGCCATCAGCTGAACTGTGTCCCCATGCACCCCCAGTACCCCAGCGTGGGTCTATTTGGAGGCAGCCTTTAAAGGAATAGTTAAAAGAGAAGAGGAAATGTGAACTCATTAAGTGTGTGCACACACGGGGATGACCCTGTGTACTCTCTGAGTGTGTACACGTGGGGATGACCCGGTGGGGATGACCCCGTGAAGAGGCTTCCAGAATATGGCTGTGTGTAAACCAAAGAGTGGCTTTGGAGGAAGCCAACAGTGCCCACACTGTGATCTTGGGCATCCAGCCTCCTAATGCTGTAAGAAAAACTGATGTCTGTGTAAGCCACCCCTCCCTAAAGTCTGTAGCATTTAATGGTAGCCTGAGCTGATGCAAGCAGGGAAGGGAAAATGAAGACCCACAGTTTGGGAATGACCACATGGGCCACTGGGCAGCCTGCCCCTCCACATTCTGGAAATGTTCTCAAGTGTGTGCTCACTTGGCTCTTGTGCTGGTTTGAGATGGAAAGGTCGTATGTTATTATTAAGGGCATTAAGAATAAATAAATGAAGTAGAATTGAAGCTCACGCATCTCTGTAGATCAACTTGGTGAGCAGCATGGCACTGTGGTGTGCTTGGAGAATTTAGTTTTGTGGAGGGTTACAAATACGCTTGCAGAAGGAAGTCCTTGGACAGTTCTTAGAAACTGTTGACTCTATTATTTGTCAGTTTCGACAGGGAGGTCAGAACCTTTGTCCAGGAGCTTGGAAAAACAAATTAGGCATCTCAGGTGTTTGTTCTAGACCAAGAAAAGTGGCTCAAGAAACTTCTCAGAGGTGGGGGGGGCATGGAGCATTCTAGAGGCAGCAAGCCCAAGGAAGTCTGGGGAGCTCCACCCTCACTTCCAGCATAGGAAGTTATTTTTTAGCTATTTTATAGACTGGGCTCCCTATCAGATTTATGTGAAAAACTTTCAGTCACTATAAAAATTATTATAAACTCACACAATAGTGATATTAGGCTCAATGGCATGCGATGCCTGAAGAGAGCAGGTGAGGAGATAAAATTCTGTGTGCTTTTAAAAACGATTCATTTATTTTTGTTTCATGTGTAGGAATGTTTGCCTACATATATGTATGTGCATCATTTAACTGCAATACCTTCAGATGTCAGGAGAGGGAACCAGAGCACCCAAAACTGGAGTTATAGGTGGCCGTGAACTGAGAGGAATTGAACTCTTGTCCTCTGCAAGAGCAATATGTCTTCCTAACCACCAAGTCATCTCTCCGGTCTCTGATTGTGCATGCTTTGCCTCTTCTTTTACCATTGAACATGAAACAAGTACTGGGAAGTGTCTACTTTGACATACAACATAGCAGGGAAGAAGTTAGATGGTTTTTCTTGAGTTCTAGAAGTCAATGTGGCATCAAGTCATGCCCATGCCATGGAAGGAGAGCACTGAGGTGGGGGTAGGGGAACGAGGCAGGTACTGGGAACCTGAGGGGCTGCAGGTATGAGAAGCAGCGAGCAGGGGACCAGGAAGGTCTCCTTGACATTTGGATGCAGACCTGAACAGCAAGGAAGTGCCAGCCCTGTGTGGGGAGGGGAACTGGAGGTCTTTGTGTCTGGCAGAGCATCTGCAGGTGTTGAACCACAAAGGTGAGAAAGCACTTGGGCAAGAAGGAAACAGGTTCAAGACCGACATGGGTGGAGGCTCGGCCGAGCCATGGCACACTCACTGTCTCTGCCCATTGACAAGCTCCGGCCCTGCATTGCAGTCCACCGACTGCTTGTTTTTATATGATCTATGAGCTGAGAGTGCTTTCCGCATTTTGAAAAAGGCTGAGAAATAAAAATACACTAATTCATGGCACACAAAGATGCCACACGGTTCCAGTTTCAGCATCTATTGGTAGGGCCTGGCAGGCGCGGGGCCAGGTAGGTGTATTGGTTTGCCTGCTGTCTGGGGTTCTTTGCTCTTGTAGTCCGGTTGTGTAGCTGTGATCAAGGCTTTGAGGCCTACAGAGTCCAAGCTGTGCTCTCTGGCTTTCTGCAGAGGGAGTTTCTCATCCCCTGCTCACTAGAAGCAGCTCCTTGAGCACCCCTGGAACGCCCACGGGAGTGGCTGCTCTCTCACTGACGGTGGGCTCTTTTACTTGAGATGTTTGGTCTCTTGGCAGAGCGAGTCCTGCAATCCTGGACCTGGAGACAAATGCTCCAGAAAGAACTGACAGTGGGTGGGGCTTGGGGAGAGGCTGGAGAGATGGCTCAGTGGTCAAGATATCTGCTCTTGCAGGGGACCCCAAGCTCACTTCCTGGAACTCACAACAGGTTGCTCACAATCCGATGCCTCTGGACTCTGTGGACATCCGCTCTTGTATTCCTCAACACACACACACACACACACACACACACACACACACACACACACAGAGACAGAGACAGAGAGACAGAGAGAGAGAGAGATGCTCTTAAGAGAACTGAATACCTATGAGTTGAGATACCCCCACCCCGATTCCAGCATTGTGCTATGTGTCAAACTTTCAGTTAGAAGCAAAATGGCTTTGGTCCTTCTGTATCCTCTAGTTAAACATATTTCCAGCAGACAGGTCGTTCCCCCTCCATGCTTAACTGCCTGTACTGTGGGCATGGCAGGTGCTTCACTGACACGTTCTGAGTGAAGGGTATGGAATATACATCTATGCATCAATGCCTTATGCTCAGGAATTGTTTCCATAAATAATAATGAGAAAAGAAGATGCAGGAGGGCCAGCAATATGGCTCAGTGGGTGGAGGGGTTTGCCGCCCAGCCTCATGGCTTGAGTTCGATCCCCAGGACCCACATGATGGACTCACATGGTGGACCCACATGGATGGCAGCAAGCTGTCCTCTGACCTCTGCATGCAAGCTATGCACACACATGCCGACACATACACACACACACACACACACACACACACACACACACACACACAGAGTAAATAAATAGCAGAAAATCCGAGGCCCGGTCAGGGATGCAGGTGGGCATCATCACACTTCTTCGGTTTGCATCCTGTCACGCTCACACCATGAGGAAACCCTAGCAGGGAATCTTGACCTAGAATATGTGCACAGAATCCAGAAGAGCCACATTCGCCTCACTCAGTCACAGCCCAGAGGCTGAGAACTGAAAGAGTCAGCCCTTCCTTCAATGGCACCCCACCATCATGGTCACACGCTGTCGTTTTTATTATTATTATTATTTATTCATTTATTTATAAAAAAATTTCCACTTCCTCCCCTCCTACACGCTGTCGTTTTTATCAACAATGTTTTTAACCAAAACACCCCAGACACCTCATGTCCCGTTCTAGCTGATGTGCAGACCAGGCTCATTATGTTGCAGCTGCGCCGGTGATTAGCGGCGGGGATGGTCATGCCACTTAATGCATAGAATGGCTTCATATGGCACGACACTGGCAAATTGCACTCTTTAATATTTGATAACTGTGCTGCAATGATTAAAAAAATAAGTATTTCATTTCCTGTCTTTCAAAACATTAGTTTTGAGAAAGGTCTCATGGGAGTCATCGGATAGCAAAGATGTCCGAAGCCTAAAATAGTAAAGAACTTTGGAGGTCTGGGCAGCTTTAAGCCAAGCATTTCTTTCTCTTAAAAAAGATTTATGTATTTTTTAAAATTATGGGTATATGCGTATCTGTCTCTCTGTGTGTGTACATAAGTCCACGTGTCTGTGGAGGCCAGGGGAGCGAGGCAGGTCCCCTGGAGCTGGAGTGACAGTTGTGATCTGCTCCATGTGATTGCTATGAACTTAACTCTGGTCCTCTGAAAGAGCAGCAAGTGCCTGTAACCACGTAGTCATCTCTCCAATCCTCAATACCTGCTTTTGTGTAAGGCTGGAGAGCCAGCGGCTTCCGAAGTTAGTCATCCCATGAGTGCTCGTTCCCATCCCGATTCTAAGTTAGGAGGCTCTGGACATCTCCTCCCTCCACACCACGAAGCTATCACCCACCCCGGTGTTTCAACTAGATATCTCAGTTATTATTGCACAGAGGGCGAGTCTGAAGGACCCAAGGGAGTCAAGAGAAAGGGAGTCATTTAATTTCTTGTTGTTTCCATAAATCAGGGCGCAGTCATCAATTTTGCCACATATTTGAGATCACATGTTATTGACAATGTGTTCGCAGAGAAAAATGGAGTTTGCTGGCAAAGCTGCTCCATTTTCTAAAGATTAAATTGTTCATTGTACAGGCCGCCATCTGCCCTCCCTGGAAGGGAGTTTTCATTCTTGGCAGAGGCATTTGAAATCCAGACGACAAACTAAAATCTCTTTCTCGTTATTGCTGCACTTAACCAAAGGCAAATTCATCCATCTATCCGTTCATTCATTCATTCGCCCATTCATCGAAGGCATCGCTCATTCATTGCCCATGCACCAAGAATTGCCCTGTGCCGTGCTTATGAATAAAGCCATCTAGAGTCCAAAGAAGGGCTCCCATGGAGACTAGCATGCGTCTTGTGGCTGATGCTTGATCCCACAGCCCCATTCATGCACTAGATCCTCGAAGGGTTGACATTTCTACCCCCATGCTCAACCTATGTGATAGTTTGGCTTAGTGTAAGATACAAGTCTCCCTTCAAGATGTTCAGAGTCTACAGGGTTGTTAAATCAGACACACCAAAAGACAACACAACAGCCATGTGGTGTTGCAAGCCTAAACTTTAGTCCTGGCCCTCAGGATCTCTGTGAGTTCAAGACCAGCCTGATCTACATAGTGAGTTACACAACAGTCAGGGCTGCATAGAGAGATCTGTCTTTCAAAAATAAAACAACAAAGCAAGCAAACAAAGAAAACATAAAATGTGCCTCGAGGAAACCAGCAAGAGGCAGAGCTCATTTCTGAGTGAGATCTCCTTGGAAGACTTACATAAAGAATGTGGATGAAGCAAGACAGGTAATTCATGCACACACGGGGCTGGGGCCTGCTCCAGTCTCTGACTGTAGACATGGTGTTGGTCTCTGCATTCTGTGGGTGAATTGGTGCGGTTCAGGGACACCGAGTTCACGCTCGTCCTTGTAACTCATATAGGTCCCTGTTTCATCACCCTGTGATTCCCGGGTCACAGAAAGCATGCCCTCTGCACCCTCAACACAGTTCCAGCCCCGGGTCACTTGCCTGGTCCCACCGTGCAAACGGCCCCTGAAGCAGCTCTCGGATCTTTTTTTTTTTTGGATCTTTTTTCTCACCCATTGTTTCTTCACCCTGAATGAGAATACTCCTGTCTCATCAGCTTTGTAGATTGCATTGTGGGTATGTCATAGACATCTTGTCAATTGCCAACCAATACAGGAGGGCTCAGCCCATTGTATGTGGTACCACCCTGGGCAGGTGGTCCTGGGTCGGATATGGAATCAAACTTGTAAACCTCACTTGTCTGTGCTTCCTGTCTCTGGTCCTGCTTGAGTTTCTGCCTTATCTTCCCACAGTAATGAACTAGTACCTGGAAACAGAAGCCAGATTAACTCTTTCCTCCCCAAGTTGTCTTTGGCTATGGTGTTGCATTACAGCAACAGAAAAGCAAACAGGAAGGGAGGACAACTTGTGGGGTGGGGCAGTCAGTTCTCTCCTTCCACTACGTGGATTCCAGGGATCGAACTTAGGCTGGCAGGCTCGGCAGCAACTCCGGGACTCACCGAGTCCTCTCACCAGCCCTTAACTAAGGATTTTAACCGGTCAGAGTTTAAGTCTAGACAATTCTGAATAGAGAATGAGAAAAATCATGCGCCATCCTAAAGAAGAGCCCCATCGTTGAGACGTGCACCGTGTCAAAGCACAAGGCTGCTCAGTCTCTAGACTATTCTTTATCAGTTACCTCAACCACACAGGATGCCTTTGGAGTTTTGTTTGACTTTTTTTTTTTCCCCAGAAAGATTTTCCAATCTGTCATCCAAAGTGTGTGTACTTCTGGCTGGGAGTGTAAGGCTCATAGCGAGGCGTGCAAGGAGAAAAGCTGACATTGATGGGAGGGGACAAATTCCCAGAGTCACAGCCTGACACCTTTTTCTTTTCCTTTCGCTGGCAGCTGGCATGAATATACACAAAAATGTGGTCTTCATAGACTTTTTAAACAGTAAAATTAGTGAAAAATTCCTGCAAACCAAGAATAGTGAGATAAGAATATTTATCCTTAGCACCATGGGCTTTGTCTAAGTTCAAGTAAAGTCAGAAACTATATACTGGCAAGAAAAAGCAACCCCTGTGATATCTGGAGCTCTATCACCAAGGTGACAGCTCATGCCTCACCTATACATCACCTCTGCAGTGTAGTAGGAAAAAAAAAACAGAAAAAGATCTTTCCAAGGACGGAGGACTATATTTTCAACAGAGGAAATAGGGACACACACACACACACACACACACACACGACACCAAAAGCACAAATAAAAATAACTGAAACAAGTATGTCCAATATTGCTAAGTTCCACTTATTTTAACCAATATGAAATGAGAAAGACAAAGCCATTGTCTTTCATGGTCACAGTTAAGCAAAAATCTGCCTTAGAACACAACTGTCTTAGTACACAGCGGCATTAGGACACAGCTGTATGAGTACACAGCTGCCTTAAGACACAGCTGCATTAGGATACAGCTGCATTAGGACACACCTGCCTCAGGACACAGCTTCCTCAGGACACAGCTGCATTAGGACACAGCTGCATTAGGACACAGCTGCATTAGGACACAGCTGCCTCAGGACACAGCTGCATTAGGACACAGCTGCGTTAGGACACAGCTGCCTCAGGACACAGCTGCATTAGGACACAGCTGCATTAGGACACACCTGCCTCAGGACACAGCTTCCTCAGGACACAGCTGCATTAGGACACAGATGCCTCAGGACACAGCTGCATTAGGACACAGCTGTCTTAGGACACTGCTGCCTTAGAACACAGCTGCCTCAGGACACAGCTGCATTAGGACACAGCTGCACTAGGGCACAGCTGCATTAGGACATGGCTGCATTAGGACACAGCTGCATTAGGATACAGCTGCCTTAGAACACAGCTGCATTAGGACACGCTGCCTCAGGACACAACTGTCTTAGGACGCAGCTGCACTAGGACACAGCTGCATTAGGACACAGCTGCCTTAGAACACAGCTGCATTAGGACACTGCTGCCTCAGGACACAACTGTCTTAGGACGCAGCTGCACTAGGACACAGCTGCATTAGGACACAGCTGCCTTAGAACACAGCTGCATTAGGACACTGCTGCCTCAGGACACAACTGTCTTAGGACGCAGCTGCGTTAGGACACAGCTGCCTCAGGACACAGCTTCCTCAGGACACAGCTGCATTAGGACACAGCTGCACTAGGACACAGCTGCATTAGGACACAGCTGCACTAGGACACAGCTGCATTAGAACACTGCTGCATTAGGACAGTGCTGCATTAGGGCACAGCTGCATTAGGATACAGCTGCCTTAGGACACAGCTGCATTAGGACACTGCTGCATTAGGACATGTTCATCCACTGATGTGACATTTTAATGCACAAACATTTGAAAACCTCTGTGTGACGGTTTTATTTCTGTTGCTGTGATAAAACACCCTGACCAAAAGCAGCTTGTGTGTGTGTATGTGTGTGTGTGTGTGTGTGTGTGTGTGTGTGTGGTCTACTTAACTTACAGTTCCAGGACACAGTCCTTTGTTGAGGGGAAGTCAAGGCAGCCACTCAATCAGTTAGTGACATCAGACCCAGCCTCGCAGTGAAGAGCACAGAGAAATGAGTGCACCGGCCGTACGCTTCCTGCCATTTAGCTCTCTCCTGTCTTGTATAGCTCAAACTCCCTGTCTAGGGAATGGTGCCGCCCACAACGGGCTGGAGTTTTTGATATCATTTCACAATCAAGACAGTCACCACACAGACATGCCTATAGGCTAGCGTGATCTAGACACTCTCCATGTCGGCACTTCTCAGGTGACTAGATTGTGACATGTTGGCACTGAAGACTAACCATCATTCCTTCTAGAACATCCTGGGTACGACAAGAAGATCTCAGCAGCTACTTTCCAAATGTGGCTTCTGTCCTTGTCAACCGACAAAGACAACACAGGCCACATCATAAAAAGTAGATCAGTGTTGATGAAGGAAGGTAAAAGATGTTCTGGAAGCCTCTAAGGCAGCATTTCTCAACCTGTGGGTCATGACCCCTGGGGGGCACATATCAGATATTCTACCTCTTAGAGATTTGCATTATGACTCATAACAGGAGAAAAATTACAATTATAAAGTAGCATCAAGATAATTTTGTGGTTGGGGTCACCACGACACGAGGGTCACAGCTTTAGAAAGGTCCAGAACCACTGTTCTAAGAAACTGGCTTGTGGGCACACAGATGACAGCATTAGACACTCAGCACAGGGAGCTGGGAAACGGATTCCACAAGGAAGTAGTCTATCTAGTCGAGGAATTAGGAATCAAATCATTAAATGGATGGAGAATCAGTTAGAGTGCTTTAACTCAGAAAGCTGGAGCAGGCAGGGCTCCAATCACGTGGAAGGAAGGATCAGGAAAGCCAGCAAGGCTTCACCTGGAGTGGTGGTGTACGCTTGTGATCTGGTACCAATCACCTGGAAACGGGACTTTGCAGTTTTAAGGCCAGCCTGGGCTACACTGTGAAATCCTGTTTCAACACAAAGCAAAACAAACAAAACAACACACAGATTTGTATAGGGAATAATTACTTAGGGTGTGTTCTGGCTAGTTTTAGGTCAGTTTGGCCCAGGCTAGAGTTATCTGAGAGAAGGGAACCTCAATTAAGAAAATTTCTCCATAAGGTCTGGTTGGAGGCAAGTAAGTAAGGCATTTCTTAATTAGGTACTGAGGGGTGCATCCCAGCCCATGGTGGTGATCCTGGGTTCTATAAGAAAACAGGCTGAGCCGGTCATGGGAAGCAAGCCAGTAAGCAGCCCCCTCCATGGCCTCTGCACCAGCGTCTGTCTCTAGGTTCCTTCCCCAGTTTGAGTTCCTGTCCTGACTTCCTTCAGTGATGGGCTGTGATAAGGCAGTGGGAGCCGAATAAACCCTTTCCTCCCAAGTTGCTTCTGGTCATGCTGTTTCATTGCAGCAATAGTAGCCCTGACTAAAACAGGCTGCGTGGCAGTTCCTGTCTTTGCTTGTCTACTGTGGGTTTTCCCAGCTGTGATACAACCTTAGCAAGGAGAGCAGAATTCTGTTCCCCGTTCAGTGACAACTGGGAGTCTGCAGTCATGCCGGTGTGCGCTGTGCGCAGTGAGTGTCTCATATACACTCATTGGCTGAGCCGGTGGTGATCGCTGCTAGTCATAAATATGATGATTTGCTCACTTCATGCTCCTCATGGTGCCAAGATCTCTTATTTAGTTTATTTTATGCATACTTGGCCTGCATGTTATGTGCCCCACTTGTAGTACCCATGGAGGCCAGAAGAGGACTTTGGGTCCCCTGGAACTAGAGTTTCACATGGTTGTGAGCTACCATGTGGGTGCTTGAGACTGAACCTGGGTCCTCAACAAAAGCATCAAGCGCTCTAACTGCTGAGTTATCTCCATCCCCCTATTATTTATTTATTTAGACTCCTCACGTCAATTTAATGAATAAGGTCCTTGGGAAAGAAAGGAGGAGATCTTCTCAGCTGCTTGCCTGAGGGATCCAGCTAAGATCTGGGCACATGTGCGTTTGTGTGTGTGTGTGTGTGTGTTGAGAATGGCGGCCCTTCCTAACTTCAGGGAATGCATGCTTAGCTGTCCTGTGATCCTACCCTTCTAACGCTAAGAAAGATGACTGATAGCAAAATGACAGTCTAGGGTTTCTTTGGGGAACACAGTGGCATGCTGACATTGCTGAGTTATCAATGATCCTGACTGCAGAGTTACCTGACCAGGGCAGTTACTCACATCTCCAAATCCCCAGGCTTCATCTCCATAAGCTGCTGATCAGTGTGCATGGTGTGTGTGTGTGTAGGGAATGTGTACATGTGTGCACGGTGTATATGCATGTGTGCATTGTGTATGTAAAATACTGATGACATCCTTATAGTTAGTCACTTAAAAATCTTTGAGTATACATGGGTGTATGGTACGTGTGCATGTGTACACGGTGTGTGTGTGTCCATGTGTGCAGGGTGTGTGCATGTGAGGGGGCACATGCTAGGGTGTGGAAATCAGAGGCAGAGTTTCTTCATTGTTTCCCATACCAGGCGAGCCTGCCCATAAGCATCCAGGGATTCTCCTATCTCGCCGCAGAAGCATTGGGATCCCAGATGTGTGGTTACAGATGTGGACTGCTGACGTGGCATGGACCAGGTGGTTTGCCACTGAGCCACCTTCCTGAACAGATGCCTCCAGTTCTGATTCTACCTGGTGGCTTGCCTAGCTGTCACCAACCTGCATAGCCACCCGGAAAGGTGGCAGTTATTAATCTCCTTCACCAAGTGAGGAAAACGTTGTTCAGATAAAAGTCATGTGTACAAAATCACCCAGCTAGATGGATGCTGAACGGCTTCCTCCTGCTCGGTGGTATTTTGACTAGCACTATAGAGTCATGGGCTGTAGGAGTTGTGCGCCTCGCATTTTAACAGACGTCACCAGACACCACTTAAACTATGTGGTCAAAGCGAACTTCACCAGCAATAAGACATGTCAATGTCGTGAAACTCCTGAGAAGGGCACACGTTGCTATGGTGTTGTAGTGGGAACTCTGTCCTCTGGGCATGACACGGCTGTTGCCATCTCGAATCGGAGTGCTTGGGATGACCCACAGGAGACCCTCACAAGATTGAGGCCATTAAGCTTCCCTCAGAGAAATAAGGTCATTAGACCTTCATCTGAGATTCCAGCCACCACTCTCTGGCCTTCCCTTGGCTTCAGCTAACCATGCAGCAGCTGGGTAGGGGCATGCCACTGTCGAAGAACATGGCGGGTTGGCTTTGGGTGGGACTCTGGGAAGGAAGCTTCTGTGAGATGCTGCCCATCCTGGAATGGGAATTCAAGTCATGCAGTTGCCTTTAAATAACCTAATAATTTCCTGGGTCAGAAAGGTAGGCTTGGGTGGAACATTGTTTTGGTCTGTGTCTTAGTTAGGGCTTCTATTGCTGTGAAGAGACGCCATGACCACGGCAACCCCTATAAAGTAAAACATTTAATTGAGGTGATAGCTTATGGCTTCAGAGGTTCAGTCCATTTTCATCACAGTGGGAGCATGATGGCTGGGAGTATGGTGTCATGCAGGCATACTTAGTGTTGGTTAAATCTTGATCAGAAGGCAACAGGAAGTGGTCTGAGACAATGGGAGGTATCTTGAGCATATAAGCGACCTCAAAGCCTGCCTCTACCGTGACACACTTCCTCCAACAAGACCACACCTACTCCAACAAGGCCATACCTCCTAATAAGTGCCACTCGCTATGGGCCATTTTCTTACAAACCACTAAGTCAGTGTCCTGTCTCTAGGAATAGTAACACAGGAGGTGTTCCTTTGTACAACACCTAACACCAACCCAGTGATCAGAAGGCATTAGACAAAGCCAAGGTGGGAGACAGCTCACAAAACAACTGACCTGTACTTGTCAGAGGTTCCGTGTCATAAAGGACAGGGAAAGGGCTAACAAAATGACTCAGGGCATCAGCATATCTACTGTGGAAGCCTGAGGACTGGGGTGGGACCCCCTGGACCCATGCAAAAAACTTGAGGGTTGTGAGGGTGGAGACAGGTGGATTGTAGGGGTCAGCTTGCTGGCGGCCAGTTGAAGGTTCTGTGAGAGAGCCTGTCTCAGGGGACAAGGAAGCAAGCGGTGAAGGAGGACACTCAGCCTTCTTCTTTGGCCTCCACACATCCACACACACACAAAATACAATACAATAGAAACAAAACACAACACAGGGGGAGGACCAGTGACAAGGACAGAGTAGCCTTGGCCACCAGATCCAGCCTGAGACCTTAACTTTAATCCTAGAGGAGCCAAGAGAATGAGCAAGCGGTGGTCAAGTTCAAAGAAGCCCTGCAGTTTGCTGAGTAATAATGCTCCTCAGCAGTGCTTTCTTGGTTTGGTCGTTAGACCATGGTCGCATCGTCTCCTGCAGGGGGCGCAGAGTGGGGCAAGCAAAGCCTCTTTACTATTTCTGCAGCTTCCCCTCTTTTGAACTTTCCACTGTGTGTACATATTCATCACATGCTGGTGTCTGTTTCCCCCTTCTAAGTCAAATATTTCAAAATATTAACTTAAAAAAAAAAGGGGAAAAAGAACGGTCGGATCCATGAGGAGCTTCGTAAAGTGACAGAAGGGTCACAAAGCCACTAAAGGCCACTCCTCCCTCTTGTCAGCCTACTGAGACAGGCCAGATGAGTGTGGAAGGATTTGCACAGGGGACACCAGAAGCCTGAGGGAGGAGTGTTAGCTTAGAGAAACCCTGGGCCTGGTCTCAGCAAAATGGGGGACTGGCAGCTGAGTTTCGCTTAGACAGTGTTGATGGGACAGATTCTGGTCAATATAGTGTCCCTTAGTAATGGGAGACAGGCTCCAAGTCTCCAGTGGATACCTGAACCCGTGGATATTCAAGCCCCTGTATAACAGCGTGGTGTTTACAAAAGGTCTTTGCAAACCTTCAGTGAGGTTTCGCTCACCTCCAGAGTCCTCTTATTTTATCTTATGTGTGTGTACATGTGCTTGAGTGTTTGTATATGCACCGCATGTGTGTAGTGCCCGCAGAGGCCCAGAAGAGGGTGTTGGATGCCTAGAAACTGGACTTATAGATGCCTGTGAGCTTCCTAACGTGGATGCTGGAAACTGAACCTGGGTCCTCTGAAAGAACAGAGGTGTTATTAACAGCTCAGCCACCTGTCCAGGGCCACCCCCAGCTATCTTATGTGGTGGTGTAGGCACGTGCCTTTGAACACTTAGTCTCTAGGTGGTGGTGGTGCCGTTTGGGGTACTCACGGAACCTCTAGGACCTGGAGCCTTGCTGGGGGAAGTCCGTCACTGGGGGCGGGCTTCTGAGAGTTTGTGGCCTGGCCCCATTTCCTGTTCTCTGCTTTCCGCGTGTGGTTGAAGACGTGATGGCTCATTCTCTCACTCCTGCCTCCGTGCCTGCTGCTTGGTGCCATGCCCACTGTGGCGGTCTCTTTCAGTTAAACTTTAAGCGGCTTTTTGTCATGGCGTTTTAATCATAGCAATGGAAAAGCAGCAGATACATCTTCTGCTAGCCAGTGAGAACAAACACCGGCCAAAGAGCTGGCATGCAATCTGGTTAGTTCCTTCCTATGGATGCACACCCCCAACATTTTGATGAGAGTTTGGTTGATTTATGGATTCAGCATCTGAGTGTGTCCTCTGACTGTTGAGAAGAAGCATGTGGGGGAGAGGTGGTGGAGCCGAAGAGGGGAGACACTGAGTTTCCTACATGCTCACTACTTTAGCTAAAACAAAGTCAGTACTGTGTCATGTTTTGCCTTAAGATGTACTCATCGGTCCCCAACCGCACAGTCCTGAGAAACAGCCTGGCAGTGGAGGATGGAGGTGGCCTGGTGGCTAGGCAGGTGCTTGGGAGGCAAAAGTGATCTGGAATGGAATTTGTCTCCTATTTAGGTGGTACCTCCAGATACCTCACTCTGTGAAGACCCCCCTCCTTCTCCAAGGGAGTCAGTTCCTGAATTCTTCCTCTACAGAGACCGTCTACTGAGCACAGTGCTGGTGAATGTGTGCACCTAGGAAATTACACCCTTTTTCTGTCAGCACTCCTCCCATTATCAACACACTGCATTCCTGGAAAGGCTTAGAAGGACGAAGAAGCAGCAAAAGGGTGGACAAAGGAAACCTACTCCTCATGATGGTGTGCGCCTTTAATCCCAGGACCTGTGGAGCAGAGGCACCTGATCTACCTAGTGAGTTCCAGGCTAGCCAGGGCTACGCATCAAGACGAGATAAAAACAACAACAACAACAACAACAACAACAAAGTAAAAACAATGAAACTCCCTTCTGTCTTCTTGTCCTAAACAAGTAGACCTGAAGTCTGCTCCCTACCCTTCAACCTCCTGGCCTGTGCATCCTCCATCAGCAATCACAGAGGAGCAAGCACCTACTAAGTAATCGCTTGGACACAACCGCTCAATTCTGATTGGACAATACAACACACACAACCGTGCCTAGACTCAAAAGGAAAAGAGTTTGGAGAGAAGACAAAGGAGGACACAGATCATACAGGGAGAGCTTTTGCACAATCTTCCCCTCCACTGGTGGAGAAATGGGGATCAGGGGGAGTCTGTGCCTGCCCCTTAAGCCAGCAGTGTTTCTCGGGGTTCAGAGGATTCCCCTGTACTGCAGTTCAGGTGTGTGACTTGACATGATTTTCACTAGACCTAAATCTACCTCAGTTGTTCCTTGAGGTCGCTGGACCCGATGACTTTCATTGCCCCAGGCGTTAGCATCCTTGTTGCTTTGGCAACAAGTTTCTCTGGATCCCACTTCCAGAGGATGGTGGCTCACAGAGCTACAGTCTTGGTGGTCAGACCAGGCTCCAATCTCATGGGGCTCTGGGACCCTGAGTACCAGGCTTTGCCAGACAGGTCACCTTGGCCGATTTCCATCGGAGTGCTCAGAAGGCTGTTAAATTTGGCTTAGCGAGGGGGACCCCTGCGACTCTGAGTAATGGAGCAGGGAGACAGGAGGGCACTCCCCACAGTTCCATGTCTCACTGAATGGCATTCTGATTTGGTGGCATTTCACAATGAACCAGCACTTGTTGCCCATGTGGGAAGGGACATAGTTCCAGTTAAGGTTTTTTAGCAACTGTAAGGAGCAAACAGGATTTGGGGTGCACTGGGACATCTCAATCATCTCCCTGCCCACAGCAATTTCCCCACCTCCTTTAATAATGGCTAGATTTACTGTAACTGTTGTGTAAAACATAAATAAAGGAAGGAAAGATGAATAATGAAAAATAAATTTATCTTAAGTGTTTACGCACACATTTGACAATTTGACAATTATTCCATGAAGTGGGGGCTACATTCCCGAAAGTTCTTTGGTTTTTAAGTTTCTGCTCCACCCCTCCTCTTAATTTTGGTCACAGCCACCACCAGCATATTAGTTTCCAGGACAGGAGTCTGCATGACAGGACAGCCCTGTATGTTTCTTCAGTTCAAGCTTCATGTGTCTGAGGCTTGCCCGTCTCTATGATCAGACAGGGGCCTCCTGACAGACACATTTCTTACAGGGAACTCCTCCTGCTCCAGAGGAATAAGGGGCAGTGATAAAAAAGAGAAACCCGGGCCCGTGAGTTGGCTCAGCAGGTAAAGGTGCTTGCTAACAAGCCTGCAGACAGGTGTGCGAGCCTTGATGGAAGAAGATCTCTGAGGAGTGGAGGACCAAGGCACACAGCTCCCACTCCCACACATGAACATGCAATAAAGAAATAAAGATGGATTTTTTTTTTTTAAAAAGGAGATCGGGCCTGCACTGGAGGTGGTATGTGTGTGTACAAAAATAAAAGGTTTAGTTTAAAGACGATCCAGCTGGTGGGCCACTGAGGATACATTAAGATCCTGGTCAGCAAGTTCTAGCTGTCAGAACAGACCACCCTGGAAACTTGTGATTGACTACCCAGGGTTGTAGGGCTTCTGGAAACTTCTTCATTTCCTACAAACTTTCCCCACTAGGATGTCCACAGAGGAAAGATTGGGTTCCGGTCTCTCATTTGGCGCCAGCTACTCCCTCATGGATAGACAGGACAACACAGCCGGTCCTTGGAACTCTGACAGTGACCTCCCCGATGTCCCCTCCCACACCATCGCTCCCCCTGGCTGCATCCTGCTCCTTCCCGGCAGCTTGGTCGCACCCTTCTCTCTTGCCCCTTATCCCACACTTTGTTTCTCCAAGTACCAATCTTGAGGAGGGTGGTTTTGTCCTTGGTACCTACGGATCTTTCCAGAAGAGTCAAGGGGGGAGCTTCCTGCGGTGGGAATGCGTTACCCGGAAGTAGTTTCTGTTTCTTAAGGTTGTAGAACACACTGGACTATTCTAGAAAGCCACCCCAGGTTTAAACAGACCTCCTACCGAGCTAGAAGCACCACACAAGAACTGTAGGGAGAGGATGAGAAACCCAGAGGTCAGAGGTCAAGTCACTGACTCAGAGCCACACAGGTAAAATGAAGGAATGGAGGCTATAGGCTTCTAAGTCTCTGTTCCTTTCCCTTCCTTCCTGGGGAGGACACAGAATCAGAGAACTTCCAATTTCTCTAGTACTAAAGTCGGAAAAGACACCAGCTGAGCCATCCCTGCCCAGTTAGCTCATATCAGAGTCCCTTTAAAGTGTGCTGATTATATATTAAAATGGTACTTCGCGTGTTTTTCTAAATATTTAAAAGATTCCCTCTCTGAAATCATGGCAGAAACACTCAACTATATTACCACAGTTAGAAGTGTCTATCTCCCGCCATTTAAAAAAAAATTATGGTATGTACAACAATATGGTCATATTGGTTTCAGGGAGACAATAGATGACCCCTTGGACACAAATATATATATATTTACACATTGTAAATGTATGTAGACTAGTAAATGTGGCAGATGTTCCCAGTGAAATAGTACTCAGAAACAGGGCTCTAGGTAAAATGCTTTTTATCTTTTTGCATGCAACCTCCTCTTTGGGGCATTAGCCTTGCTGTGGTTCAGCCTAGATGTATTTTTGGAAACCACTGCACTCCTGACCATGAACTGAAGTTTAACTTCATCGAGATGAGAAATTTCTGCATTTATTTTTTTTTTTAACTTCCGAGCTGTTTTTCAAACAACCACACACCGAGCTATCACCCACAAAGGCGCTTTGCGTCACCATCACCCTGGCACCCGCCCAGACACAGATGCAAAGGATGCATCTTTGACAACGCCAGCAAGGCGAATTCCTAACGATCGCTGAGCCACCTCCAGCCGAGGCTTAAATGCCGACACCATCCATAAACAACTCTATACCGCCCAATTAGAGAGACAGAGACATAGCATCCTGTCACAGAGATTTGCATGGCTCAGAGTCTGAGATCAGAGAGCCATGAGGGATGGCTCGGAGTGACGGGGGCTCGCAGACGGATGACTGTCATTATGATATTACAGGAACTCACACCTTCCCAATTACTGGCAGGGTTCATTAATTACCACCATATTCCCTAATAGAATCCGAGAGCGGGCTTATCAGCGTCTCCCCTCTGTCTCCCGAAGCCCCCACTCAGCAGTTGATCACCTTTGAAAAATTAGACAGTGCTGCTCCGAGTGGCCTATTTAAAGGAGAGAGAAACACGGATCCAGAACGGGAGGGGGAGGGAGAAGCCCAACATGTGAGACCAAATGTTCTTTTGACATGAGTTTTTTTTTTTTTTCTTCCATTACTGGAACTGCCTTGAAAAGAGATGAGTGTCAGTCACAGGGCAGGGATGTGCCCTTAGGCACCTCCCCCTGTGCATTCCTGAATAAAATCTCCCCAGGACCAATCATCACATATAAAATAAAATCCTGGTTCCTGCTTCACTCCCAGCCTCATAGGTTCTCCTTCTGTGCCTACTAAACCCTCCCCTCCAGTCCTTTCCGCTCAGAGAAGCATCGTGTCCACGCCTGCCTCGGGGGACTCATACTTGCGGATTCTTCTTTTAGAACAAGGTTTGAGTGGGAAAAATTCACCTTGCCAGTGAACTTTATTATTTTGGCATACACTTCAACATAACAAAACATTTGAAAGGAGAGAGAGGCAGGAGGTGTGGCTGGGAGCTGGCTCTGTGGAAATGGCTGAGTAGATAAAACCCGTATAGAGAAAACCTGAAGATCCCAGGTCAGATCTCCAGCACCTTGGGGATAGCAGCCAGCCAGGCATGGTGGCCTAGTGAAACAGCCGGCAGAGGAGGCAGAGGCAGGGGATCCCCAGGGCAAAGAGTCTAGGCTGGATTTGCTGACTCAGTGAGTTCTGAGCTCAGCGGAAGAGCCTGCCTCAAGAAATAAAGTGACAATGACAGAGGAAGATACTGGCCACCCACCTCTGGCCTCCACACACGTGTGCACCCGTAAGCGTTAGCACACGCAGATACCTCAGAGATAGATATTTAAAAATGAGGTGTGTGTGTGTGTGTGTGTGTGTATGTGTGTATGTATGTGTGTATGTGTATGTGCGTGTGTTTGTGTGTATGTATATGTGTATGTGTGTGTGTATGTGTGTGTGTGTGTGTATGTGTGTATGTATGTGTGTGTATATGTGTGTGTATGTGCGTGTGTTTGTGTGTATGTGTGTATGTATATGTGTATGTGTGTGTGTGTGTATGTTTGTGTGGGGCGAGATCTTGATGTCTGAGTTAGGCCAGTTTCTTCTAGACTCTCAGACTCACTTCTCACAGTTCAGATATTGAGTCACCTCCCCAATCACATGACCTAGACCAACTTGGTGACCTTCGCGACGCCTGGCTTTCTGATGTAGTTCCTATCACAGTCCCGACGTGCAGTGAGAACTGCCGTCTCTGCTGTGGGTGTTAATGGAGCCTAGAGATTCCCAGCCGTGGCTCCATATTTGAATTACTGAAAGGGGTTCAAAGTACTGATTCTCAGGTTTGACCACAGACAGTCTGAGTTTGGAGCATTCGTACATATAACATTTTTATTACTGTTATTATTAGCATCTGTACTAGAGACAGAACCTAGGACCTTGAGCATGCTTGACCAAACTCTCTGTCACTCAATTCTATCATTGTCTTTTTTTTTTTTTTGCCTTTTTTTGAAAATAGGTTGCTACTATATAGATAGGGCTGACCTTGAACTCTTCAAGTAGCCCAAGCTCACCTGGAGCTGTCACCTTCCTGCCTCAGTCTCCCGAGCGCTGCGATGATAGGCATGCGCTGTCAAGCTTGACTATATTACTCCTGTGCACATATGTGTGTGTAGGTATGTATGCATGCGTGTGGAGGTTAGAGGTCAACATCTAAGTTCTTTCTCAATTGCTTCCCAGTCTTCTTCCTTCCTTCCTTCCTTCCTTCCTTCCTTCCTTCCTTCCTTCCTTCCTTCCTTCCCTCCCTCCCTCCCTCCCTCCCTCCCTCCCTCCCTTCTTTCTTTCTTTCTTTCTTTCTTTCTTTTTTGAGACAGGGTCTTACTTACTATGTAGTCCTGGAAGTCACGCTGTAGATTAGGCTGACCTGGAACTCACTAGATCCCCCTGCCTCTGCCTCCTGACTGCTGGGATTAAAGATGTGCACTGCCACACCGGCCTCTGACCTTATTTATTTATTTATTTATTTACTCACATCTCCGTGACTGGGTCTCTCCTTGAGCATAGAGCTCCCTGATTAGCTTGGGCTGGCTGATTGGCAAGCCCCAGGGAGTACAGGGTTCTGCTTCTTCAGCCCTGGGATGACTGGCACGCCCTGCCATTTCAGGGGGCGCAGGGGCTGGCACTCGGGCCCTCATGCTTATACGGCAGGCGCTTATACGGCAGGACGGAGCCATTTCCCTAGTCCTTGTGCTTACGCTGTAAAAGCTTCCAACAGGGCTGATACAGATCCAAGTTTGAGAGATTCTCCCTACCGAGAGCGTCTTTCTGAATGCCGGCCCTAGGAGGGCTGGAATGGGTCTGCCACTTCCGCTGCTGTGGCCTGGAGCCGAGAACAGTTATTTCACCACGGATGAATGAATGAATGAGAGAAAGAAAGGATAAAGAAAGGGAAAAATACCGCCCCCCCACATTTCCTAAATGATGAGGTGACAATAAGTGAAGCCTCTGAAGTTTTGTGTCAGGAACAGGTGGCAAATTCGAGAAGCTCCTGGCATTTTCAGAGGCTCGGTCCCCATGGAGGATAATGGCATGCGAGTCTCCCAGTCTGCCCCCTTCCCATCAGCTGCCTTGGCAATTATGCCCAATGATCTCCCAGCACGAGGACTCCGCCACCACCAGCTCCCTTCTCTGTTTAAATTAAATATACTGAAAAGAGCAGAGACTTCAATCCCTCATCTGTTCACAGATGAAGAAACATTTCCAAATCGTCAGCCATCACATTTTTTTTTTAATTCTAAGGACGACCAACTGTTCCCAGAGATTGCGATTACATTTCTTACCTATTATTTCATGTAATGGCATCCCTTAAATTTTAAATTAGCTTTGAAGAATAAAAATAATTGAATTCCTGCTGTTTTGTGTACATAGAGGGTGACAGGAGCTAATGTGGTAATTTAAGCTGTAAATGAGTCTTCACTTTGTGTTCATTAATTACAGCTAATTACTGAATTACAAACCTTCTTGGTTGGGCTCTGTTATGCATTCCTGTAGCATGTTGAATCTCCAGCTGGTAGAGGACTGTTTTATAGACTTACAAGCTGACACACTAAGCCACCACCGAAACAATTCAGTTTGAAAACAAGGGGGGTGGGAACCCAGAGCCTCACATGCTTCTTGGAATTAAAAGAACAGACAGAGCGCTCGGGATTCTCATCTTGGGGAATAGATGATCTTGCACACATAATTAGAACAATTTATGCCACGGGAAAAGGAGGGGAAAAAAAACACCCGATGCTGGACTCTTCTCCACGCTGGGCGCAATCTCTCCTGCAACAAGAAATTTATGAGACTCGAGTCCCTTCCTGCCCTTATCTCCCTGTTCCTTAGAAAGAAAGCATCTAATTATTTATTTAGGGACCCTGCTTTTAATAACGAAGAAGCATCAAGGATTTGAGAAATCTTGCCCAATCTTCAAGATCACAAATGGCTAGAGAGAAGATTCAAGCTGGCAGACCAAGGATCTGGTTGTGACTGGCTGATTCCCTCTTATTAGGCTGAAGAACAATACTGTGTTTTTTAAGTTTCTCATGTCTATGAGCAAGACGTTTGGGGCTAGGTAAGCTGAGTGTCTTCTGCCTTCTTTCTACCTCTAAGTGGAAGGCTCTGGAGCTGTCTGGCTTGCTCAGACAACTGCCTGAAAGAGAGAGAAAAGGCCGAAACTGCTATGTGCGCTCTCCCTGGTTATTTACGGTGCCGGTGAGCACCTTCACCCTCAAATCCAGATGATTCCAGGATTCACCATAACCAAGATCCAATAAGACATCACAAGCGGAAACTCGGCTACCAGCATTAGTTATTAAAAAGAGGTTAAAGAGCCGGGTGTGGTGGCTTTTAACGCAACTACTTGGGAGGCAGAAGTAGGCAGATCTCCATGAGCTCGAGCCCAGCCCAGTCTACAGAGTGAGTTCCAGGACAGCCAGAGCTATGTAGAGAGACTCTGTCTGGAAGAAAACAAACAACAACAACAACAAAAATCCCAGCATTAGTGGTGGACAATGTTGATGTGAGACATAACTGCATCCTGTGTTTAGAACTAGCACTCATCTCTAACAGATCCTGTTACATATGTGCAAGTATTTAAAAATCCAGACCACTTTTATTCTCCAGTATTTGAGAATACTCAATTGGCAGAACCATCAAGGTCAGAAGAGGGGCCAGGCGAAGAAAATGTGGACAAAATACTAGGTACTAGGAGGTATTAAAAAACAAAAGCAAAAACTGGACTCTTTGAGTAGGTGGCTCACAACTTTGATCCCAGCACTCGGGAGGTAGAGGCGGGTGAATCTCTGAGTTCAAGGCCAGCCTGTTTAACCCTCTCTTGAAAACCTACCAACCAACCAACCAAACAAACAAACAAATTCCCCAAACCAAAACCCAAAACCCAAAATCAAACAAACAAAAACCCCTGGATGAAGGGGACACACACACACACACACACACACACACACACTCACACACACTTGTACTTGAAGCTGGAAGGGAGAGAAGGAGGCCAGAGGGATTTGGAGGGGTTAGTTGGGAATGGTTTCATTTGATTAAGATGCTTTGTATAAATGCGTAAAATTCTCAAAGATTAAAAAAGGAAATGAATTTAAAATAATACATTTTTTAAAAAAAGGATGACTGAGTGGGGTTGGAAAGAGTGGTCCAGGAGCCAGCTGTGCTTGCTGAGCAATCCTGAGGACTGGCGTTGGGATTCCAGGTTCCAGCAGGGCATCCCGAGCGTGCCTCATTCCAGCCCACAGGGAGGCAGAGGCAAGAGCACCATTGGGGTTTTCTGCCTTTCAATGTAGCTGGGAGAAACTGAGTCCCAGGTTCAGGGAGAGACCCCGCCTCCAACGAAGAAGCAGAGAATGATAGAAGAAGGCAGCTGACACACGTTCAGGCCCCCGTGAGCATGCACAGGTGTATGTGCAAGTGCACATATATACACACATACCCACACCCATGAGAATGCACAGGTGTATGTGCAAACACACATGCACACACACATACCCACACCCATGAGCACGCACAGGTGTATGTACAAACACACATGCACACACACATACCCTCACCCACACAAATAAATCAACCGTTAAAACAAAAAGGAAGAACCAGGTAGATAAATATTATTCCCTCTAATTACAAAGCAGATTTTCCTTTGGGGGACCATCTGTTGTCTTCTCGGTGCAGAGATTTTCACATGGCTCACCTTACTTCCCAGTTACAGGGCTGCCCATGTGACTGAGGTCTGGCTAATCCATGTGCTCTGTTCTCCTGCACAGAGTTTTGTTTAGGGATGGACACACGGCCTAACTCACCCCCCCCCCCCCAAGTTTTGTTTTTCTTTTCACCTCTGAAATTCTTTTCACTGGGAAGGTAGGCCTGAGGCTGCTGGGGGTTTCTAGGTTTAGAAACATAAATTAGGCTTCCAGAGAAGAAAGGTGGTCCAAAGAGTCAGGTGTCTAACATCTTTCAACCCTGGGGCTTGCAGATCTGACTAGACTGTCTGGCCAGCAAGCCCCAGGCAGGGATCCACCTGTCTCTGCCTCCCCAGACCTGACATTCTTTCATGTGCCAGTGTGTCCAGCATTTAAAATAAAATTTTAAAAATATAAAATAATTTTAAAAATTACTAATTTTTTCTTTGCTTGCACGAATATATGTATACCATCTGTGTTCAGGAGTCTGCAGAGGCTAAAAGAGGGCCCGGGAGGGTGCTAAGAGCTGAACCCCGGGTCTTCTGCAAGAGCAATAACTGTTCATAACCACTGAGCCATCTCTTTATTCCATACTGTCCTTTTATTTTTTAATGGGCTTTAAACTCAGGTCTTCCTTTTGCTTTTGGCTGTCTGTCTTTCTCTTTCCCATCCTTCATTTTTTTTTTTTTTTTGTTTGATAAGATCTCACTACGTAGCTCTGTCTGGCCAATGACTTGTGCTGTGGTCAAGGCTGACCTTGAACTCACAGAGATTTGCCTGCTTCGTGCTGAAACTAAAGGATTACACCCAACAAAGTCCTCAGGCTGTGTGACTGAGCTGTCTTTGCCCTCATCTATGCCTTGCACGAGGCCCCGCACATGGTGACTTCTCAGACTGCTGGTTGACTTGAACTGCATTGAATTCACTTTTTTTCTTTTTATAAATGCTTGAAGAGCTGTGTGGTCTCCAAACCACCAGGGAGATCCCTGAAGGAAGGGGCTGGCTTTTTTTTTTTTTAGCGGAGGAAATGACTTTTTTTTTTTTTTTTTATTCGCGGACAGTCAGAAATGCTATGTGCCAAATGAAAAAAAGTACACATATTTTCTTTTTCCATGTTGGTGGAATTTTGGATTGTGTTCAAGCAGTGTGACATGAGTGAGCACGCTGGAGGAGCAGGTGTGAGCGTGCACGCTGGAGGAACAGAGACGCTCACCTGAGCTTAGCTTGGCTATAGTGTAAGTGATTGATGCCATCAGGTAGATGAGCAAGGCTGTCAGCTGACCCTGAGAGACCACCCACATGCCAGAAACTCCAAACAACGTTCACCCTAGGGAGTGGGACACTTGCTGTGTGCCTTTCCAGCCTCTCTGAACTGTGCTTGGTTCTGTGTCTCTTGGGTTTGGCAGCCTGCCTCTGACCCTGGTGGCTATTGTACATAGAATCCATACGAAGGGCCCCCTTTCACTTCTGGTATGGTTCTTCTCCATCATCAACTTGATGGGGTCTGGAGTCAGTCAGAGACAGGTCCCTGGCAGCTGTTTGGGGGGCACTTCTAGGAAGGGCTAACTAAGTGGGAGGACTCTCCCCTAGAGCTGGCACCTTCTGATGACCCAGGAATGACAGGGACACAGAAAGGTCCTTGCTTTCTCCTACCTGCCTTCGCTTCCAGCTGACGAGCGTGTCTGTCCCTGCTGTTGTCACCACCATCCTCTGCTGACACTAGAACCCAAATCCTCAGCCTTCCAGTGTGGTCGGAAGACCAGGGACTCTCTAGGAATCTTCCATGTCCTCAGCATCAGACGGAGACTGCTGAGGCAGCCAGCCTCTTGGACTGAGGAGCTACGGGGTCCTCAGCCCCTTCAGCACTCAGGCAGCAGGCGTTGGACTACCCAGCCCTTATCGTGAAAATCCCCTTTATCATCCTTTTATTCTGTTCGTCCTGTTCCTCTGGAGAAATGTGATTTGATGTGCATCCAAGCCTGGTCATAGCAGGTGTCTCCTGGGCATCTATTAGGGACAAAGCAGTGGGTTCCTCCCCCTTTAATGAAGTCTATGGATATCCAGTTCCTATTGTGCATATGCCAGCCTAGTAAGACTCTTGATTGACTGTATATAACCTGTCACATTCAGGACATTTGGCCAACACTTGACCAACACTATTAATTTGGTTGCATTTGGTGATATAATCACACCAATTCAGAAAAGATGTCAGGTCTTCAGTCCCCTGCAGGCTACTGGGTAGGAAGAGACAAGGAAGGGACAACTGATACGGCCTTGAGGACAGGTGGCACTAACTGTCCATCTTTATCTAACCCCCTCTTCTTTCTCTGTTTGCTGTGGTTTTTGCGACGAGCAAGGGGTTCCAAAGCATCTTGCAGAAAGGGATGACAACAGAGCAAAACAACAACAACCCCCCCCCAAAACAACACACAACAACAAAAAAACAAAAAAGAAGTTTGCCATTCTGACTAGGGCGTTAGCATGGTTTGCAAGATAGATGTTCCCCAGGGACTCAGGCGTTTGGACACTTGCTCTCCAGTTGATGATGCTGTCTGTGAAGGTCTTCAGGGTGTGGCCTTGTTGGAGGGTTTGTGAAACTGTGAGTGGGCTTTGAGGATAAGAGCCTGGAGCCCCTTTCAGTTCACTTTCTTTCTGCTGTGCTCTGGGTTGAGGATGTGAGCCCTCGGCTTTTTGCTTTGGCTGTAGCTCCTCCCTCTGGCTCCTGTGCCTCACTCCCCACCCCAGCCCACCCCACCCCATGCTGTGCTCTTCATTGTCAGTAAGATTGATGAACCTTTCCTCCTGTAAGGTGCCTTGTGGTGATATCTTGTTTGTGCTCTAATAAAGCTTGCCTGAAGATCAGAGGGCGGAGCTAGCCACTAGTTAACCATAGAGGTCTGGAGGTCTGTATAGATAGACAGGAAGTGATATGGCTGAACTCTAGTGGCTGGCTGCTCTGCTTCTCTCATCTTTCAGCTTTCACCCCCTCATATCTGACTCCGGGTTTCTATTATTAAGACCAATTAGAACTCGCACTGAGGTGCATCTGCCATTGGTATTTTATTGTAATAACAGAAAAGGTGACCAGTACAGAAGGCTTTAGTGGGGTGGGCTGAGTTTCTGGGCAAGATTTACCTCCCCTCTGAGAAAGAAAGATGAAAAACAGAATTGTTGCCCTATTCTCTTCCCACTGGGAATGCAGATGGATGTCTAGTGGTGGAAGCCATCTTGCAGAGGTGGGGCTTCCGTGAAGACCATGCCACAGGACCATCTCTTAAACCATAGTCCCCTGACCCAACGCTATTGCCATTGACTCTGGAAGTTCCTACATCCTAATCTATCCAAATCATTGTAATTTAATTTTTTAAAAAATTTGTAGCCCCAAATTTTTAAAATTTAGAACCTTCTTGGTTTTTTCTAGTTAAAAAACAACTTTGAAATCCTAGTTATAAAACCATGTTTTTTAACTCATGATGGACATGTAAGAAATGGCTAATACAGGCTTTCGTTAGCGTGAGTTCAACATGTTCTCTGAGTTGTAGGGAGCATATTTCTGGGCACGCAGTAGACACGAAGTGAAATATATTTGTTTAATGTTTGTTTTGGTTTTATGAGACAAGATCCCAAGCAGTGTAGGCGGGCCTCAACTCTGGGGCCAAGGATGACCTCAAACTCCTGATCCTTTTGCCTCTACCTCCAAGGACTGCAGTTATAAGTGGGAATGAGCTCCATAGTCCTCAGATAAATGAAAGTCAAAACTACTCTGAGATTCCATCTCACACCTGTAAGAATGGCCAAGATCAAAAACACTGATGACAACTTATGCTGGAGAGGTTGTGGGGAAAAGGGAACACTCCTGCATTGCTGGTGAGAGTGCAAATTGATACAGCCCCTTTGGATGTCAGTGTGGTGATTTCTCAGAAAATTAGGAAGTAACCTTCCTCAAGACCCAGCAATACCATTTTTAGGTATATATCCAAAGGATGCTCAATCACACCACAAGGACATGTGCTCAGCTATGTTCATAACAGCATTGTTTGTCATAGACAGAACCTAGAAACAACCTAAATGCCCCTCTGCTGAAGAATGGATAAGGAAAATGTGGTACATTTACACAATGGAGTACTACACAGCAGAAAAAATAATGACATCTTGAAATTTGCAGGAAAATGGATGGAGCTAGAAAACATCAATTGAGTGAGGTAACCCAGACACAGAAAGACAAATATCATATGTACTCACTCAAGTTTTTAAAACACAAAGCAAAGAGAACCAGCTCACAAATCACAATCCCAGAGAAACTAGACAACAATGAGGACCCTAAGAGAGACATGCATAGATCTAATCTACATGGGAAGTAGAAAAAGACAAGATCTCTTGAGTAAATTGGGAGCATGGGGACCATGGGAGAGGGTTGAAGGGGAGGGGAGAGGCAGGGAGTGGAGTAGAGAAAAATGTAGAGCTCAATAAAATCAATAATAATAATAAAAAAAAACAAGTGTGAATGATCATGGGCAGATCAAGGGAATAGGTTTTTAAGATTTATTTACATGTTTATATAGATTTATTTATTTATTTATTTATTTATTTATTTATTTATGCTGTGTGCATGAGTGTTTTGCCTGTAAATAAGCCTGCACAATATATACATTCCTGGTGCCCATGGAGGTCAGGTCAAGGCATCAGATCCCTAGAACTGGAGTCACCCTGTGGGTGTTGGGGACTGAACCTGGGTTCTCTGCAAGAACCTTAACTGTTGAGTCATCTCTCCATGGGAAACATGTTTTAACTGGGTGAGAGAGTATGCAGTGAATTGCTTTGTCCTGCCCAGTCCCCTAGATGACGTCACATAGATTTCTTTCATTTATTTCCTCAACTCTCATTTCCGAGGACTCCTGCCCCACACACTGTAAATTGTTAAATGAGCTGTTGCATACACAGAGCTCAAAACAGTGCCCGTGTCACAAGATCAGGGGTTGTGGCTCTTCCTACATGCCTGGCAGCATGCTACAGGTCTAGCCCTGGGCTATGGCTTTCTTAAGCATAATCTCTGTGAGACTAACAGAGGCAAGCAGCTGACGATCATGTCTGGAGCATGCGTTTCCTGTGGTGGTTGGTTTTAACTGTCAACGTCACACAATCAAGAGTCTCCAAGGGAAAAAGTCTCAGGGAAGGATCATCCAGACTTGGCTACCCTCTAGACATGTTTGTGGGGGTCTGCTCAGTCATGGTAATGGAGGCAGGAGAATATATCCACTGTGGGAGGCACCATTCCCTGTGCAGGGGATCCTGACAGGAATAAGCATGGAGAAACTGAGCTGAGCACAGGCACACATGCGCTCATTGCTCTTTCTTCTTACCATGAATGTCATGTGACCAACTCCCTCAGTCTCCTGCTGCCATGCTTCCTGATATGATGTTAACTGACCTGCTCCTTGAACGGTGTGAGTCAAAGCAAACCCTTTCTCCCTTAAGGCAATTTTGTCAGAGCACTTTCATTGCAGCCACAGGAAAGTGGTAGCTGACTTTTCCTTAACCTCTTTCTGGCCGCTAAAACCTTGATTTCTTCCTAATATGGTCATCTAGTTTTCCTATCATTAAAAAATTATTTTTAATTGTATGTATGTCTGTATGTGGGTATGTGCACGTGAGTGTAGGTGCTGGTGGAATCCAGCAGAGGGCATTGGATCCCCTGGAGCTGGAGTTACAGGTGATTGTAAGCTACAAAATGTGAGTGCTGGGAACTGAACCCTGGTCCTTTGCAAGAGTAGCGAGTGATTGGAGCCAATGAGCCATCTCTCCAGACTTCATTTTTTTTTTTAAATGATTGCTTGTCTCTGTGTGAATTCCTTTTGGAAGCCTGTCCTAAGCCACACCATCCCAAGAGTTGCTTATACTAGCACTATTCAACTAGGGGTGACTTTGTCAGAGAGCACATGGGATTGTCTGGGGATACTTCGGTCTCACCTGAGATGCTGTTGGTACTGGATTCTGATGGGAAGAGGCCAGAAAAGATGCTCAACATCCTAAGATATACAAGGTGGAGCCATGACAGAAAATTATCCAGCCAAATGTCAGTGGTGGCAAAGTTGCAACACACACACACACACACACACACACACACACACACACACACACACAGAGCTTGAAGACAAATACATTAAAAATGGTTGTCCAAGGACCTCCTGAACTGCCATGTTACCATCAAGGCTAAGGTCATATTCCATGGTGCTGAGATGCTCCTCAAAAGGTTTCTTAAGGTCACTTCTTCCTCAAAAACTCAGAGGAGGCAAGTCAGAGAAGAGAGAAATGCCTTCAGAACACAGTACGATCTTTGAGAAGAAAAGAGATGCCAATAATCGCAGCTGTGTTCACCCATGTGGCAGTGACACCTTCCCAGGACTCTAAACTGAAGGCTTTTGAGACAGGATGTGGCCTGGATTAGTAGGACCCTCCCCACCCCCTTTGAATATGCTTTGGAATTTCTGCAAGTCACAGGGAGCCCGCTGAAGAAGACTGTGACTGGAAGAAATCAGTTGGATGAAGGGTGGATGAAGGGCAGATGTTTCTAGGAGGTGACCCTCCACAGAAGTTGTCAGAATGACTCAAGGCAAAGACTTGGATTAAGGGTCTTTTGGCCAAACGTACCTTCTAACTTGAATTCAGAAATGGGTATCCCTGCCTCACGTCCCCTTGGTCTCATGTCCAACTGCTGTTGGTGGATGGGGTCCCTTCTCTGGGGACACCTGCCTTCACAAGTTCAAGACCAACGGTGTTTAAGGAGACAGGGGTGGGAGATAGGGGTGGGAGATAGGGGTGGGGATCTGACAGACGACCCAGAAGGTCTGGGGCGTGTGTTTGTGGGTGGGTGGGGGTGGTGTGTGCGTGTGTGTGTGTGTGTGTGTGTGTGTGTGTGTGTGGGTGTGTAGGAGGTGGGGGTGGGGTGTGTGTACCGAAACCACACCTTGGTGGTTCTCCACAAAGGTTTGATTCTCTTCATGAGTGTGATCCGCCAATCCATAATCAAGGGTTAATTTCACAGCTCACCGCTTCATCTAGCATAATATCCATTCAGACTAATTAAATCTGTCTAATAATGTGAGTGTCTTTGTCTTTGTCCTCCCCTTCCTTGTGTAACACCCTTCACATCTCATCTCCACAACCACACGCCATCACACTCGGCTTGACAAGCCGAGTTCCATCCCTAAAATTAAAACATTCCTGACCTATCTGCAATGACAAGCCAGGCGAGCTTCACGGAGCTCCGGCCCATGAAGGGAGCTGACACATTTGTTTTTAATTTCAAAAGAGTAGAAAGTGAAGATCTGACCCCGTCAATCAAGCCCCGTGACAAGTTTAATCATTGGTGCCCCACAAAAATCACGGCTAAATAGGAATGCAAATACTGTATCACAGGGCTCTTATATATGCTAATCAAGGAGAAGTAATCAACTGACAATCCCACCGATCTCCTTTCTGAAGAAGTCACTCAGTGCTCCGTCTCTGGGCTACAAAGAGGAGGTGGGGGGGCAGAGACAAAGGGGAGCCAGGAGGTTCTTCACCCCCCCAGCAGCAACCTTTTCTTTATTTCTCCTTCTAGGATGTTTTCTTTTTTGAAGAGAATTCAGTCTTTTGATTCCCCCCCTTGAACTTTAAAGCGAAGAACGTGCCCAGTCACATGTCAATTGTACTTTATTATCCCTAGCCGGGCCAGGCAGCCAACGCACCGAAACTTCTGCTAAGATAAAAATCATCATTTGTCTTTGTCATTAATCTGCTCTCAAATTCTCTTCTATCTTAAAAGTGACTGACCTCCACCAGGGGAGGCAGGGAGAAAAGTTTTTTAAGCAGTTTGAAAAATCTGAAAATGGTGATTTTGGTAACTTAAAAGATGATGAAGCAGAATTTCTTTAAAAGCTGGAACTCCACAGTTGATGAGAACTTTGTCATTGCTCTGCTTTTAATTTAGATTTTTTTCACTTATTTTACACGTGTGGTGCTTTGCTTGCATGAATTCTGCTTACCATATGCCTGCAGTGCCCTTAGGAGCCAGAAGAGGGCGTCAGAACCCCTGGGACTGGAGTTACAGATGGTTGTGGGTGCTGAAAATTGACTTGGGATCCCCAGGAATCTTAACTGTGGATGAGAACTTTATAGGCACCAGGAAGTTCTGGACCCAGGGTCTGTCCCCTCAATGTCATGTGATTTCCTGTGCCAGTGGAGAGGGAACAGGAGTTGGGGTCAGTCTACCCTTCATGATCACTTCCACACCTGAAGGCATTGTGTTTACAAAGCCTAGAAATTCAAATTCAAGTGTTTCTTTTCTGAACTTATTATTTTTTTTTAAAGATTTATTTATTTATTATGTGTACAGCATTCTGTCTGGATGTTTGCCTGCAGGCCAGAAGAGGGAGCCAGATCTCATTAGAGATGGTTGTGAGCCATCATGTGGTTGCTGGGAATTGAACTCAGGACCTCTGGAAGAGTAGGCAGTACTCTTAACCGCTGAGCCACCTCTCCAGCCCTCTTTTCTGATTTTAAAAGATTTATTTTCATTATTTTAAATTTGGTGTGTGTGTGTGTGAGTGTGTATGCGTGTGAATGTGTGTGTCTGTATAAGTATTCCCATGTTAGTGCAGGTGCCTGAAGAGTTAGGAGTTGGATTCCTCCGGACCTAGATTTGCAGGATTTACACCCTGGCTTGGGTGCTGGGAACTGAATTTGGGTCCTCAGGACAAACAGTATGTGTCCTTAACCACAGAGTCATCTCTCTGGTCTTTCTGCTTTTATTTTTTAACTAGCTCTAAAGGATGCCAGTTCACTGGTAACTTCATGTCGTTACAGCAGGCTGAGAAAAAAGATTCTGTATTATGTTTGTCCAGGGCTATGAAAATAGAACATTCCAGAAGTTCAGGTGCTGGCAGATTAATTCCTATTGATTCAAATCAAATCAACTTCCAAACATGTGGGTCATTGTCTCCTTTTTATAAACAAGTGGGAATATATAGGTTTCCCCTCTTCTGTGATGTTCTGTGGAAGGGCTGATGGGCTGAACCTTGCCTGATTCTAGAGTTTTGTCTGCCCAGACGACTCAGCATGATTTTTACCTTTGTAAGTAATTGGGAGGAAAATGCAAAGAATATCTGTGACAAAAATGACAGGAAATTCTCATGTCAGTGCCTGAAAATCTAGTTTTACTGACATGAGGTCAGACCTCGCCATTGGATGTCACCTGTGGCCATATGCCAAGAAGGCCCGTGAACAGTCCTAACTGAGGTCGTGTGACCTGCAACATCTGGAATGTTTGCCTGGGTCTGGCTCTGCCTCAGTTTCTCCAGCCTTGGAAGTTCTTCAGCAGTGAATACCTGTGAAGATGTCTCCAGTTTCTGAGAAATGAACATGTTGATCACGCAGAAGGACAGACTCCAGGCAACTGGCTGATTTCATTCACTTTTTCTGCTGCCCAGTGAGGGAAGGCACTCTCCCTCGGTGACAAAGATTTGCCAGGCTCTGGGAACCTTGAGGTAGCTGGTTGGCAGCTTTCTCATGTAGCCTTGCTTCAGATTAATATCTGATTCATTCTGGAGTCGTGGTGGGGCCCCCAGCACAGACTACTGACTGAAACAGAAACGACAACCATGGTCTATGTTTCTAGCCTGTGGTGTAGTCCTCAGAGTCGAAAGGACAAGAACTGACAACTTCAGCACCGGGAAATGAAGGCTGTGGTCATTCCTGACACTAACACTACTGTAGCCAAGAAGTGCAAAAGCTAGCATTTCTTTCCATAAAATATGCCAAGGTGGCCGGGTGGTGGTGGCATGTGCCTGTAATCCCAAAACTCAGGAGGCAGAGGCAGAGGCAGGCGAATCTCTGTGAGTTTGAGGCCAGCCTGGTCTACAAAGTGAGTTCCAGGACAGGTTTCAAAGCTACAGAAAAACCAAAAACCAGAAAACCAAAAAAAAAAAAAAAAAAAGGCCAAGTGTTTGTGATGGTCAATCTTCATGACCAACTTGAGGACACTTAGAGTCACTTAGCAGACACACCTAACAGTATGTCTATGAAGATTTTCCCAGAGAGGTGTAACTGATGTGGAAAGATTCTCCCTGAATGTGGGCAGTTCTTGATTCTTTCTTTCCTTTTTCCCTCTCTCACCCCTTCTTTTTTTTTTTGGTGGTGGTGGGGGGACAGGACCTCCAGGTCAGGCTGAGCTCTACCTCCACATGTGGGATGGCCTTGCACTTTTGCACTTTCTGGCTCACCTGAGTGTTGGGATCACATCTGGGCGGCATCACATCTGACTTATGCAGCGTTGCCTTGCATGCTAGGCAAACATTCTACCAACTAAGCGACACCCCTGACTCTCCATGATGCGCTTGAGCGACCGGTTGCTTGGCAAGTCAAAGGAAGATCAACCAGTGTATCTCCCAGGAACACTTTGCAGGCACAATAAGGTGGTCTGTACGTGTCCTTGGGGGAAGTTTCTAGAACATAACTGATGCTGGGAGAGTTCCTAAAGTGGCTGGCACTCTATAAAGTACCCCTGAAGAGAGAAAGGATATGAAAGGGTGGTCCAGTGCCCTGGACCGAGTGGGTGCCCTCACCTGGCCTGGTAGAAAGGGCTGTGTGAGGGTTTGAATGAGAATTGCCTTCATGATCTCAGGTATTTGAACATTTGGTCCCCATTTGGTGGCACTGTTTAGGTAGGTTTGGGGGTACAGCCTTGCTGGAGGAAGTCCATCACTGGGGGTGCGCTTTGTGGGTTTAATAGCCTCACCCCACTCCCAGTTTGCTCCCTCTGCTTCATGTGTGTGGTTGAGGATGTGATCACTCAGCTTCTGCTCTGAGCCATACCTCCCTGTCATTAAGAGCTCTCATCCCTCTGGAAGCATGCGCCTGAATAGACCCTCTCTTCCGCAAGTCACCTGTGGTCATGGTGCTTGTCACAGCAGCAGAACAATAACTAATGCAGGCCTTCTGCACTTCCAAGGGTAAGGATACATGGCCATGACAGGAGCAGCAAGCACATGCTATGTGTTCAGGCGTCAATGAACTGGGGTTGACGTTCAAGTACATCAAGGCCCCAATACATGCTTTCACAGGGAGGAGGAGACATTGTTGACTCTCGGCTCCCTCTCCTCACTTTGTGGCAATCTTTTGTTGTTGTTTGTTGGGAGCATAGCTTTCTCTGTAATGTTGGCTAAATTACTGACTGTTGTAAAGCCTCTATTTTGTGATCTGTAAAATGGGTCCAAGGACAGGGTAAGGCATGAAAAATAGGGAAGGCCTTAATACAAAGTGACCCAAAGCAGGAAATCACCCTACTGCAGTTAACTCCGGACATCCTGACTGTACACAGGGGAAGCGTGAAGTTTTTGAAGCAAACATCAATATACTTGGGGTAGGCACAGTTTTGGGCCGAGGAGTTGACTCAGCTGGCAAAACATGAGAACCTGAGTTTGGATCTCGGGTACCCACATGAAAATCTGGGCATGGTCGTGTGGGCTTGTCATGTTAGCACTGAGGAATCAGACAGCTGGACCCCTAGCCTTACTAGCCAGCCAGCTGGCGCTATGAACAAGCTCCAGGTCCCAGTGTGAGAGACACTGCCTCAAAAACCGAGGTGGGTGTCCCTGAAGAATGACACCCAAGGTTATACACTCACCTCCCCGACATGAACTCGCCCCCACACCCAGACATAAACACACTCCCAGTTTTTTTTAAAAGTATGTTTTACAAGTAATAAATCAGGTCTTGTTCTCCCCACTCCCCACCTCTGTTTCTGGTCCTTTCACCCGCAGGCTGTTAGGAGAAAAGCCCGGCTTTTGAAAATTAATCCTGTGCAGGTGGGAAATGAGAAGGCTGGCTGGCAGGTGTGTATGTGGTGATAGGAGTCAATTTATTCCAACTCTGAGGCTGCTTAAGCCGGGTGTTGGAGATGGGTGTGTGTTTGAAATTGGATCTGCAGGGGGTGGCTCTCAGCATTTCCAGTTCCCTGCGCCCTGAGAAGGTGTTGAGAAGGTATAAATTACACAGGCCTTTTCCTTTTGTCTCATCTCCAGGCAACCACTGTTTCTTTCCTTCAAAAACGCCGCTCAGATCTGGTGAGATTCATTTTTCTGTGTCCTGCCAATGCTGGTGAGACCGACGGGTGAACCATCACAGGGGAGGAGAGGAGGGGTTGGAAATAGCCCTGTTCCTGTTCACAGCTCTCAGACTGTCCCCCTGGAAACTTTGGGTCACTGAACTGGCGGATGCATCAGCATCTGCATTCTAGAATCTTCCTGGGAAGTCATTTGCTGGCTCTGTGGGGGGTGATCTTTAATTTTTTAGTCTTGAAAGACTTATTTTATTTTAAGCTATGTGTCTGTGTTGTCTGTATATCTGTATAAGGGCATGTGCGTGTGTCCATAGAGGCCAGAAGAGGGCATTGGAACTCCCGGAGCTGGGGTGAGCGCTATTGTGAGCTGCCCAATCACAGGTGCTGAGAGCAAAACCTGGATTCTCCGCAAGAACAACCAGTGCTCTTAACAGCTGAGCCACTTGTCCAGCCCCAGGTGCGACTTTCAGACTGGAGGCAGTGAGCTGTCCCTCACTCCATGACCAGCTCAGTAGAACACAGGACCTGACACTAACCAAGAAGAGACTCTAAGAGATGTTTGCTGGATGTGGGAAGGAGAATTAAGAAATCGGACACTATTGTAGAGAAAGGGGTCTTAGTTGAAAGCAAAGCACCCCAAGTTGGTTTCCATGGGAACAAAGCTCTGTAGGACGCCAACAGGTGTTATGTGCCCAAATGGCTGTGTAATCAAATATGTTTGTGTGAGACTCTCCTGCAGGATGTATCATTGTCTTACCGCTAATACGAGCCCCTGAAGTGGGCAGTGCATCGGGTATTGGTTGTAAACCCGGAGCCTGGCACTTTGTTCCCAGGGAGCATCGTGGGCTGGTATTTCGAGGAATGCAACTTATGAAACTTTTTATCTGTCAGAGGGCCATTGGTGGCTTTTGTTACTGTCCTTTGCCTGGGGTTTTCTTTCCCAGAAGATTGCTGTAGGTCACTTTTCCCCTCAGCTTTGAGGCCTTCCTTCACTCCCTGTTCTCTCAAGCACCCTCTCTGTGCCCGGCTCTGACCCTTCCCCTGCTCTCCTGGACACTTATATTGTTCAGTGCCCTGAGCAGGGTTGCATATTTCAGTCTCTGGACACTCTGCCCTCCAGAGTGTGATCCCAGGGAGTCTGGACCCATGTCTGCCTTCGTTTTGTATACGGCAGTGGGGGCTGGTGGGTGGTCACTTAAGGAAACGTAGCTGGGGGGACTCGGAGATGGCCACTTAGAAAATTAATGGTGGACTTAGGAGCAGGTAAAGTGCTTGCCAACCTGAGTTTGATCCCCAGAACCCATGTGAAAAAGAAATCCAGGCACGGAGGCACACGCTTGTAATCCTAGCAGTGTGAAGGAGGAAACGGGTGGTTCTGAGAGGCTCGATGTCCAGCTAGCCTCACCGACTTGGAGAACTGTAGGAGAGACCCTGTCTCACAACACAGGGCAGACAGTGCCTGAGGAACGGCAGCTGAGGTTGATCTGTGGCCCCTGCCTATGTGAGCACACACCTGAACACCCTTATATACCGCTTACACACATAGCATGCACACAGAAAATACATTCAAAGATGAATGCTGGTTGAATGACAAACGAATAAATGAATTCCTGCTTTACACACAGGACAAAGAATTGGAGTGGGTGATGGCGGGAACGGAGGAACAGTGCACGGCACCTCCAGTCGTCGGGCTCAGCAGAAGGATCAGGGCGTGGGCAGCACAGTGCCACATAGGCGGGGACAGGTGTAGTTAACGAGTGACGTCAAGGGTCACTTAGGACGGCATACCAACAGGAGTAGGTGCTCACACTGTCAGGAGGGAGGGTACGCTGCTGCTTACCTGGTGACACTTGGCTTCTTTTTGTGGCTGGAACCAGAAAGAACAGTGACTTTTCACCTCCCCCTTCCCCTGTTTAATCAACTTCACTTGGTGGAAAGGCACTGTTGTTAGGAACCCAGCACTTGGGGCCACTGTGGGCTCTGGGTTTGAAGAGGCGGCTCAGTCTGCAAAGGGCTTGCCTTGCAGGCACACGCACAAGGACCTGAGTTTGATCCTCAGAACCCATTTGTAATCCCAGCACTGGGGACGCGGAGACAGGTGGAGCTCTGGGGATAACTGCCCACCAGCCTAGCCCGCTTGGCAAATTCTGGGCCAGTGATAGACTTTGTCGCAAAAAAGGTAGTTGGCACCTGAGGAGTGGGACCTGCGGTTGTCATATGGCCTCCATATAAATACCACCACACACAGCACATTCATAGACCCATATGCACCACATATACATCACTACACTCATCTCACACCCACCCCACCATTAATACACTACACACACACAATGCCAACGTGTACATGAGCACACAGATACAAACTTATGTGCATATACATTATTTATCTTTTATTTCAAAATGTCAGTTATAAAAAACTAAACAATTAGATGTGACATGTCCTACTTTTTAGTCTTACACTTCTGTCTTCTAACACTGGTTCCTGGGTATGTGTATATATAAAGCCACACATTGTAGATGTGTTCATATACTTATACATTCATGCATGTGTTATGTATACATATATGTATATTACTCCTTTCTTTCCTTCTTTCTGTCTTTCTCTTTCCCTCCCTCCCTCCCTCCCTCCCTCCCTTCCTTACTTTTTTTTTTTGAGACAGGATTTCTCTGCATGCAGCCATGACTGTCCTAGAACTTGCTCTGTAGACCAGGCTGGTCTCAAAGTCACAGAGATCCGCTTGCCTCTACCTCCCAAGTGCTGGGATTAAAGGTGTGAGCTACCACTAGGCTACATTATTCTTTCTAAGATTGCATTTTACTGTGATGCGGTTTTCTTTCTTCTTCTTTCAAAAATCTTTATTTTTATTTTAGCTTATGTGTGTCTGTGTGTCTGTGTGAGGGTATATGCATGTAAGAACAGTACCCAGGAAGGCCAGAAGTATTGGAACCCCTGAAGTTGGAGTGCGGGTGTTATTAACCAACCAGCACAGGTACTGAAAATTGAACTTAGATCTTCTGTAAAAGCAGTATGTATTTTTAACTGTGGAATCATTTCTTTAGTCCCTCTCCCTTTTGTTTTTTTGAGACAAACTCTCCAGTAGCTCAGACTGACCTCATAATCACTATGTGATTGAAGATGGTCTTGAACTACTGATCTTCCTGCCTCTAACTCTTGAGTAGGGCAGTTACAGATATCCACCACCACACCTGGCTTGTGAGATCATTTCCCTTTTTATTTTTATACAAGGTTAGACTGTTTTATGGACTTGGGGTTGTGTGGGTAGGGATGGGTAGACCAGTTATCTGTAGCATAAGATTAGCATAGTATGAGTGATGTAATTCAGTGGTTTAATTCAGAGAGGGGTGTGCCTAGAGAATAGCAAGGGTTAGAGAGTGCGGTAGAAATAGTAGTCCCTGGCTTCCCTGTCTTAGTAATTCCACTGCTCCACGTTGTAAACCCTACCCTCCCGCCGTAGTGTTCCCAAGCTGCTCATTGAGCGATGAAGTCCAATACTTCAACCTGCCGTGGTGGGGCACACCCAAAACCCCAGCACTTGAGAGGTGGAAGCAGGGGATTTGGAGTTCAAAGCCATTCTTAGCTACTCGCATAGTGAGCTTAAGGGAAGACCCTGTCACAACAGCACAAAACAACAAAACAAAACTCTCAGGTAATAGCCTGCCATTATGTTACCACCAGAAGTCTTACGGGCTTTTGGTAATGGGCTATACTAAAGATGGGTAGAGGACTCAGGTAGGGAGAAGGACTCAGCAGATAGGAGCACTGGATGCTCTCACAGAAGACCTGGGGTCGATTCCCAGAATTCACTTTTCAGATGAAGAAACGAGACTCAGGGAGGTTCTGTAGGTCTTCCAGGGGCTTACAGTGGGACCTGTGAGCTAAGGCTAGGGCTGCCATAGTTTATGGCCCTGTTTGAAACCACTGTGTGATGGGGAAGCTCAACCAATCACATCTGGTTAGGGTGTGGTTGCCTGGAGCCCAGGTAGAAAACCGGGAGATGCAGGCTCTCTCTCTCTCTCTCTCTCTCTCTCTCTCTCTCACTCTCTCTCTCTCTTTCTCTCTTTCCCCACGGTGCTCGCTGGACCATTTTGGATTTCGGACCTCCCACTCTTGTAGTGTGAGTTCCCCCTTTTTCAATTATTAAATTATAACTGTTGTTCTTGAACTGGTCTGGTTATTTCTCGTACCGACCGAATACACCGACACCTGGCACACCACTTCTGTGTCTCGATGGCCAGCAGTTAGGACACAGCACTCATCCAGTGACTAAGATTCTAGAAGCTGCCTGTGGTCCACATGAGATGCTCATGGGAGCTTCCATTTGGGTAAGACAGGCTGAGGTGGGGTGAGCTGAGAATAGAGGCCCCCCAGAGGTTTGAGGAAATCAAGCCCACAGCCCCAGCATTGGAAACATCTCTGGTTAAAGATGTCCTGGTGTCACTGCTGTTGATGTGATGAAACTCCCTGAGAAAAAGCAACACGCTGGAAGGAAAGGGCTCTCTTGGTCTACAGTTCCTGGTTACTGTCTACTGCTGAGGGGAATTCAAGTCAGGAACTCCAGCAGCCAAGCACAGCACATCCCCAGTTAGGAACAAAGAGAAGCAAAAACACTCAGGTTGCCTTCTTGCTGCTTCTGCTTAGCTAGCTTCCTCCACTGCCACATGGTTCAGAGCCTCGTCCATGGAATGCTGCTTTCCTCATTTAGGGTAGGTTTTCTTGCTTCAATTGTCAAGATCATCCTCCACAGACATGCCCTTAGGATAACCTTAACTAGCTGCCTATAGGATAACCTTAACTAGCTGCCCTTAGGATAACCTTAACTAGCTTCCCATAGGATAATCTTAACTAGCTGCCCATAGAATAACCTTAACTAGCTGCCCATAGGATAACCTTTATCTAGCTGTCCATAGGATAACCTTAACTAGCTGCCCATAGGATAACCTTTATCTAGCTGCCCATAGGATAACCTTTATCTAGCTGCCCATAGGATAACCTTCCTTTATTTAGCTGCCCATAGGTAACATTGTCTAGCCAATTCCTCATTGAGACTCTCTTCCCAAGTGTTTCTAGATTGTGTCAAGTTGACAGTTAAAACTAACTATCATAGATGACTGTGATTACTTATGGGCAGAACACTCCTGCAGAAGATGATCTAAAAGTATCAAACAGCGCTGGGCAGAAAGTCTTCTGTCAACAACCTAATCACATTAAACTCCAAGCAGCAGCAGTTAGCAAAAAAAAAATGGAGTTATGATGCATAATGAACCATTAGAAACCTTACTAGCATGCAGTATTATAGGCTTGAAGTTCTTACAAATATCATCATCACCATCATCGTCATCACCATCATCGTCATCACCATCATCGTCATCACCATCATCATCATCAACGTCATCATCATCATCATCATCGTCATCATCATCATCATCATCACCACCATCGTCATCATCATCATCATCATCATCATCAACAACGTCATCATCATCATCATCATCACCACCATCGTCATCATCATCATCATCAACAATGTCATCATCATCATCAAGGCCAGCAAGATGGTACAGCAGGCAAAGGCACTTGCCATGCAAGCCTAATGTCATGAACTCAACCCTGGAACCAATATAAAAGTAGAAGGAGAGGATTGACACCACAAATGTGTTTTCAGACTGCAACATGTGTACCATGGCAACACCCTCCATGTATACATACATGCCATGCATGTGCAATAATAAATAAAAATTGGCATAATGCAATCCAGTAACACAGCACTTAAAATTCTGATGAGGGCATCACAGCCACTGAGTTGAGAAAGTAATTGATTTATTATTTATTTTTATGAGTTTTTGCCGACATGTATGCCCACGCACTACATGTATACAGTGCCTAAAAGTGGCCAGAAGAGGGTGTCAGATCCCCTGGGAGAGGAAGTTTTGGATGGTTGTGAACTGTCATATGGACTCTAGAAACAGAACCTGGGTCCTCTGCAGATGTTGCTCTCAACGGCTGAGCCATTTCTCCAGCTCGTGACATTTTCCCAAGGTACTTTGTCTCAAACGACAAACTCTCCTCCCCAGCATCTTGTTATCTATTGAGACTTCTCTTCAGATCCTAGATCTGACTCCACATGCCTAGGTACCCAGTTTGCTCTGCTATGTCTTGCGTCAGGGTGATCTATGTGGGTTTGGCTTGTGAATGTGTCTTGGGAAAGAAGATATAATGAGAACGGTGTTGGTGATGATGGCTTTCAAGAAGAGCGACAGAGAGAGGAGTCCACAGTCACTAAGGGACAAGCAAGGCCAGGCCGGGTGCCTCCTCGAAAAGCTGCGGCCGTGGGATGAGCCATCTGACTCAGCAAACTTGACAAATTACGAAACAGATTGTGAATTCCGAAGATGCTTTCTAGGACAGGTCTCCTGCTCTACAGGACTGATTGCTAAGCAACACTCACTGGGCCACGCGAGTTTCTATTGTTTCAACAGATAATGAACTCACAGGCTCGGAAGCAGGGGATGGCTGTAATGTCTATGAAGGGCTCCCTGGACTTGAGAGATGGCTCAGTTGGTAGAGCGCTTGTTGCATGGGCACAAGGACATGAGTTCAGATCCCCAGCGCTCACATAAAAGCCAGGCATAGCTGCGTATGCCTACAGCCCTGGTGGTGTGTGTGTGTGTGTGTGTGTGTGTGTTCAAGTGTCTGTGTGTCTGTGTGCAGAGATGGGCAGAGAGAAGCCAATCGTGGAGACTCACTGGCCAGCTGGCTTAGCCACACTCCAGGTTCAGTGGGAGAACTTCTGTTGAAAGAAATAGGGCAGAGGACACTAAAGGACGGCACCAACGTTGACCTCTGGCTTCTATAGTCTCACGTGCAGGTGAGTACCCAGCCCCCACACACTTCTAAGTAGCCTGTATTGACAGCGTGTCTTATATCAACATTTCCTTCATCAAATAACATCCAGAGGAAACAAGGCCCACGTCGTTTTTAGTTTGCATTTAAGCTGATTAGAAAGTTAGTTCTGTATTTGATTAAGTTCTACAGAAATCAGGCTTGTGGTGAATCATTAAGCAAAGACTTTTTTTCCCCTCACAGCAATAAGGCCTGCAATGATTAATTAAGGGCACCATGCCAAAGCAAGTATCTTTGTTTAAGACACAGTGGACAAGACAGCCTTGGGAAAGTTGATGTCTTAAGTAGACGCCACAACATGTTTTTAATTATGTTTGGGAAGATGAACAAGAATAGGAATTGCCAACTGTTTAGAAAGATAATTTTTTTAAAAAAGAAAGATTAGAATTAAAAAAAAACCGCACAAAGCAAACATTATTGATTTAACACAAATGCCATTTGTTGGGCCTTTTGTAATTTCCCTATTAGTGTCAGCATTCCAGGGTTTGCGTCCCCTTCTGCGATCTTGTCTGGCATCCGTTCAGCTCTCCGCAGTACGATACAGTCAACAGGCAGTGATTGCTCATATTAAAATGTTTTATTTGTTGTAACTGCACAGATGATCAAGGGGTGTAAATCCTAAATTATCCCAATCATTGCCCAGGCTAATAAGGAGAGAGAGAACCAGTGGCTGACGGAAGACGGACGGGCAAGTTCAGGGTGCTGGCTGTGCAGTCAGCTAGAAAAGAGACGATGGAGAAGTGTGCGAGACACAGCAGTGCCTTGCGCCATCTGAGGGGAGCACACGCTGCTCCGATCAAATTGACGTCAGTCAGCTCCGATGAAGGATGCGCAGGAAGTTGCTTAGCTCTGGATTGCACGGACAGTCAGATTCCATTTGGATCAAACTGTCCCGTCTCAGTATTAACATCATGGCAGATCGGGCTTCACATAAGGCTAGCTCCCCACTGTTGAATATTGAAGGCAGACTGGAAGCCTATTGGTTTGGCCCCTTTCCCCCAAACTGTCAGAAAATGGTTTCAACACATTTGGAAATCGATGGGCATGCTTTACAGTGGGGCTCATGGGCTCTGGATCTCAAGAGGTTATTTAAACCTATCACTCACGGGGCCCGCAATGCGGTTTCGTCTTCCTTGTTGCCCATCCCTTCAGGTTTTGAGAAATGGTCAATTATTCATCTTTCTGGTAAGTAATGGTTTTATTTTTTCATTACATTAGTGGTGCCAGGCCAGAGAATTGCACGCAGGACGCTGTGTCTTTCCAGTAGGTTTGATTTCTTCTCTCTGCTAATGCGGCTTGAGGACCTGCTTGGCTCTGGGCTGAAGACTGGGGACGTCAGGCTGGACAGTCTGTCTCCTTCCCTCCTGAGATTCAATTTCAGGTCTAGTGAATGAGAAGGGACAGGGTTTCTTCTGTGGGACCCCTACATTTGGTGTAATGGCCCCCTGGAGGAGGACAGTGGGTCCATAGCTGGATGCCACTATGCTTCCTCCTCAGGAAGACGGTGGGACCCTGGGAGGATGAGCTGTAGAACTCAGAGGAGACAGGCATGGTGGTCCAGGCCTGTGATCTCGGCACTCAGAAGGTGGAGGCAGGAGGATCAGAGTTGAAAGCTAGCTTCAGTCATGGACGACTCTTGCCTCAGAAAAACCAAACCAAACCAAATCACTTGGTGCTTGCATCAACCCCTTTAATCAGGATGGCCAATTCTGGTCTGCAATCTGCTTTACAAAAGCCTGAGAATAGGTGTATGTGTACCTCTGTGAGTGTGTGTGCGCATGCACACACACAATTATGTGATGAGCTGGTTGTGTATAGGGCGTCTTCTCCCTTATTTAGGATCCCCAAAGGGGGGAATGTCCTAAGATTTGTCCACTTTAGTGCTCATAAATGCAATTATTTGTGTAACAAAACGTAAGATGGACATAGGACTTCTTGCAAACTACAGCAGCCTGGGGAAGAGCCCCTGCCCTTCCTCCTGCCACAGCCCGGGCTCTGGCTCTGGTCTGGCACTTCCTCATTTCAAGCCTGTACCTTTACTTGCCTAGCCCATCAATAGATGTCTGTCTGCTTCTGAACCCTCCAAATTCACTTCGCATACTCAAGACTATCCAAGGTTCAATCCCTCCAATGGCACCACTTTCTTAAAACCCCAGCTTTGCTTCCCATTGCTCATGAAACAAAGCTCTGGTGCTGTTGCCGCCCTCAGCACCACCCCAGTGGTCCCTTTCTCTACAGCTGTCTTCATTCCAACCACATCCCCTTCTATTCCTTCTCTCAAAGCATCCTTCTTGTTCCTCTGAGTGTCTTGGTACTTGGGTCTTCGAGTCTCCCTGAGACTTCTGTGATCCCTTCTCATCAGTTGGGTCTTAGTTCCCTGCTTGGGCACCTCTGAGTAGCCTTCCTTATTGACGGCCATGTTGAGAACAGTCCACCCCCTCACGGTCACTCACTGTCTTTTCCTCCTTCACTCATGACTCTCGGTCATGGTTTTATTAACTCCTCTGTTTTCATGTTTGTGGTCTGCTCTGCATCCTTAGGATGTTAGCATCTTGGTGATGATGACCTTGTCCATGCTCCTCATAGCTGAGGACTAAATCATACTTCACCATTCCAGAAACTGAATGGGAATTTACAAATGAAAGAGTCAGCTGATCTAACTAAGGATGTAGACCTTTCCTACGACAGAGAAGCTGCCTTTCTACCCATCTCCCCATGCTGTGTCCCTCAAACATCACCATGATGATGTTGCCCACATTCTGACAAGATGGCCATAGGCGATGTCCATACCTACAGTTTCCTCTCATGTCTCTTAGGCATTATAGTGTTCTAATGAGGTTCAAAACTAAAACATTTTGAGCTGGGAAACTGGCTCAGTGAGTAGAGTTGTTGTACTAGAATGAAGACCCGAGTTTGGACTCTTGCCCCCAGCCCTTGTAGAAGTAAGGCATGTCCAGGAGTGCTTGTATCCGCAGCCCTGAGAGGGTCACAGAGACAGGAGGATTGCTGGGACTTATTTGATGAGCCTGCCTAGTTGCTAAGCCGTAAGCTACAGGTTCAATGAAAGGTCATAGCTGAGGGGATTGGCGGAGTGTGACGGAGTGGGCCGCTTCTTTCTCTCCAAACACAGGCAAAGGCAGATGCGCTCGTGTACACCTATGCAACCACCCCCACACAAATTTTAAAAAAATATTAAGCATAGAGGGACATAGTGAAGAAAAACATGGAGGGACATAGTGGTGTCCCTCCCACCTTTAATCCCAGCACTCAGGAAGCAGTGGCACTTGGATCTCTGAATTTGAGGTAAACCTGGCCTGCGTAGCCTGTTCCCGGACAAGTGGGATGACATAGTAAGACTCTGTCTCAAAACCAACCAACCAACCAACCAATCAATCAATCAATCAACCCATCAATATCAATCAATCAATCATCACAGAACTTTAAGCTTTAAAATTTAATGTTAGAAGTGCTGAAAAAGTGGGCACAGCTAAGAACACTCACTGTTCTCACAGAGGGCTGGAGTTCCATTCCCAACACCCACATCAGGTGGTCGGGGAATCTGACGTGCTCTTCTGCCCTCGGTGGCATGGCATTCTCTTACACATACCTACACGTGCTTACACATCATTAAAAATTAAATAAACTTAAAAGAAAAACAGGAGAAAGGATGTAGAAGAGCACTGACTTCCTGTATGCTGTGAATATGTTTTATTACTGTTGGGTAATAAAGAAGCTGATTTGGCCAATAGCCAGGCAGAACAGAGTCAGGCAGGAAATCCAGGCAAAGATAAAGGGAGAAAGAAGATGGGATAGGGAGAAATGCCGGGCAGTCACTGGGGAAGCAAGACGTGAGGTAACAAATCACGAGCCTCATGGTAAAATATAGAATAATAAAATGGGTTAATTTAAATGTAAGACCTAGCCAGTTATAACCCTGAGCCATCAGTCAAACAATTATAACTAATATTAAGCCTCAGAATGGTTATTTGGGAACTGGTGGGCAGGAGAGAAACCTCCAGCTACAGACCATGGGTAGCCAAAGCATTATCTTGGAAAACTGGTTTTATGGAGTTGGTCTGGCTAGATTGATTATTTATTTGTTTGTTTGTTTTACAACTTGTGCACAAGAAAATATTCCTGCAATGATTTTGTCTCCTACTATTGATTTTCCAAGGTGAAATCAAAGTGTGTAACTATTTTGTGGGTGGGTCTTGAGGATGCCAATCCGCAGCTGAGCTGACATGGAAAGGGAAGTCTTAGACTTTCCTAATTACACGATATTTCCTTAATAAACCTTATCTGATCCTTTTCCGCTAATAATTATCTGTAATTATATTTACACGTGAGAACATTGCATACTAATAGGGAGGAGGGCCCTGAGGACTGGAGAGGGTTTACGTCTGACTAGATATGGCCAGTCATTCCATGTCACACAAAGAACGCGGACAGAAAGGAACGCGCTCCAAAGAAAGCAGAGCATTGGAGAAACCCTACACGTTCACTAATTGATAATATTTTTGTTAGGTTGTTGGTTTCAACTGTCTCTTCGTGCTTGCACTTGAATTTAAATGTCTGAAAGGAACGGGGTCTTCAGAGAAAGAAAAGTAATTACACCCTGTAATTCAGATTTAATTACAAGGAAATAGATGTAACACGATGTGGTAAAAGTTATGATGGGTTCTTTAAATGATATATGTCATTAACATGTTAATTGGCATGAAATCTGAACTCACAGCCAGAGGAATCATAGGTGAAGGCGAGGTCAACTCCATTACAGGCGGGATTAGAATGAAAATTCCACAAAAGCGTTTGAAGCTTGATTCTGTAATGTAGTTTTTTTCCCCCCCACTTGTGTTCAATACAAAGAGATTCCAGTCCTGCCCTTAAAGAAATTAAGAAAAAGCCTATTCCTAAAATGTTGGCGTGGCTAGCTTGAACCACTGGATAGCTGTAAAGTCAGGGTGAGATTAAGTGGGGGAATGGATTTGCCTCCGCTCGGAGACCAGGTCATGGCTATAAAGATCGAGTCCTTTCCCACATCTTCACATAATGATGAAGTGAGATGCACACAGATTTTGATTATTAAAAAAACTTGCTGTTCGCTTGAAGACCTATGGGGGAATCTGTTTATTTTATTTAATTGTGATGTTTTTGGCTCGTGGTTGGGTTAGTCATCAAAACAGGAAACACTGTCTCTTTATTCAGCAGAAGGAATTAGCCGCACTAGAATGTGTCTGCTGGTAGTGGAGGGAAACGCTGGCTGCCTGAAGCGCTTTTGTTTTGTCCTCCAGATTGAAATTACAGAGGTCTATCTATCTATCTACCTACCTACCTACCTACCTACCTACCTACCTACCTACCTACCTACCTATTCACCCCATCTATCAATTATCTATCTATCTATCTATCTATCTATCTATCTATCTATCTATCTATCTATCTATCTATCTATCTATCATCTATCTCTGTCTATCATCTATCTATCTATTGTGTGTGTGCATGTGTATAAACACAGCATACTTATTTGTGTGTATATAGAAGTTGGAGGACAACTCTCCTTTTACCATGTGCATCTCGGGGATTGAACTTAGGTCACCACCAGACTTGGTTGCAATCTCCTTAACCCACTGAGCCATCTCACCAGCCTGTGAAACTGTCTCAAGGCAAGACTCAGTAGTGACAGAATCTTAACCACCAAGAGCTCTGTCGGGAGAAGAGCGTGTACGACGGAATGAAGACAGACTTTGTGAGCCTCTGTGACAGCCGGGGTGGACGGCACAGACAAGGGAGACCACTCCAATGGCTGTGGTTCTGCGTGTGCACTTCTGGCACTGACCCGAATACTGTAATGCTGAATGACGTAATGGTTGATACTGGTTGAAAGATGGACAGACTCTAGCCTCACCTAGGAGGCACACCTCTGGGCATGCCTGTGAGATTTTCCTAGACTGGTAATGCCCGGAGTGTCTGAGACTAGTGGCTGGCACAGGAGTCAACACACAACCTCCATCACTTTAGGCTTCAGTGCACACCTGCTCTCAGAGGCCAGTCACAGTTGCTTGATCCTAAAAGGACAGGATACTCGAGAGCCCTCGGAGCTAGAGGTAATGAGAAAAGCAAGGCAGCATGGGCCACGCAGTCAGCACTCTACAGTGTTTACTCAGCTTGTGCTCAGCACTCCACAGTTATCTCCCTGTGACGTTTGTGTTTCCTGAGAAGGGACACCTCTCTTACAGCCTTCTCTACAAGCACTGATTTTATATGCTCCTTTTGATGGAGGCACAGTCTCATACTACAGGCCAGGCTGGCCTGACCCTCGCTCTAACCCAGCATGGTCTTGAACTTGTCATTCTCCTGCCTCAGTCCTCTAAGTACTGGGACTGTAGACCTGTGCTACTACTCTGGCCGATCATTGACTCTTTCTCCTGTCAATCAAAGCACTCTCACTTCCCGGGACCTTGTGAGTGGGCGGGTCAGTTTTCTGGGACACCTCAGCGGGCAGTGTTGGTCTTGTGTAGTTCACTGGCAATGAACTACTTCCAGGTCTCAGAGGATCAGAAGTGGTGTGTGTGTGTGTGTGTGTGTGTGTGTGTGTGTGTGTGTGTGTGTGTATGTGCATGCATGTGCATGTGTGTATGTGTGTGCATGTGCGTGTGTGTGTGTGCACATGTGTGTGTATGTGCGTGTGTGTGTAAGCAGAACTGAAATGCCATTGACCACAACACTCCGCCACCCCATCCCACCTATCCCTTCGGGGAGGACCATCAGGTGCTCTTTGCCACCTCACTTTACCTGCCCTCGATGGTCACGCTCTGTTTTTTCCTTCAAGTTTCTCAAGCAGAAGCCACCTTGGAGAACCACGGTTGTCGCCCAGCAGCTCCCCCCCCCCCGGATGAGCACCCACCCGCCTTCCTCACCTGCCACCGCAAAGACAAGAAGGGCCATTCATAATTTAACTCAGCCCTTTCTTTCTTACATGCACCAACATGTGCCTGGCGCTGGGGGAAAAATTGAACTCTCTCTCCCAGGACACACTGAAGATCAAGCAGCATCTCATTAGGACACACTTCAAAGACTCGCCCTTTATTTCCATACAAACAAGTTTAAATTATTGTGCGTGATTCTGCTGTTAGCAGGGACTCTGATCCATTATGCATGATGCCTTACCGCTCCGATCATGAACAATGGTGAGCATGCCATTAGCCTTCTGCTGGAATATGCTAAACCTTGGGAGTGGCCACGTTATTAGGTTAAAGTTCTGTCATTAATTATTAATTTTATTTCTTACTGGCTAGAGTGCTCGGCAACATCAAGCAGGTGTTGCAAACTTGCAATTAAGCACAGCAGAATGCAGGCTGAAGCTACAGTTTCTTTATTATTATTATTATTATTTAACGTTTATTGAGCTTTCACTGTGAGCAAGGGACCAAGCCTGGCGTCCATCTTGGGTGTGTCTCACCTTGAGTACATCATGCGATTTAATTTTCACCAGAACCACACTATATCGCAATATTTTACGTACGAAAAAAATTGATAATTAGGAAGGATTCCAAGTTGCCTATGAATGAAATGCATAAGTGATATCGACTTTTAGGATTATAAATACTTCTTGTCATAGTTTGGGTCTGAGACATCCCTTATAGGCTCCTGTGTGTGAGCACCTGGTCCCGGCTCTTGGCACTCTTTTGGGAGGTGGGGAAATTGTGAAGGGCTGGTGGAGTTGAAGGTGAAATCCAAGCCCTGGTTTTGGTCTAGCTTCTGCTATCTTGTCTAGTTGATATACAAAGAACTCTACTGAATGCCACCATCACCACCACCACCGCCATCACCATCACTGCCACCACCACCACCACTACCACCACTACTACCACCACCACCATCATCACCATCACCACTACCACTACCACCACCACCACCACCACTACCACCATCACCACCACCATCACCACCACCACCATCACCACCACCACCACCATCACCACCTCCACCACCATCACCATGGTGGAGCAGCTCTGTCATAACTTCCATCCATCACAGACCAAAGGACACAGTAGTACCCTGTCACGATGGTGAGAAAGGAAAGGGACACGCTCTTGTGGCTGATCTTCCCCTTGTCCCCACACCATCCTATTAGTGTCTGAGGAGTTTTTGGGGATCATCTGTCATTCAGCAAGCAGGTGTTTTTAGTCCTTTGTGCCATGAGCAAAAGGATGCTCACTTGCCTGGAAGGGGAAGCCCTTTGTTCAAACTCTGGGTTTAGTCCCTTGCATCCAGGCTAACGCCACCTGTCTTCCTGAGTAGGCTAAGGTAACTGCATTTCTGGGTCTCTGATGGTCAGGTGTTTTGAGAAGAACCTAGTATTTTGACCTCAGTTCTGCCGCTGGGCATTTCTTAGAGAGACAGAGTAACTGTCATGGCTTGCATGTGAAAAGTCCTCCACAGGCTCATGTGTTTGAACACTTTGTCCCCAGACGGTGGCACTATTTGGGGAGGTAGAAGCTTGCAGGAGGAAGTATGTCACTGGGGCGGGCTTTGAGGTTTATAGCCGAGCCTCACTGCCTGCTCCTGCTACCGTGCCTTCCCTGCCTGTTGGCTTGTCTTTCCCATCGTGATGGACTCTACCCCTCTGAAACTGTGAACCAAAATGAACCATTTTTCCTCCAGCTGCTTTGGTCACAGCAGCGGAAGAGTAACTGATGCACACGCTGACACTCTCTTGCTGATGGTGAGACCTTGGGGAGTCACTTTCTCCTCTTCACTAACGCCGTTTGCATATTTCCGTACCTTTCTTCTTTCAGACCATTCTCAGCAGTAAATTGGGTAGCAGATGTGAGCAGTTGTACCTTGCATTAATATTTCTTGTACGAATCCTTCTACGATCATTAATATCTCCCAACATGCACATCTCATCAGTCCCAAATCATCTTACATGTCAGCTTTTTAAAAAATTTTTCTTCACCATCTCTTCTTTTAACATTTGACTGCCGGACCAGTGGGGTCAGAGTTCATTTCAGTCTTCCTGTCTGGTCTGTCACCCGGGGCAGTAGCCAACAGCGAGTCTGCATGGCCACGCTCACGGCTTAATGGAAGACGTGTTGCGATGTTTTATAGAAATTGATTACAAGTACTGTCTTGCATTCCAATCTCAGATTATTGAGAAACACTTGGAGGGGAAGTTTGGCTCGGGTCACAGCTTTTATTTGTAACCTCTTGATTCAACTGATGTCAAATCCAGCTTCATTGTCAAGACAGGAAATGCTGGGGTCCTCTGGAAAACGTCTTAATAATCTCTACATTATTTATTCAAGATACTTGGCTAGCTCAATGGGGAATGACTTTCTCATTTGGAAATGTGTCATAGAATGCCCTTGATAGGAAATGAACTCAAGAGGCCCCTTTGTAGGGACGAATCTGGGCTCTGTGAGCACACTCAACCCTGTCCAGCATAGTACTTCTCTCTCTTCATACTGACACCGGAGCCTTCTGCTGCTCCCACCCAGCCCTCGTAACTCCACAGGTTCTCCAGATTCCACCCCAGAGTCACCTTTTCCTGTCTCCAGAAACCATTATCATGCCACGAGCTTTCAAAAGTGCTTTCTCCCATGTTTGGCACCCATCTGGTTACCTGTGAGCTATCCTGGCTCTTTTCCTCTTTCCAGCTTCTGTTTCACCTCACTGAGCTCTCTATCGGAATGACCCTGCGTTTGCACTTTTCCCATCATTCTAGCGCGCTCCCGACAACTCCACCACACCCCAAGGAGACTCCCAGGCCTTGGGAGTAACTGAGCAAGAGGATTACAGAGAGGGGCTGGTGATTCCTTCACCTACGTCCAAGGAAGGCACAGAGGGAGATGGGTGGGAAGAAGGAAAGAGGAGCTGAGCCAGGGGAGGCTGGGTTTGGAAGGGACTTTGGAACATTTCGGGGGCGAACTGTCAGGGACAGCTGGTGCCTCCTGTGGCGTGGGGCTGTGGATGCACAAAGAAGGCCAAGGAGTGGTTTTAATGAGTAACTGTCCATCCCTTTGGCATTTCGAAGGAGGCTGCAATGACGACAGAATGGTTTGCAAGAATCTTTTCTCTTTGGCTGTGTGTTCCTCCTGAGTACCACACCCTGGGCAAACTGGCCCATTCTATCGGCTCTCTGCTTGTTTGAGCATTTACAAATGCACCGTCCACAGCCTCCAACCCATCCACACTGGAGACTAGTCTCCAGGAGCCTCCTGATGGCAGGTTACCCATGAGGCTTTGCTTCCATCTGGACAAATAACGGCAACCTACTCATTTCTTATTTAAATACTGTTGTCATGTCAGTCAGAGGAGATCAAAAGAAGAAAGTTCAGGTGCAACCCAGGGCAGTCACTGGGAGCTGGATGCCTCACCAGAAGCCCAACTCCCCAGATGCCTGGCCGATTGATTGCCATAAAGCCACAGATTTTACAGAAAGAGTTACTTGGGTGGTACACAGAACACAGGATGGAAGGGTACATTGTCCTCTCATGCCATGAGCCGGAGATCCAACCTGGAAGCCAGGACTGATGCCAACTGGGAAGATTAAAATCTGGGAAGATTAACATCTATCAGAACCTCAGCTTCTTTATCTTCGATCCCTGGTTCCATTAGGAGATACAAAGAGTGCTGGGCTCTCTTTTCCTGGCTGATGGAACTGGAGAGGATGAGTTCAGGGAGAGACCAGAACAAGCCCCTGTCCCCACAGCGGCAAATCGTTCTTGTGTGAGTCAGCTCTGGCCATTGGTGGCAGCCACGTGGTCATTGACTTTTAGGTTGGCTTTCCCTCTCCCGACCCCAGGTGTTGCCTGCCTGCCATCCCTGGGGATGGATGATTTTGGTAGTTACAATGAGTGACATCTGAGAGTGTGGGTGCCATCCCAGGGTGCTGCCCACACTCTCCAGAGCTCAAGTTAGCTTTCTGCAACAAAGAATTACCCTGTCCCAATGCCAGCAAGTCTGCGTTTTTGCGGGAATGTAAACCTAGGTCTTCCTTGGTGCTCAATAACAAACAAACAAACAAACAACTCCAAACCCTATCATGATTGATTAGTGATATTTGCATAAAGGCCAAGAGAGGGAAATGGAGCCCCAGATAGTTTCGAAGGCACAGATCAAACATGCAGACACACTCAGACTGGGGCTTAAGGGTTTTTCTTTGACTTAAACTACAAGCTTCAAGGGCAGCAACTGTGAGGGTCTGTTTCACTGCCACATCCTCAGAGGGTAGAACAGCATCGGCGCAGGACAGACGCTCAGCTTGTCTGGAGAGTTAGAGAATTGAGTCTAGAATAGCATCGGCACAGGACAGACGCTCAGCTTGTCTGGAGAGTTAGAGAATTGAGTCTAGAACAGCATCGGCACAGGGCAGACGCTCAGCATGTCTGCAGAGTTAGAGAATGGAGGTGTGGCAGGAACAGCAGTAGATGCTCTCCTAGCACCAAACACTTGTTTTTTGTGTGTGTTCAACTTATTTTAAGTTTCAATAGCACAATGTAAAAGTACCAGTCTATGAGAATGTGAAAACACCAGGATATTGCCATTTTCCCCGAGAATGGTGCTTGCTCCTCTTCCCTCCCCTCCAAGAGTCCTCTGGAGATGTCTGCCCCAGGAATCCCAAACTGTTCTGAAAACTGCAGCCGCTCAAACTAGAGAACAAGCAACTGTGGCCTGGCAAACAAGTACAGCTGAGGCACCTGCCACGTGACCAGGACCCAAGGCTTGGGTGTCTCAGAAGACAGACAGAAAGGCTGTAAGAGTCAGGAGACCAGGACATCCGCTGTGAAACGGTGTCTCTCCTAGACATGACAGGGAAGCTGCACCCAGGAAATCTCAACAACATGGTCGTTTAAATAAGACCACCACAGTGACAATATCAGCATGGAAGGGGGAAATCTCGCAAGAGCCCATCTCTAGATGAAGAGATCTCTAGATGACGAGCTACAGGCAATCACTGGCTGCTGGGAGAGGGGTCAGCCTTCTCCAGGGATGAGCCCCAGCAAGGTTCTCTAATCCCAAGTGGTCAGCCCTGAACACAAAATGGACTCAGTGAATATACCCATTATAATAATAATTAGAGGAGAAGAAGCCACGAGAGGAAGCGGGAGGACATGAGAGGAGTTACAGAGTAAGATGGGGGTGTGGGAATGATGTTAACACTGCCCCTGTCATATAAAATTCTCAAAAAAAAATTAAAACCAAACCCAGTCCCGAGACACACCCACCTTGCTACAGCTGTCCTTTAGTGGCTGAGCACCTGCCTCATATGCACAAGGCTGTGGTTTCAATTCCAGAACCTCAAAAAGGCATCCACTTAGAGGACAAGAGAGGGGGGTTCTTATTTACTTTCCATCCACACCTTCCTTTATATAAGTCAGACCAGCTCACCCACCTTTCCCACCTCACCTGAACTGACGAGAGACAACCCCACAGAAGTAGCGGGCTACTGAAATAGATTCACCACATTGGAAAAAAAGACTCACTGAAAGCCATAAACAGTGTTGAACTTCATTAATAACCTTAGTTCTCTTCAGGATCTATGTGAAATTACCGTTATTACTACTATGGACATCTTTGTTCCAAAATATGTGTATATGAATCTAACTGCATTAAGACAAGATTCTGGAATAGGAAACTATTGGATAAAATATAATAATTACCTAGAGAGCTGCAGAAATGGCTCAGCAGTTAAGAACACTGGCTACTCTACCAGAAAATCCAGGTTCAATTCCCAGCACCTACAAAGGTGGCCCACAATCACCTGTAACTCCAGTTCCAGAGGAGTCAATCAATCCCTTCTTGGCCTCCTTCATCACTACATGCACATGGTTCACAGACATTCATGGAAGCAAATATCCATACACATAAGATCAAAAGACCCACAGAACATAATCCTTACCATATTTAGGGTTGCTTAAATATTTAGAAGGCAGTATCTCTAAAATATGGTGCCCATTATTGTACAGTGGAAAAAGGGCTAAGGAAAAAGACCCTGACACTGACTTGACTCCAAAACCAGGGCTTGAAATTCCACCAACCCCTGAGCGTGCCCCAGAGTCAGGCGGCAGAATCCTACCAATCCCTGAGGTCCCTGAGCTGGAAATGCCACCAATCACTGAGCACAAAATCCCACTAATCCCTGAGTTTGCCCCACAAAAATTCACCAATCCCAAGCCACCCTGGAAAGCCCCTCCCTCCAAGAAGCCCTATATAAGTTCTGTACCCGGTTCAGTTTGCTGCTGCATAGATGCAGCCACCCTCCTGAATTCTTTCCTCCCGATGAATCTCTTATAGGGTGTAACACTTTCACCGGAGGGGAGCCCAGCTGTAACAATTTTTCCCAGAACCCGAGGGGAGCAAAGCTTTAACACTTTCACTGGGGAAATTTTCCTAGAGAGTTGTTACATATGCTCTGGGGAACCTTTCCCCAGAGCAGGGCTGTAAGCTGCTACACTTACCCTGACTTTGTGACATTCCTTGGCTCCCCACTGCCGGGATCCCTTCCCATCTGAGCCACAGTGCTGGCAACTATTGTAGATCCGGAGCTGGTAAATTACAGGCCCTAGGACATTGTACTTCACTGCCTATTTTTGATAAATAAAGTTTTATTGCAGCACAGCACTGCTCATTCATTTGCTTACTGTCTATGGTTGTTTTCGTGCTATGTGGGAGCATAGTAGTTACCATGGTAACCATATGGCCGGCAAAGCTGACGATATTTACTATGTGGCCCTTTGTAGAAAAAGGTCACTGGCTTCTGTTGTAGCTAAAACCTATGGGCAAGGGATGATTCTGGCAGAATTTCATCAGGACAGCTTTCCCAAGCAGAGGTGTCTGAAGGGATACCTGAGGGAGAGGCAGTGTTGTAAGGTACATTGAAGTGAGAGGGTGCAGACTTTTGATTTCTTTTTCTCTTGTATAGAGGGAACAAATGTACAGTTGATGCCTGATAGGTCCTTGTTTGGGGTGTTTGTGGTGGGCGTGGCCATGACGATACCCACCCACTCTCCTTTCTCCCTTTGCCTGGCTTTCCAGGCTCTTAGAATTCGTCCTGGGTGGCTACCTTCTCCTCACACTCCTTGTGTACAAAGAAAAGCTGTTCTATTATTCAAATTCTCCAAGATCAAGGATGCGAAATGAAGGCTGCCCCCGGCCCCATAAGACATCCAAACAAATCTCACGGCTTCCAGATGTGACTGTGTCACCCTGGGATTAATACCGAGTAATCCAGTTCCAGCATCAAGACAGCGAAAATAAGCATTTACTCTCGCGGAAAATCATTTTATACTGATTACAAGTTGTAGCCTGTCACTGTGACGGGAATTGAAAATGTGTACATTTGCGAGGTTAATATTTCTCTCTAAAGCTGCGTTCTCTCCCCCGCCCCCACCTGCTCCAAAGGGACAGAGCTCGAAGTAAACATTTGTCCGGAGACAGCTGCATACTGACACATGAAGTTCAAGCCACCTTTTCATTTACTCAGTAGCTTTACTCGCCCGACACTGCAGCAGTGAGAAGCCAGGCGTTTGCAGTCAGCGCTGCTCATGTCTCAGGCTAGGTCGTTCTGTCTCGGGGGCTGGCTCTCAGCAGGGACGATCTCCAGCCTTCGGCTGTTCTTGTACTTGGGAAGCCACTGGGACCTCTTCCTTAACCGTGACAATAGACGTGCCTATGTTAAAGAGCACAGGCGGGTCAAGTACAATTGGTAAAGTGCTTGAGGCCTGTGTTCGGCTCTCCGGCACCCATGTGAAATGCTTTCTGTGACTGCGAATGCTTGTAATCCAAGCTTGGGGAAGCTGAGACAGGAGGACGCCCAAGACTCTCTGGCCAGACAGTCTAGCGAAATCAGTGACCTCCAGATTCGGTGAGAGATCCTGTTTCCAAAACTAAAGGTGGTCAGGATGCGGTGGCACATTCCTTTGATCCCAGCACCCAGGACACAGAAGCTGATTGAGCTCTTTGAATTCAAAGCCAACCTGGTCTTTAGAGTTTCAGGCTGGCCAGGGATAAGTAGTAGGATTCTGTCTAAAAAAAAAAAATCGGAACAGAAGGAGAAAGACAGCCTATGCTGACCTCTGGTTTCCATGTGCACATGTACCTGTGGGTACCCACACACGCACAAACATGAATATATGCACATGGATATACACACTAAATAACAAGCAAATGTACATAGTAGAGGTGTTGAAGCTGGGAGGCTTTCCAAGGTGACGTGTAGTCAGACTCAGTTTCCCTTGCTCTCAGCACATTCCCAATGAGCGATGCTGATGCAGTCACAAAGTTATGACCAGAATGAAAGCATATAACAAAAGCTCTTTTGGAAAATTCCTTAAACCTATTCCTTCCCCTCATCATGAATGACTTGCAGAGCTGACTGTCCAATCATTCTGTGCTAATGCTTGAGAAGTACTGAGCTACATTAAAGGCAAGCTGGCAGGGCATCCTTACCTACCAACCCTGGACCTTAGAATGCTCGCCTTTGCTTTTAGAAAATGCCCAGTGACAAGAGGAAGCCGCGGTGTGCACTCTACACATACCGGCTTCTTTGCAAAGTTCACTTTGTCTGTCTTAATTAATTAGATTTCTGTTTGCCTCTGCCTCCAGCATGCTGGGATGAAAAGCATGTCCTGAAGTGGCTTTCTGAATTTAAACCTAAATCTATATTATTCTTGGAAATATCCAGAGAAGTCCAGCTTTTGCATCTATGTATCTTTTTTTTTTTGTTTGTTTGTTTTGAGACAGGGCTTCTCCATGTAGCCCTGATTGTCCTGGAACACACTTTATAAACCAGGCTGTCCTAGAACTCACAGACATTCGTCTGCCTCTGCCTCCTAAGTGCTGGGATTAAAGACATGAGCAACCATGTTCTGTGCTTCCATGTTTTTGTAACTGGGCTTTTCTCCTGTGACTGTGACTGCCTGGGCTGGCCTGACGATCTGTCCCCAGTGGCTGTTTCACTCCTGTGGGTTAGGTTTCTGTGGTTGGTGGTGGTTGAGCTGCATGTTTTAATGTCCATTTCCCATTGAGCTGTTACTTGCGGCTCTAGCCTCTGTTACTACTATTCTTTTTACTGATTTATTTTGATGCAGGGTCCAGCCTGGCCTGGAATTCCCAGTTCTCCTGTTTCTTCTTGCAAATGTTATGTGTCACCTTGTTTCCTTTACATCCCAATACCTAGCAGTGCATGGTATTTCACTCAAGCACATGACCACAAGGTGGAATCAGCCCCACCTTCAGTGGGTTTTGCTTGCATTTTTAGAATCATTTCTGAGCTAATAAAAACATGAGACGCTGTATCTTCTGGGTTCGGGGCATCGGTGTAGAACACGATCTTAGACGCATAGTGAGTGCTCAGGAAACCCTGTCTCGTTTCTGCTCAATCTTTCTGGTGTCCTTAAAGCAGGGACGATGACTTTGCCAGAGGTCATGAGGCCTCTTTGTCAGTAAATGCCCCCATATGCTCGGTTTTAGACAGGTTTCAATATGGAGCCCAGGCTGGCCACAAACTCAGGATCCTCTAGTCTAAGCTTCCCAAGTACTGGGATTATAGGTGTGTACCACCGTGCCCAGTGAGTACTGGATTATAGGTGTGCACCACTGTGCCCAGGGAGTACCGGGTTATAGGTGTGTACCACTGTGCCCAGTGAGTACTGGATTATAGGTGTGTACCACCGTGCCCAGTGAGTACTGGATTATAGGTGTGCACCACTGTGCCCAGGGAGTACCGGGTTATAGGTGTGTACCACTGTGCCCAGTGATTCCAATCATATTCTTAACGGTTGAGTAACAGCCTTGGTTTTTCACTCACTCAGTGCTTCAACATGTTTGTGGGTGTGGGTGTCTTAGGGTTTCTATTGCGGTGACAAAACACCATGACCAAAAAGCAAGTTGGGGAGGAAAGGATTTCTTTGACTTACACTTCCATATTACTGTTCACCACTGAAGGAAGTCAGGGCAGGAACTCAAACAGGGTAGGCACCAGGAGGCAGGAGCTGATGAAGGAGTTCTGCTTACTGACTTTCTCGGCCTGCTTTCTTATAGGAACCCAGGACTACCAGGCCAGGGATAGCACTACCGGTAATAGGCTGGAGCCTCCCCCATCAACTACTAATTAAGGAAATGCTCTACAGGCGGGCCCACAGCCTGATCTTATGGAGGCACCTTCTCAATTGAGGTTTCCTCCCCTCAGATAACTATCGTTTGTGTCAAGTTGACATAAATCTAGTCAGCACAGGGGTAAGGATGCTGTCTCCCTGAGACAGAGCCTGACCATCGAGCCGTTGTCTCCCAAGGTGGAGAATGGAGAACAAAAGGAGTCCAGACATCCCTCTACCCTGCCTTCATTTACCCCTGCCAGTTTTCCCTCACTGTTTAAACTGCTAAGTGGTGTTTTTCTTCGACTGCCTCCCTGTCTTGTCCAGACAGGGACCAGCAACTGGACACCTCAGACAGTTAAGTAAGAAAGTCCAAAGGTAGACTTCAAGAACTTCCCAGCACAGAAGCGAGCGACAATCCACCCAGGCTGAACGTGATCCTCAAATGAGGAGCCGGACGGTGGCAGAGGCTGTAGGAAGCGTGGCTCCCTCAGCTCTTTGGGCCACTGTTTCTGACATCTCAGACAGAGAAAGTACAGGAGGCTTATAATGGAAATGAGGCACTGGGAGGGGGAGTATAGATATCTGTAGTCAGAGCCAAATGAAAATCCACGCGAAAGCACCCCCTCCCCATGTTAAAAGACCCTCTCTATCCAGGCAGGCCTGCGGATTGAAAAGCCGTCGAAGAGGAAGTGGCTGCCACGTTCCAGCCTTTGACATCAGGGTGACCTCAGAAAGGGCTATTAAATTCCAAAGTACATCAACTGGCTATTCACACGTAGGGAAGGGGAAAGAAAAGAATTTATGTCCCTTTCATATATAAAAGGAAACAGATGTGATTTTCTTTACAGAAGAGCATTTCATTAAAAAAAAAAAAAAAAAGGCGAGACAGAGTTAACATAACCATTATTCTCCATCACAGGACAGGCAACCCTGCTTGCCTGTCATTACAGACGGTAGCAAAGCCCTTCCATCCAGCGATTTCCTGTAAATATTCCACTGCCTTCTGGGAGCGGGTCTCTGTTTCCCATCTCACACTGAAGCCATTTTCTTAGACTAACGTTTTATATACACAGCTCAGATACAATGCAAACTCCGGGTACCCCAAAGGCAACGGGGCATTCGTTTATACTAAATCAGAAGTGTCACCCTTGGCAACCTGCAGCGGTGAAACATTTATTCAGGCTTGCATTCCTGGCACTTAGAATTATTTCTTTCATGCCTGATAGCCAAATTACAATATGGCAGGCTTCCCTGGAGCCATGGGATCATTAGTGCTAGCTCACAACATACTTTCAACTGATATGGCATTTCATGTACAGCTGCCAATCAAAAACTGGGATATGCAAATGAGGACGGGAGCCCCCGTGTACAGTTTCTGTACTGCCAGCTCCTCACAGATTTCCTTAATGACGAGCAGTCAGTCCGCTGAGTGGAAGTAGAAAGAACGTACAGGAAAATTCCCCCAGGAAGCGGCTTGCAAGAACCAGGAGGGCTTTCTTTCTTTCTTTCTTTCTTTCTTTCTTTCTTTCTTTCTTTCTTTCTTTCTTTCTTCCTTTCAACACTTGATTTCCATATTTATCCTCTTACTTGCCCCCTCTCTGTGTATTTCTAAACAGGACACTTAAAAATTCTTGAGTGGGGCTTGTTACATAAATACAGTCTTACATGGTGGTGGTAATGGCCAGCCCACATTAAAAGGCTTGGAGTCTTGGAGTGGGTTTCCTTTGTAGGGGGGATTGGGGTTCACACGAGTCAGTGTGGAAGTCAAGCTCCTTGTGACACTGCTTGGCCCTGTGGGTCACAACACTTCCTGAAGGCTGGAGCTGGGTCCTGGCCTGGGGAGGAAGTGTGGTTTCTCTCGGTGTTTTCTGGCCTCTGTTTTACTCTCCTCCTTGGCCCCGAGTCCTGCTTGCAGGATCAGTTCTCACTCTCCCCAGGGGCTTCCTTTCTGATGGGGGGAGGGGGTTTCCACACGCTCATTTGGCTTAAGAAGGGACAGGTCCTCATTCTTCCTGCTTCTCCCTACCAACCCTGAGCCTGTGGGGTGACACAGAGCCAAGGAACAGTCCAGCATTGCCCGGCTGGGTAGAACAGTGTTCCAGAACTTTGAATTTAAACTGGAGATCTAACTAGGACCGAAAAGTGTTTCTGTTGACAATATTGACTACACCTTGATTTGACCTTTACATGTTGTATACATACTTCATAACATCACACTGTACCCCACGAATATACACAAGTTTTATGGATCAGGTAAAATATAAACAAGCGGTTGTCAAGATGGTTCAGCTGGTGAAAGCACGGGTTCATGTACGCCTGGAGGCCTGAGTTTTGATCTTGGAATGCCCACAAAGTTGGAAAGAGGGAGCCAGTTCCATAAGGATGTCCTTTGACCTCCACACTCACACTGTAATGTGTGCATGTGTACACTTGCACACACAAATCTCAATAAACAAAAAATACAAATAAATGTTAAAACCAGCATCTCTGTGTTCTCTCCAGGAGTTGTGGAGAGGGCCATCCCACACACAAAAGGAGAGTGGGCCACCACCCTCCCCTCTCTCCCTGCTGTACTGAGGACCCACCTGGATCTGGGGGACCCACCACCACCGCACATCAGCCCTTTTCTCCCCACCAAGTGGCAACGCTGACTTAGTCAGTATCTGTGCGTGCTGACTTCTGATTTTCCTTTATTTCCCTTTTCTGAGAAGCTATGAACTATCAAACGCTAATGATGTGACATTCCAAAGTGATAAAAATCCTTTTCAGGGAAATCTTATCTGCTCGCTGTTTCCGGTTTGCATTTTCTTCTTATTAGGGGAATACTTTTCTTGCGTGTCTAGATCTGGCTGAGTCTTTTATTTTCACAAATGACAAAATGGCCCGCCATTTAATGCAGGGTTGGCTGTAGCCTCTGCTTATGTCTGAAAAAGAACTGAATGATTGGAGGATGTTAATTAGTGCAGGTACCGTAGGGCTCACGGTGCTGCATCTTGAATTGGGCCCAGGAGCATTTTCAGATGAAATTGACTGAAGCTGTCATCGTGATCATTTTATACAATTGAGCAGGGCTCAGAGAAGTCAAGCCTCCTGGCTGAAGTCACACAGCGGGAAACCAGCAAAAAGTGGATCTAGTATGTCAGACTGCAGCTGACACGTCCTCTGGGGGCACAATTCAGAAACACCAATCACAGGAAAAGTGCCAGAGAAAGAGAAGATGCACACCGCATGGCGTCTCCCGCCTCAGCAAAATTACTGAAGGTGTCGTATTAAAATCCCAGTCTGATTTAAATAGATGTGTGGGCAAGTCCCTGTTCCTGAAGCCACTTTGAGACTTCACATTTGATTTCCTCCCCCTTCCCAAGGTCCACCCGTACCCCGCCACCCGCCCAGGTCTCTCGCCTTCAGTAATGAATGTCTTCCTTTCTCTCCCCCTTGTCCTTCCTGCTATTTGTCTGGAAGCAGGAGCCAGTCCCTGGCTCTTCCAACTGTGTATCCATCACATAAATTTTCCTGTGTTTCTGGAGGAAACCCTCACCTCTCACAGATCCTCGGGGGATCTGGCTAGCTCTCACACCTCCCCTTGGCTAAGGTCATCCATTTTTTTCCCCCTTCAGGAGGTCTACTGGGCCACAGTGTTGATATTACCAGGCTTTCAAACAGTGAAATCGCACAACACAGAGGCCGAGCCCAGGGTGGAGGTCACATGTTACACAGGGGAGTGTTCTGGGAAGGCTTCAAATGGCAGATATCAGATCCGGTTACATCCTGAACTTGTACTAAGCCCCTTGTTTATAATGGCTCATTTCCAGAATCCGAGTGATTAGCAGGGCTAAATAAATTGGAGACTGAGAAGCAGTTGGACACTGAATAAAAATTATTTTTTAAAGTAATAGTCAACCCGTCATAAAAACAAAAGGCAGACATTTACTCATTCCCATAGAACTTGCGCAGTGTGTTTGAGAATTGGGCTGTGTTTATCCTGACTGCCGACTGCTAATCAAACGGTGCCTGGTACCTCCTAGTGTTTCTCTCGGGCTGTAAGGAAGGGACCAGCAGCCACTGCCCATGCCAGGCCACAGTCCTGCCTCCCACAGGGGCCAGGGACCCCACTCTCCTTCAGACTAGCTCCCTCTCTGGATCTGGAGTCACAGAAAGTGACTATTAATCTTTGTGACGTGACAGCTCGTGTCCCTGCAGAACTGAAGCGTGGAATCCAGACAGGATATCAATGCCCAAGGGAGCCAGGGGATGCCTGGGAACTGCTGCCTGGGCCCAAGAGGAGTAGCTTGCACCCATTCTCCTGAGCCTTCTCATTTTTGTCTGTCCAGACCTTCCTTCCCACCGCTCACGGCTCCTCAGGCCCTGTGTGGCTCTGGCCCCTGTGCTGGGGTGCCCTTCAGCTGTGTTGCTTGTCCTGCGCTCCCCTGGTATAGCTGTGCTTTATCTGGATGGACGCAATCAGAAAGGAACGGAAGCATGAAGAATGTAAACCCTGGGCTTTTGAAAGCCAAAGGCCACAAATCCTAGACACATCGTGTATCTGGGTAAACCTTTGTCTTTGGTCAAACCCCAGGCCCCAGCCCGATGTGGTAAGAGCATCAGATTTGGTAATGGAGAAGTGTCTCAGGAGAACAGGAGCATGGGTCAGAAGAACAGACTCCAACTCACCTCCCAGCCCATCCTAGGTGGGGTACGGTTAGGTAAGGGACAGGGGTTTTCTTGAAGTAACTGTAGACTTAAGGGAGAGGTACAGCCTGTGGCCCTGGAAAGCCCTTTGGTCCTTCACCTGTGACTAGAAGAGTGTTCCACCCACGATTAGAGGAGTGCTCCACCCACGATTATAGGAGTGCTCCACCTGTGACTAGAAGAGTGCTCCATCCGTGATTAGAAGTGTGCTCCACCATGCCCAGTTAATGTGACACTAGGGGCTGAACCTAGGGCTTGGTGTAAGCTCTATCAACTGAACCACAAACCCAGACTCCTAGTCTGAGTGAATGAGTGATTCACACTGTATACATTGTATTAGTACTAAGAGGTGAACATCACTATGAAGCAAACATTTATATTTTTTAAGCTTTTTTGTGTGGGGGATCCTAGTAGATGGTATACAGCCGACCTTTCGGATCACAAGTTGAATATTTATATGTTCGGATTTTTAGGGCTAAATTGGAAAGTCCATGGTATGCTGGCATTTGTAATTGAACTCACAGCTCAGTTGTGAGTTTGACAGAGAGAGAACAAGGTTACACAGGTACCAGTGTTGAACCCAATGTGCCCCAAGTAGCCTTGGAACTGTGACTGCTCACTCATCGCACATGTGTGAAGATGTGGAAGTATTTCTCCGCCATGAAATTGATCTGCTGAAATGAACAATGGCAGGAAAGGGAAAGATCTGGAAAACAGCCCCCATACCTTCTGACCCAATCCCTTTAACAGGGAAAGCCGATCCCAGGTTGGCTGTCTATTCTGGAAATCAGGCTCTCGAAACTCATCTTTGACAGGCCCAAACGGCTTGCCAACCATTTCTCTCCTCAAGTGTTTGATCATGGCCAGTCACCCTTGTGTTAGCTCTGTGGTTTTTCTGCATTGTCTTCTGATGTTCTGTGAGGGAAATCTGTGGCTAGATTGTAAAGCTTCTAGAAGGTGCAGGATATTCATCATAGACATCTCTGGGTAGTTATTAACCAGCAAGCCCTTTGGTAGTAAGCCATCTTTCTCCCATAGAGTCTTGGTCTTGTTTTGTTTTCTTTCTGTCTCCATGGTGTCAAAGGTACTACGGGTTAGACTCTTGCCCATTTGATTTAATTGCAGCTTAATTCTTAAATCATTGCTTCAGTTAGATATCATAAATTAAGACAACATTGGGTTCCTCTCAGCAAAGAGTGTTTACTTCCAATAGACTATCTTAACCAGTTCATCTCCACCCTGAGAACTTCTGACTTAAGGTGCATCTGAGATATCACACCTTTCATTCCTTCTAGATTGTTCTCCAGGATCAAGATTTAAGCCGTTAATCTGAGTAAAAGCATACTTTACTTATATATTCACCGTATCTTGCCAGGGGCCTTTTGGGGGGCAAGCTCAAGGCTAGCCAAGAAAGGAGAGGCCAACTGAACAAACAACGGACAAAATTTCAGGTTATTCTCTTTGCTGTGGACTGTGTACTCAAGATCCGCCTGTCTCTCCTCGCCTTGGAGCTGAGGTCATAGCACGGGCCATGTGACTTGTTATGTGCGTGCTGGGATCTGAACTCTGGTCCTCAAGATTGTGCAGTCAGCACTCTTAACTGCTGAGTCCTCTCTCCAGCCTCTTAACTCAGTTTTGAACATGTAAACCCCTTCTTTAGCCTGGTCTACCCAGCATCCATGGAAGATCAGTCTCCATGTGGAAGTGATGTTGTTAAATTATGCCTTCACATAAGATCTATAATCAATAAATGGACAATTCAGGTACAAATATCCATTGGTCACAATACCACAAATCTTATTTATTACCTGGGGCACATGTTTCTCATTTTGGAAACTCTGATTTAATTTTCAAACATGATAACTAAATTTTCTGTTTTATGGGAAGAAAGTATAAAGGATTAAATTTAGTGATGAGTGACCAGAGTTGAGGCTTGAGCAGAGAAAACCTGTCAAGGCTGAGGTCGTCCAAGTCGGGGAGCTTTGAGTTCTGCTGCCTTGCAGTTTAAGGTGTGGGAGATTTAAGATCTTTTCTTCTACATTTATGTGTTTGTACGTGTGGGGGTCAGAGGACAGCTCTCAGCAGTCAGCTCTTTCCTTCTAGCATGTGGGCTCTGGGGATCAAACTCAGGTCTTCAGCCTCAGTAACAAGCACCTTTATCTACTGAGCCATCTCTCTGGCTCAAGTGTGGGAGGTTTTGAATGTCATTTTCTTGCCCAATATCTTTATTTTTAATTTGATCTCTGTTGTGTTTGTTTGTGTGAGATGGAGTCTTGCTACAGAGCTCAGGCTGGCTGGCGGCCTTGAGTTTGAATCCTCTGTCCTTCTCTTCTGTGTGCTGGGGTTCTAGGTGCTGGAGCCATGCCTGGCTCAAGCCCTGTTATATTTTGAACAGTGGGAGCTGAAGGTTTGCTCATCTTAGGACATTCGCTTTTTCGTTTTCCTTAGTGGAAATGGAAAACACACATACTCAAGACATCATCTAATCCCGGGGTCAGCCACATGTGGCCCTGTGGGACTGGCCCAGTTTCTGGAACTGGAATTTTATGAATAGCATACATTCTTTCACAGATTGTTTATGGGTGGGAAGGTTGCAGTAGAAACTATTAGGCCCTCAAGGCAAAGGTTTGTCAGCCTTTCACAGACAGCATCTTACAACTGGAAGATTCTGGATGAACTAGGAAACAACATGGAACAGCTCTTTGTCCCCATTCTCTTGAGAGTTTTAATTGCTGAGGAACTCATAGACAAACAGCTGAATGAAGATGCAAGAAACCCCCCCCCCCACCATAATTTTTTTAAAAAAGAATTCCCAACAAGCAGCAAGAAGGAAAATTACGGCACAAAGCACTTAAGGCTGATATTTAAGAAATTGTTGTTTATTGTAGTATATTCATTGTGGGGTCCATTACGACATCTCTATGTATCATGTGCTTAATAAATATTTGCCTCATGACCCCTTTTGTCCACACTCCCTCATTCTTTCAGTCTCTTTCTTCCTCCACGTAGTTCAATTAATGTACGGACAAATGCTCTGAACATTTTTCAAAAGCAAAGTGCAGATGGCCAATAAGGATGTGAAACAATGCTCGACACCCTCAGCCATCAGGAAGTACAAACGTATGAAGTACAGATGACCAATAAGCAAATAAAACAGTGTTCGACATCCTCAGGTATCAGGAAGATTCATGAAAGCCAGGGGTGGTATGTGAAGGGCCAGTACTTCATGGGGAGAATACTGACTGGTTTTAACTGTTCATTGTAGAATCATATGAGAAGAGAGTCTCTATGGAAGGATTTCCTAGATCGGGGTGGTCTGTGGGTATGTTTGTGGGGATTGTTTTGGTTGTTAATTGATATAGGAACACCCAACTCATTGTGGTGGCACCATTCCCTAGGCTAGTGGTTCTGAGCTTTGTGAGAAAGCTACCTGGAAACCAGCTAGAAGCTAACAAGATGGATGTATTTGCTCTCGACTCCGAGTATGCTATGACCAGCCTTCTTAAGCCGCTGACACTGTGACTTCCCACCCAAAAGACTGTGACTTGGAAGTGCACCCCAAATGACTCCTTCCCTCCCCTAGGATGTTTTATCGCATTAATATTAAGGAAGCTAGAGCAATGAAAGTTCAGAATGGCTACGTATGCTCACCTCATGGCTGGGAAGCAAAGAGATACAAGGGAGGGACAGGAACCTACACAGCCCCTTCAAGGAAGGGATGCGCTTTATGAGTGCTCTATCTGCATGTGCAGCTTTATGACAGAAGAGGGCATCAGATCCCACTATAGATGGTTGTGAGCCACCATGTGGGTGCTGGGAATTGAACTCAGGACTTCTGAAAAAGCAGTCAGTGTTCTTAACTGCTGAGCCATCTTTCCAGCCCCCGGATGCGCTTTTAATAACTCAACTCACCTCACTACCACTACACTCTCTCTCTAAAGGTTCCCTAAGGCTACTATATTGGAATTGAGGTGACCCCACAGAGAGACACGCTCCCCTGTACCCCACCGAGAGAGATTTCTTATGATACAAAGGTCGGAAAGTGGATGTTCTAGAAAGGGGGTGTAATATCGCAACATTGGGAGAAAGACCTCATAAAAGCCCTGGTTAGGAGATAGGCCAGGTCTTTGATGACTCTTGTCTCCCTGAGGCCAGGTACAGCCTTCTGTGAAGTGCACTGTGATTCTGCGAAGCATAATGCCATACGACATCTGTGAGGGATAAAGATGGCCGCGGCTCTTTATGGGGCTTCCCATAGAGGAGAGTGTTGATTGCCACTCTTTCTGGCTGGCTGCTTCCTGGAATGTAATATAAAGGCTTTTAAAGACCAACTTTAGCAAACTTTGCCATTCTGTGGGTCTTTGAAGGGGAATGCGAACACCACAGAGGAATCTTGACTAGCCTGAACCACTACGCTGTGAGGAAGTCAAGGTAGCAGCCAGATTCGAGGAGGTGTATGATGCAGGGCGTGGAACTCAGTGAGCACATCCTTGTCCTTTGAGAGCTCAGGGACGCTGACAGGTGTCAGGCCACCAGTGAGAACCATCAGTGGTTCTGACGTGGCGCCTGTTCACCAGCTGGTCCAACACCACCCTTCCTCCTGCATCTCATGGAGGTGGGTCTCTCATCTTCTCTGCTGGCCCCTGGCTTTAGCACAAGTGGCCCCTTGTCCTGGGACCTCCTCAGCTCAGAGCAAACTGGGGAAGTGGAGTTGTCATTCAGGTGGCCATTTCTGTCTAGAATGTTCTTCCCCATGCTCCTCCCTTGGTTAACTTCTCCCTGAACTTCAGTTTCTCATGCTGCTGCTCTCTGTCACCCAGGACACCCAAGGCAAGGCTTGATTGCTACAGTTCTTCTGTCACTTTGTCCTTCTTAGTGTCCAATCAGTTGTCACGAGTGTTTTCTCCCCTGATATATTCTGAGAGTCGCAATCCAGGAAGAATGGTCTGCCATTGTTTTGTTTTCATTATATTCTTATATTCTTATTTATCAATGATTATTATTTATTTTAAATTGTTAGCATGATCTCTTTAAATTTCAGTTTTATTTCTCTCTCTCTCTCTCTCTCCCCCCTCTCTCTGTGTGTATGTGTGTGTGTACAGTGTGCTCTTGAGACTGAAGAGGGTGCTGGATTCCCTGGAGTTAGAGTTGTCTGATGAACTCTGGGAACTCAGGCCCTCTCAAAGAGCAGTCAATGCTCTTAACCTCTGAGCCATTTCTCCAGCTCCAAGGCAAGGTCTTTTTATGCAGCTCTGAACTCAAGATCCTCCTGCCTCAGCCTCCCTAACACTGGGATGGCAGGTGCATACAGCCGTGCCTGGTTGCCTGTGTCTGCTTTTGCTCCTGAGATAATGTGTTTGACACAGTAGGGACTCAGTAAACACAAGCATAAGAATACAATGGCATATATATGGAACATTTTATGAAATCCATTATTCTGTACACTATCTAAAAAAAATAAAAATTAAAAACAGACAAATACAGGCACCAATGAGCAATGAAGGCAAAGAGGCAGAGCCAACTCACACTCAGAACCACAGCATAAACCTTAGATTTGGGGCAAAGCCTAAAGGTCAGCGTACCTTTGTCCTCTTACACTTTCTCTTCCTTCCTTCCTTCCTTCCTTCCTTCCTTCCTTCCTTCCTTCCTTCCTTTTTTCTTTCTTCCTTCCTTTCTTTTTTCTTTTCTCTCTTTCTCTTCCTGTTCCTGCCCTTTCTCTCCTCTCCCTCTTTTCCTCCTCACTCCCTTTCTCCCTCTTTTCCTTCTTTCTTTTTTAAGATAGGGTGTCCTGTATCCCAGGCTAGCCTTGAGCTCACTATATAGCAGAGGATGACCATTGACTTCTGATTCCCCTGCCTCCATGTCCCCACTGCTGGGGTTATAGACATGTATTACCATGTCTGACTAATGTGGTGCTGGGTTAGAATCTAGGGCTTTGGGCATGCTAGGCAAGCACTACCAGCTGAGATACATCCTTGCCCTGCTTCAAGTCCTTTTGATAATGGCATGAACAGCCTTGATCCATGGCAGAAAATGTGATTCGGGTACGATAGAGTTCCCCAATAGTTTTAGAAAGGGGAAAATGACAACTTCATTCGCTGTGTATTCCGTGAATGGTGTTGATGTCACCCTCAGGAAGTGGAAAGCTCAGAGGATCCCTTGTTGGGAAACCAGCAGCCTCATGGCTCCCTTGTGTGTCTCAGTCAATGATCGCTGTGTCTGAATCTCACTTCTCTTCCGGGACGGAAAGGAGATAGGGAAAGGCTGCGATGACAGACGGGAGGGGCCGGGGAGATTTACTGGGCAATTATCAGTGTTTTCCCTCACTTGGCTTCTCTTTGGTCAGTCGTTACTTCATCTGGGGGATGAGGAGCCCTTGAGTCACCACAGAGTCCATCAGTCCATCCCCACATCTTCACTTACGCTGCTTTTTCTCCTTGACCTGTAGAATACTGTAGCCTCTGGCCACAAGCATCTCCAAATAAATGACCGTGAGCCGCACACTCCTGCACTTTCTTGTGTAGATGGATAGACCTTGCCAGACTTCTGCATTTCCACTGTTGTGTGTTCTAGAACCCACCTCATCGCTATTCCGTTAGTAATTTAAAATACTGGCCAGGGTTTTGCTTGTTTGTTTATGTTAGTCTCACCCCAAAGCCATAATAAAATGTTAATCAGGGGCTTGGAGCTGGGATATGTGTATGTGAGTGTGCATACACGCACAATTTAGAAATTCTGCCCACATGAAACCGTAATTTCACGGGATAAGGGAAGGGTCCCTATTTTTTTTAAATTAAATCCCATTTTTCCGTTTCCCTTTGTCTCTGTGTGCGTGTTGGACCCCTAGCGCCTGCCATCTACTTTGTTTTTTGAAATGGTTTCTCACTGAGACCTGGAGCTTGGCAACTGGGCTGCGCTGGCTTATCAGTGAGACCTGGATATGCGACCACCTTCCCTTGCTGAGGTTTTCAGTTTGTGCCAACATGCCTGGCTTTTCAAGTGATTTCTGGGCCTCAGACTCGGGTCCTCATATTCATCCAGCAAGCACTTCACCAACTGAGTGTCTTCTTGACCGCCCGTTCCTTCCTTCCTATCTGTTTTCAGTCTTCCTTATTGACACAGTCAAACTCTTTAGTCCAGGATGGTCTAAAGTTTACTCTATATCTCAGGCTGGCCTTGAACTTGTGACTTCCTTACTGCCCCAGTCTCCTGAGTTTTATGACTGTAGGCACATGCCGCCATTACCCCCTCAGAAGAAGGCTTCTTTAAGAACACTTTTAATGTACAGCCATTCTCTCAATATATGTGCCATGCATGATATGCTTGGGAGAGCGAGCCAGTCTCCTTCAACAAGAGTCAAGAGGTGTTGCTATCCTGATATGGTCTGTGACCTAGAAAGGAGTGTGGAGCCACATGCAGTCTTTACACGGGTCAGAATTTGAGAATACGGACCTGCAGCTCTGAGTTTTGGGGAATTTCACTCAAAAATCTTTGAGCCGCTTTCTACTTTGTACTTCCTCTACCTATGACTGACCAATCAGTGTCATCATTGTGATGACTTTGGGTGACTCAGTTGGACACGTATCTGAATTTCAGGGTCTTTACAAAACTCTGAGAAAACAAAAAAGACTTCTCTCCACTCCAGCTCTTGAGAGGACTGTGGGTAAACCCAGGGCTGCTACTGGCCACCTCCTTCTCAGAGCTGACAGGTATGATTTTTTAAATTGATATGCTATATGAGTAAATACCAAATCAGTCAGGAAAGTCAGCACGCGTCGGGAATTACAGAAGACTATACTATAGGTAGAACCCTAATTGCATCATTAGCGAATCTCACTCTTGTTTACAAATGCCAGAGGGGGGAAAATTCCCTCCTCCCCAACATAGTAGCTGGGGTTAAATTGCCATGAGAGTCTGAGCATTGATACCAGGCTCCTTCTGTTTTTAGCACGCCAAGTTCACAAACGTATTTGGGGGTTCTCATGAGTTTCATACTCCCTGTCTTCCTCCCTTCTTTCTTTCCACAGGGTCTCACATACCTTCACCGACTTCGGAGTCTCAATAAGATCTCTGAAACAGAGTCTGAAATAGAAACTCCGTGCCTAATGTCACCCAGCATGTCTGCAGGGACGCCGACTTTTGGATCCCCTACTTCCTTCTGCACCTCGCCACTTCCACCTCCAGAATGCCACAAGATGTCTCCTACGGCAGACGTCCCCAGACTTCTAGGATGCACAGACCAGGTTAAAAACAGTTTCAAGAACACGGCAAAGGCTTTCCAACATTTTAGCTTGCCAAGGAGGATTTTTCTTTCACAGAACACTGCGTTCCCATCTTTCCATTAGAACAAGGTAGCAGGAGACACAGGCGCGCTGTTGCTAATTCAAACGCAGTTGGCTCTAAAGTTTCTGTCTCCGCAAACCTCATCTCCTGCCAGGCACCGCTTCGCCAGGCTGCCCTGCACAGTCCTTTCTGGCTATTCTTCCACACAAGGTCATTTCTGGCCTCTGGCACTTTTCACTTCCCTGTTTCTTGTCCGGAGTCACATCCCACCCCCCCCAACAGCTTTAAACCTGGCACCATCGCTCCCCTAACAGGCACTTTCCTAACCACTGCCCTTTCTGGGTCCTTTCACTTGCTTCTTTTATGATCCTTATTGGTACCAGGCACAGTCCATAGGTACTTGTTTATCGTGTGTCTCTCACACTGTGACGGGAGCAACAGAAGAACAATGATTCTGTCTTTTCAGTGCCTGTGTAGGGCCCACCACATGGATTAGGCGCCAAAAGGTTCATCAAATTGAATTGAACAGATTAAATACATTGAGTTTATATATATATATATATACATATATATATATATATAAATAAAATATTAAATAAACTATCAAACGTATATTGTATAATATATTCATATGCCATATATGAATATATGTTAATATACTATAGGCATAGACTTGTTAAATATGTTTCCCTTGCTGAAGCTGTCCACCATTATGCTTAATTCTTCTTGTTTTGCTCACAAGAAATGAAAATTTTATCTAGACATGGTCATTTCCTGGATAGCATCACAAGAACAAATATCATCACGGAGTTCAAAATCCTGCTCGCAGACAGGTGCAGGACAGTCAACATGTGTGACACTCTCATGATTTACAGCTCAGTCTCTCTTAGAAGTCGCCCCTGGCTAGACGAGAGGCTCAAAGCCCCATAAAGAAAGTGGCTGCCTGTTAGTGCCGGAGAGAACGCTCAGCGGTTCAGGAGGGTTTGCAGAGGACTCTAGTTCAGTGTCTAACACCCATGCTAGACAGTTCACAACTGCATGTGACTCCAGCTTTAGGGAATCTGACGCCCTCTTCTGGCCTCCGTGAGTGCTGCACACACATACCACACATACACATATACTCTCTCTTACACACATTCATACACATATATACCACACACATGTACACACTATAGATACATTTCACACACTCATATACATATATACTACACACATGTATACACCACAGATACATTTCACACACACACATCTATATGTACTCATGCATGCACACACTTATATACACACACACTCATGCACACACACCACATACATATAATACATACCACGCATACACACCACACACACTTACATATACTCATGCACACACACACACCATACACACGCTCATACACACACATGCTTGCACTCATACACATAAAAGAAATGGCTGGTGGACTGCTACCCTTTGGGGCTTTCTTCAGGCTGCATAGGGACTTTTTGTCTCAGGCCATGGTATGTGTGGAGGTCAGAGGTCAACCTTCTGGTGTCAGTCTTCACTTGCCATATTGTTTCAGACTATCTTGACCATTATAACTTTAGTTATAATTATTATTAGAATAATGTCACACAAGTTGAGTTGGCAGGCTTCTGGAGAGTCTCCTGTATGCTACCCATCTCTCCAGGGGAATACTGGGATTGCAGTTAGTGTGCTGCTGACACCTGGGTTTGCACAGTTCTGGGGACTGAACTAAGTTTGTCAAGCTGCTGTGGCTGGTGCTTCACCCAACAAGCAATTTCCCCAGGCCCCGTGGTGTAACTGTGTTACCAGCGTTACCCACTGTCACAGTTTGTCACAGGAAGTGCATAGTAAAGATAACTCGTTCTGAATGGGAAGAAGAAAGTGCTTGGAGAATTGCCAATTTTCTAAGTCATTTGACTTTTCCAAAAAGTTAGGCACCAGACAGCACAGTGAAGGATATTAGCTAAGAAGTCATAGACAAGCCTGGATCCTGTTGTCCACACAGACTGTAGGTGTCTGCCCTTGGTTATGCTGTGTGGTCCAGGTCATCCCTCTGCAAAGCTGAGCTGATGGTCTCAGCACCTCATGAAATCATGGCCAAGAGGAAATGAGATAACTCATGCAGACTGCCTCTCTAACAGGAACTGAGCATTGGTATCTGTTACTGGTGGTATTTGAAAAGACTGTTGGTTATGGCCTTTCAAGAATACAGAATAACAAAGTCACTGGCCAAGGGGACATAGAACAGAGTCTGTCTGTCTATCTGTCTATCCCACATCAATGGCAATAATAGGTACATCTGACTTGTAAGGGGCCCTTCGAATTTGCCACACCCTTGGCATCTTGTCTCTCATTTTACTTCTGTGACAGCCTTAGGAAGGAGCCTACTGTGATCTCTTCCGGGAGAAGAAGACAAACTGGTGGAGGTTGACCATTGTTAACAAAGATGAGAGGTGGACCTGGCATTAGATTCCAGCCAGCCAGACCTTAGAAATGACAGGCTTATCACCAGGAGTGTAACCAGCTTTTGGATTTGCACACACAAAAGGGCAACTTTATTTCTTGATAAAGATGGATGGGGGAGAAGGGATGCAGTTGGTACTAGAGAGCTTGGGTCTGTGCCCTAGTATTCCCCCCCCTTTTATCAAGGATGGCACTGTGATGAGTCAGGAATGCTGGTACGTGGCTTTAGTGGCAGCTGCTAGAGAGACTGAGCTGCAAGACCATGTGAGCAGCTCAGGGCTTTGAAACCAAATCTGGGTAACACAGGGGGACCCCATACCAAAACAAAAACAAACAACCAATCAACTAAGCAAACAAAACTTGGGAATGGTCCTCACTACTTAATCTTCATGATAATAGTTAGACAAAACCATCAGATTTACAGAAACATGCTCAAACCATGAATGCTGTTGGAACCAAACAATTCAACTTCTAGTACAGCTGAGGGAATTTGAGGAACATGGCCTTCACAGTGGACATAAACCTGCACCCTTGGTGACTTCCCCACATAGATCTTCTGGAGATGGATGAACAATCCTCCCCTCCAGGTTAGGTGGAATATGGGCACCAGACTGCTTTTAGGCAAACATATAGCAGTTCCCCCTCTTTCTGTGTCAAGAGCTTGTACACTTAGCCCCCAATGCCTTTGAGGAAGGGGAACAACATGGCTGCTAATTCTGGCTTTGGGCAGGAAGAGTCAATATCAATATTATTTGGGATTGTGAATGAACAGGGAACCCAGAGGCTACAGGGTCTGTTTGTGGAAAAAGGGAAGGGTTCTAGTCTCTAGGAAGAGATTAGAATAGACTATGAAGGAGGTAGGCTTTCAGGAAGTCTCTGAGGTCTGGGAATTGGGGAGATTTTCTTTTGAAAATCTTGAAAGAAGATTTTGAAAGAAAGAAGTCAATGAATGGAAGGAGTTGTGTGGGTATGAGAGCTAACAAAGAGTGTGGGCTGAAAGTCTGAAATGACATGTTGGTGGCAGCGCTGCCAGTGGCAGGTTCAGCCCTCTCATTGTTTGGAGGTGGGAGAACACCCCTTCCTTTTGTCAAGACTCCAGCATCTCATCTCTTAGCAGTGGCTCCATCCGTTTCTCTTGCCGTGTTAAAATACCATGACCAAAAACAACGTAGGGGAGGAAGGGAGTTATTCCAGCTCACAGTTCCAGGTTCCAGCCCATCACTGTGGGAACGCCCAGGCAGGAACTTGGAAATAGGATATGTCATATCCTAGTCAAGAATGAAAGAAACGAAAGCATGTGTGTTGCCCTGCTTTCTTCCTGGGGCTTAGCACAGTAACCCAACTCTTATATATTTCAGAACTCCCTGCCTCGGGGATGGTTCCACCTACAGGGGGCTGGGTTTTCCCACATCAAGTTATTGATTAAGATAATCCCCTACAGACCATATCCAGTGTAAATAATCCTTTATAGAGACACTCTTTCCAGATGGTTCTAGGTTGTGTCAAGTTGACAACAAAAGATAGTAGCCGTTACACTTGGTATCGTGTGGCTTATTCTATGTAGAAATCCTTGACTGCAAAATCCTAGCCGTGACAAGGCTCCCAAATGATAGTAGAATTGGATTCTGGTGAAGTAGCAGTTTAGAAACCTTGGCATGGGTATTGTATGAACACTGAATGATTCAGTTAGCAGACCCTTGTGGAGGATACCCCAGCTACAAGCATATGCCTCACACTGAGTGCTTAAGTTAAAAGCCAACTGGCCACTTAAGAGAATGTTTTAGAAACAGATAATGTGCTAGTTGTTTTTGTATAGTCAGGATTCTTCATGACAAAAGCTCTCTTCATTCCCGGGCATGTCCCCAGGAGCCAGAGAGACACATCAACATCAAGGACAAAGAATCTCTTGACTAGTGAAGATTCATGCATCTCTAGTGCCGGGCAGACCAATTATCCCGTTTTTAGGATGGCTTCGGCACATTCGCATTGTTACCTTTGGCTGTTCTGCTTCCTGGCACATGGAGCCAGCATCCTGGAGGGTGGCCATTAGCACCTCTACACTTTACAAGAGGCATCTCTTTCCTAAAACCCCTGAGCTGTTCCAGGACCAGGCAGGTTGACAGAGGACTTGGCTACAGTGGCAGAAGCAGAGTGATTAGAAGCGATCATGCCTCTGCCCAAATAGCAGCTTGGATGAAAGAGGGCTGTAAAACTCCCACTGGAAGTTCTGTTGGAGTTGGCAGTGCGTCCTAACAATGTAGGCACAGTTCTGCCAATGTGGTGCCCTGCGCCAAGACCCTATGCTCTAGGAGCCAATATGGCTTTCCTATTTGGGGTTTTCCCTCTGGAATCTCCAGTAACACACCATTTTCAAGACTTTGAAGAGAAACATGGCAACAAACCATGGCCTTCCCTGTGAACCCCTGATGCAGCAAGGCAACACTCCCAGATTCTGGGCACGTGGGGAGGAAGAGGGCGATACAACACTGATTTAGGCTGCCTTTCTTTGCCTTTCTGTCCTTACAGCGTGGGATGAAAGCTTTAGAGGAGGGTCTGAGGGAAGCTGGGGAGAAGAAACCCCAGAATAACTTCTTAGCTTTGGTTGGAAAAATACCAGAAGGAAGGAAAATTAGAGCATTCTAGGGATAAAGGAGCATTTTCTGATTTACTCTTAGTTCTCCAGGGAGGTGGCGAGTCCCGAGGCATGATGGGAAAGTCTGCCATCTTTGGGCATTTTCAGAGAAGACACTCTCTGGTGAGGGGGCCTGTCAGTCTCCAGCACACCTACTATTTTGTTAGGGGTTCTGTTATCATGGTTGAGCACAGTGGCCTTCCCTGCTTTGCCTTCTAAAACCAACACCCACTCACTGAAGTTCTCCTTCTCTGTCTTATTTCTGTCCGTGGGGTCAACATCACTGAACATGCACCATGTGCCATGCTGTATTGAAAGTACCACCATGGTCTGGATCAGTGACCTCCAAAATTTCCTGTGGTGAAGCTGTGGCCTCGAATCCCTGGTACGGGGAACCTGTGGAGCTTTCGAGTGGTATGGCCTTGTGGAAGGAAGGGAGGTCTTTGGGTCATGTTTCTTGCAGTAGTTTGATGAGAATGTCCCCCAGGGGCTCAGCCATTTGCACACTTGGTCACCAGTGGGCGGCGCTGTCTGTGGAGGTTTAGGAGGTGTGGCCTTGCTGGAGGAAGTGCATCATGGTGGGCGGGCTTTCATTAGAAGCCTCACACCACTCCTGCTTTGTGGTTTTGGTTGAGGATGTGAGCTCTCAAATTTCTACGTGTGCTACCATGGCCTGTTGCCACGCCTCCCAGCCAGGATGGACTCTTTCCCCTCTGGAACCACAAGCCCAAATAAACTTTTTTTTTCTCTAAGCTGCCCCCCAGTCATGGTTTTTATTTTTTTATTTTATTTTATTTTTTTATCCCACAGCAAGAGAAAATTGGATCTTTTCTCTTTTTTAAGAGCTGGGGGCCAAACTCAGGAGACCTTGAGCTTGCTAAGCAAGCACTCTACCACCCAGAAAAGTAGCTAATACACCCCTGAAGGGAATATTAAGATCCAAGCTCCTTTTAAAATGATGTTTACTTCCCGGATACCATGAGGTGAGCATCTTTACTCTAAAAGTTCCCCTCCACAGTCATGTCCAGCCTTATCATGGTCCCAGGGTCACATGACCATAGACTGAAACCAGTGCAACTGTGAGCCAGAATAAATCCCTTTTTCTTACAAGCTGCTTATCTCAAGTGTTTTGTTCCAGCAGGACAATGTGTCCTAACATCGTCTCTGCCAAGCTCTGATTTCATCTGCTAACTTCACTACTGTGGACCCAGAGCTTGGTATATAGCAGATATTCAATAAATACCTATCGACTTGACAGGTGGATCTTCTGTAGCTCATGTTACAGTTAAAAATAAGCAACGAGCAATGCTCATGTCAGCATAAATTTCCATGTACCCAGACAATGGTACTTGGTCATCCACTTACTTTATTTCTGTGGTTCTGACCAATAGTCTCTAGATGACAGAGACTGGTTTATAGTCTTTTGTGGTTCCTGAAGGCTGGAACATTGGTTATACCTCAAGATTACACTGGAAAGGAATCTCTGTCCTGAAAAAGTCATAAGAAGGACAATCAATATCCCTATGGCACATTTTTTGGCATCAAACAGAACTCCAGATTTTGATGGAGCTTGGAGCACTACTCTCAACCCTGCTGCACCCAGTGCTTCTGCAAAAAAAAAAAAAAAACAAAAAAAACAAAAAAAAACAAAAAAACCAAAAAACAAAAACCAAAAAAATCCAATACTTTGGGACTAGCCTGTGTTAGTCTGGGTTCCCCAGAAGTGGACTCAGAGGCAAAGATAAGAATTTAAACAATTGGTGTGGGAAAGGCTCCTGGACAGCGGTGTTGCAAGGCGAGATGGTGAAGGGTCTATCCAGGATGTGATAACCGGGTGCCACTGTGGTCCACTAGGCACCCATAGGAGGTGATACCTTGGGATTATCTCACCAAAAATGATGGAGATTATAGATCACCTTACTACCTACCATTCAATGTATGTCCCTGTTCACAACCTGGAAAACTCTATTTAATCCTCGCAAAAATCCAAAGATCTTGAATCATCCCCATTTTTCAGACAGGGAAAACCAAGTTCCAGGAACTAAAGATCCTAAACCAAGGCCCAGCACTTGCCAATGGCCACCACTGAATGTGAAACCCAGGCAACCTGTCTCCAAGGACAAGCCTCTTACTAATGTGCTGGGATCAAGTTCATCCTTGTTGCTGCTATTTTCTTTTGTTTTGATACTTTGGGGAACAGTTTCCTTGGAGTCCAGGCTGGCGAACTCCCTGAGTACCCAAGAATGACTTTGAACTCCCAATTCTCTTGCTTCCGCCTCCCAAGTGCTGCCATATACTGCTTATATCTTTATATAAAGTCTTCAGTGTCCCTCCCAAACCCAGCGGCCAGGCTTCTTTCTGCTGAAGCTGAAGTGACTTCTTTGTCCAACAAGGTTGCTTCCAGCCTCTTCCCACCTAAGGAGGCAAGGTCAGTCTCTGCCTGTGAACCCTTCATGAAGTGTAGCAGAGTCTACACACATGGAATTCTGCACAAGGATCTACAGACGCTTCATCCTACCCCCGGCCTCCAGGACCAGCCCCACCCCCACTCCACCCCCATCATGGCTACGTCTGCTGTCCCTTTCCCAGGGGCCAAGGCTCTGCAGATAGGATACACCCCCAAGCCCGTCAGAGCCCTCATCTCAACTACACGCCCACTGCGCTGAACACACTCCTCTATCGTTTACCCAGGATCTTTGAATTTAGATGCTGGGTCAAGAAAAAAATGACAGTTTTGTATGAAGCTGTTCTTTAGGAGAAATGATATTTTTAGCATCTTCCCCAGGCCTGCAACCTAATAGGTAGATATTGTCCTGGTGACAAATGACAGTTTTGAGCAGAATTTCAACTGTGGATCTTGAATTGAGGCTTCTTTCTTTTTTTTCTCTCTCTCCCTCTCCTTCTCTCTCTCTTCCCTCCCTTGTTACCTCTCCTTCTCTTCCATTCCTTCCATCCCTCCCTTCCCCATCTAGAGAGCTATGTAGTCCTGACTTGTAGCATGAGGGCCGGCTTGTTGGGGCATCTGTTCCCGCCCAGTACCCCACAACCGGCAAGTCCCAGAGAAAATCAATCACACAGAGATCTCTATAAATTATAAAGCTGATTGGCCCATTAGCTCAGGTTTCTTGTTAACTCTTATAGCTTATATTAACCCATTATTCTCATCTATGTTAGCCATATGGCTTGGTACCTTTTCCAGCGGGACAAGTTACATGCTGCCTCTTCGGTGGTCTGCGCAGGAGTGGTAGAGGGAGCTTCTGCTTCCAGAATACTCCCAGTCTCTTTGCTCCACCCCTACTTCCTGTCTGGCTTTCCCGCTTATACTGCCTGCCTGGCCAATCAGCATTTTATTAAAATATGATTGACAGAATACAGACAATTCTCCCACATCACTGACTAGCCTGGAACTTACTGTGTTGCTGAGGCTTGCCTCAAGCTTGCAGCAATCCTGCTGCCTCAGCATCAAAGGTACTCAGATTTTACAGGCATGTACCAACAGGGCCTAGGGCTTTTGACATTTCTGTCATCATGTCTGCAATCGCTCATGCTAGAATAAACCGACTTAGGGGAGCCGCAAGAGACACAAATAACACTTGTCTGAGAGCTCAAAGATCAGGGAGCTTTGTGGGTCCATGATTAAGCATCATCAGTGTACCAGTATCCCCACCAGGGGCGAGAAAGCGCTCGTTTCAGTCTATGAAGAGGCCTATTTAATCTGCATTATCCTCGAAATGGGACAACAACATTTTCATGGGTTTATAATCACTTGTGTGTTTGTGCATGTGTGTGCAAGCACATGCTGTGACCCGAGTTCAAGGGTCAGAGGATGCTTTTGGGTGTTGGTCTCTAGCTTTCACATTGTTTCAGGCAGGGTCCCTTCCTGGCTTATAAGTTTCTGGAGATTGTCTCATTCCTGCCTCCCATCTCACTGGAGGGGGCGGGGGCACCAGGTGACAGAAAGGCAATGCTGTGACTGGCTTTATGTGACTTATGGTGACTCGATCTCAGGGTCTTTGCACTGTGTGCTAAGCACTCTCCCTGCTGAGCTGCCTCTCCAGCCCCTGTAATCTGATTTTGATCACAGACAGTTGGAGAATTCTATATCAGAAGCCATTTTTTAAAATTCACTTGCCTTTACTATCTTAGAAATTAAAATGAGTTAGGAGGTTTTTTGTAATGGAGCATAAAATTTGACGTCAAATTTGAGTTTTCTTCTAATACAAATTCTTACAATAGCACAATTATATAATAACATAGTTATGTTGCATATTATAAATAATTTTATATGTTATTATGACATTAAAAACAACATACATTTTATGGAGCTCTTATATTCAGATATGATTTATGTAATAATGTTTATTGAAGGTGCCTCTGAAACAGAGAGAAATCGAATTCAAGGTCACTGGAGGAAACTAGGTGGTATATTGGTAAAGTCAATTCATTTAGAAAAATGATGCTTACTTACAAATATTTTTTTGCAAAGAGGAAAATTACAAATTTAGGTATCCTTGAGAGAAAAAACAATATTAACCAATGAAAATCTTTTCCTTAGAAGTTTTCTCTTCTACTTATTTTTTATTTGTCTTTATTACTGTGTTTTTTTTTTCTTTTGAAAGACTGTTGTCAAAATGACCAGGACTTTGGCTCTCTTGAGCCAATCCCAGGTCTCAGCATCCATTGCCTCTGGTAAGTCAAGAGTTCCCAAGCCTTTGTCCTGTCAACCCTGTTGAGTACACAGTGACAGCTGGGAAATCTCTTCCCACCTGGATTCACAGAAGATGTTTTGTGTTCATTTTAAGGGTTTGCCTTTCTTTCCTTGCCACCTTATGAGCATCTCCTGTGGGTTAAAATTCTGCTCATAGTGAAGATTCTAGCTTACCGTTCAACAGTACTGCTTACATCATTTGTGGAGTCTTAGAAACAGTGTGAGGTGCTGGGCGGTGGTGGCGCACACCTTTAATCTCAGTACTTGGGAGGCAGAGGCAGGTGGATCTCAGTGTGTTTGAGGCCAGCCTGGTCTACAAAGTGAGTTCCAAGACAACCAGGACAGTTACACAGAGAAACTCTGACTCTTAAAACAATAATAACAACAATAACAACAACCAAAAATGTGTGAGACCTTTTGTCAAATTAATAAGTGCCCCAAGAAGGTGACATCAGAGTATAAAGCCAGGTGTGGGACTCCTCTGGCCACAGAGCCCTGTGTGATTCTGTAGACTGTGTACCATGGAAACTATGGGATTATGATTTCAAGCTTGAAGATCAGCTTTCTAAGAAGTTTTCTGCATGGGGCACCCTTGTTGTTTTCTGCCTTGTGACAATGATACCCATTTCATGGGTTTATAAGTTAGCATCTCAAAGGACTGGCATTGGCTCAAGACCTCCCAGACCAAGTTCTCAGCACAAAGGAGATTTATTTGTTCCAGAGGGACAGAGGGCAGGGAATAAGAGACAAAGACAGGAGATAGAGGATGAGGGAGAAGGGGACGGCAATGAGGGAGGGAGGAAGGGACATTTGTCTCTGAGGGACAAAGGACTGCCTCTGGGTAGAGAGGAGACACACATGGCCCATAGGCAAATGGTGGTCCATAAAGGTAAAATGGGAAACCCCATGGTAGGAGGAGGTGCTTAATTTTGAATGGGTAGGTTGATTAGGTGAACCAAAGGATGATTTTGATTACTGGACTTCAATACTTTAATATGTTGACCTTGGTGGTCAGCCTGAGGAGGAATAGGTACCCACAATTCTTCCCCTTGCTTTGGGTAGTCTCTGGTAGTCTTTGGAGACTGAAGCATTGCTTCCTTGGCAAGATCTTCCCATGACTTCCATCACCTGAGTTGAGCTTGTGCTCTTGTTTCCCGTCATACCTTTCTTTCACCTTTTTTTGAGCCGGTTGGGGGCTGTTGAGGATTGAGGTGAAGGCTTTTCCGCTTAGCTACAAGTGTAGGCTGTTTCCCCCGACAGATACGGTTCTGCTGTAATGACCAGGCTGGTCTGTAACTCTTGGGTTAAAGGGCTCCTCCTGCCACAGCCTCCAGAGTAGTTGGAACTATCAGTTTCCTAGGAACCAGACCTGGGTGGCTAGCTTCAGGAATGTAATCTAATGGTTTTTAGCAAGGCAAAGGGGATGCCGAAGAAGGGCAGGACTTGCCAGAGCCATGTTTGTCATGCTCAGGCTGGTTAGATTGCCTTCAGTATCAGCCCACCACTAAAATAGTAAATAGACAATATCGGTTGCATTATTCGATTAAAGTAGAACATGGTGTGCACAAAACAATTGCATGCCATTTCCTTAATAAAACCTCACGATGACCCTGCCCTGCATTGTATGAGGTCCGGCTCGAGCTCCGTCTGCCTGTGCCCCCAGCCACCTCCACAATAGCTCAGCAAGCTCAACCCATCCTTGCCTTCCTCCAGTTCATCCCGCTTCTCACTCCAAGTGTCACTCTGCCCAGGACACTCACTGGCAGAATTTGCATACATAAAATGCCTTTAATAAAGAAGTATGATCCAGGGGTTCTTAGCATGATTTTAGTTATTCAATTTTCGTCATAGTTTAATCTTGGAATATTTTCATTGCCTTATAAAGACATCTGGTTTTCCTTCACAGTGTCTACCCATTCCCACCCTCAGCCATGAGGAACTTCTCTTCTGTTCTGCACTTCTATAATTCTGCCATTCTGGGCTATTTCAAGTAAGCAGAGCTACACACCATGCAGTCTTCTGTGTCTGGAGTCTTTCACTTTGACCAGTGTTTTTCAGAGGAGCCTGGATTTGTTCAGGCTGCTATGGTTTGAGACTCAGAAATGTTTTTCAAGTTTGTCATTATTATAGCATTTGTCAGTACTTCATCTTTTATTAATTGCTCATTATCATTTTATTATGAGGATAAACCATATTTTATTTACCCATGTATTAGTTGAAGGACGTTTGGATGTTCTCAGTTTTTGATTATTATGAGCAGTGTCACAAAAACATTTGCAGGTCAGTGAGAAGCATTTCTTAGCCATTTTGCCCAAAAGAATTCCCTTTTCTCCCAACTGTCTCTTCAAAATCTTATCAATTTCCCTTAGAACAATTATCACATGTAATTGCTTTTTCTTCTCTTAAAAAATTCTATTTCTTATTAAAAAAAATCTGGGGATGGAGCGATGGCTCAGCGGTTAAGGATATGTACTGATCTTGCAGAGGACTTGAAGTTGGTCCCTGGCACCCGACTCTGGGAGGGGGAAAGGCTCACAGCCATCTCTAACTGCTTCTCCAGGGGACTGGATGCTCTTTTTTGACCTCTGAAGGTGACTTCTCTCACATGTGCATACCCATCTCCTCATCCCACGCACAGACACACAAATATAAAAATAAGTCTTCAAAGAATCAACTTCCCCAATTCTCTATCCCCTCCAATAACAGCTTGAGCCCTAGAGGACAGAAACAAAGACCATTCTCCTCTCTGATCCATCCTGATTCTGAATGTGGAAACAAGAACCACTCTCCACCCTGGTCCGCCCTGATTCTGAACGTGGAAACAAGGACCACTCTCCTCCCTGGTTCGCCCTGATTCTGAACGTGGAAAATAACAGCCAAGTGAGTGAATCAATGAACCCATCTTCCAGGGCGAAACTAGGGACAGAATCTAGACGAGTAATTTTGCTTCTGTTTCCCACCTAGTCTTCATTCTGCCTTCCAACCAACATTTGGGGAGCTCCTGTGTGTGGCAGGAGCTTAACTTAATTGCAAGGTCACAAAGGGGAGTGTGATCCTGGGGGGAAACTGTCAGGAGAGTGTGAGAACCACATGCAGAGCAAAAATAGCCAAGCCCCAACCATGTGTCATAAAAGGGAATGCCTGTGACTGGATTCTTTTCTTTGCCCTGGTCTCCCTCAAGTTATTGACATTCCTCTGGAGTGTTTGTTTCTTGTTTTCAGGGTGGCCCTTTAGTCAAAAGAATAAAACCAGGGCTTAAATTTGTGACTATGGTGTTTTGAGTCTGATTAGTACAACGGGACAGCCTTATCTCATGGATTCAGTGTGTGTGTGTGTGTGTGTGCGCGCGCGTGTGCGCGCACGCACGCACTTGCGCGTGTGGGCATGTACATTTGACTACTAAAGTACATTTTCTTTAATTAAGAATGTGTGGAATATCATCTTGATATTCTAGAGGCTGCAATGGTGACTCATTCACTTCTCTCACTCAGAATTCCTGAGGTTTTAAAGAAAACATCTTAAGAGGAAATAGTTGAAATCAGATAGACAGATCCAACAGAAAGCAGCAAGAAAGCATGGCACTTAGGATGTCCTGGAGCCTGTGACAGTTCACCTATGAGCTGAGTTTTATCCAGTCTTTGTTTTCTGTTCTCATTCTATGTCATTTGTGTGTGTGTGTGTGTGTGTGTGTGTGGTGTGTATGGGTGCTAGCCCATGAAGGCACATGTGAAGGTCAGAGGTTGATGTGGGATATTCTCCCTTGATATTCACCTTGTTTATATATTTATTCAGAGACAGTGTCTCTTGCTGAGGCTGAAACTTGCTGCCTGGGTTGGGTTAGACAGGCTCCACCACGAAGGCCCTGGGATCTGCCTGTCTCTGCTCTGCCAGCATTGGGTAACAGGTATGCATTGTCAAGCCTGGCTCCCCGCTCCACCAAGGCAGGGTTTCTCTGTGTAGCCCTGGGTTCCCTGAAACTCTCCATGTAAACCAGGCTGGTCTCGGACTCACAGAGATTCTCTTGCCTCTGCCTTCCGAGTGCTTTGATTAAAGGTGTGCACCACAACACCTAGAATACCTGGCTTTTATGTGCACTCTTGGGATCCAAACCCAGGTCTTTGTGCCTTCACGCAAGCGCTTTACCTTTTGAGCCATCTCTCTACAGGCCTTGATGTCCTTATTTTGACTTTCTTTAACTTTTATTTTGTCCTAACATTTCCAAGCATAGCTATGGACCTAACCACTTCCTTATTGTACTGGCTAGTTTTATGTCAACTCTACATAACCTAGAATCACTGGAGAGGAAGGAACCTCAGTTGAGTAAATGCCTTAAAAAAACTGGACTATAGGCAGGCCTGTAGGGTATTTTCTTAATTAGTAATTGATGGAGAAGGGCCTGGTTCATTGTGGGCGGTGCCACCCCTGGGTTGGTGGTTCTGGGTTCTATAAGAAAGCAGCCTGAGCAAGCCTCGGGGGTGCAAGGCAGGAAGCAGCACCCTCCATGGCCTTTGCATCAGCTCCTGCCTCCAGGCTCCTGCCCTGTCTTTCTTCAGTGACGGACTCCAGTGTGGAAGGGTAAGCCAGATAAAGCCTTTCCTCCCCAGCTTGCTGTTGGTCATTGTGTTTCATCACATAGAAACCCTAACGAAGACACTTGCCTTTTTACCGTTTCAGTTCCAACAAGTTGATTAAACTTGTGGTGACGTTGGGTCTAGCAGTAGTGCTCAGGATGGCTTGCAGCTTCCCTGGGCTTCTGCAAGTGTGAAAGCCCTGTCGGCATGGCAGCTAACAACAGTCATCTTAGAGAGGGAAACCAGATATTGTTGTTTACCTGGGACTGTCCTTACTTTAACATGGAAATACCCATAGGCCAGGAAATACCCACAGTGCCATAGTCCTGGGCCAACGTGGTCATCTTGTTGCCCTCCTTCTATCTTTCTATATTTAAAAAAAAACTCTATCAAGAATTACTGGTGTTTTTCTAGCAGCTTAGCGTTTCATTTTGTTCTAAATTAATTGCTCATACCTTTGCTTTGGCTGATAATTCTGCAATGGGGCTTAAACACACTGCTTCCGGCAGTCTTCAGATACGTACGTAGCCCATCGACTCAGAAGCTTTGTATGCGGAAATAGAACCCAGGGAATCAGATGTAGATGCATGAAAAGACTTTGGTGCAAGCTCCAGTTCTGGGCTGCTAACTAGAACCAAAGGTGGAAACCACGGCAACAATGCAGCCATAGGCCAATGACAGCATGCAGCAACAGCCAGGCATTCCATGGAATGGTTCTGTGTTGCCTTCAAAGAATCAGTGTAGGATATTTAATGGAAAGGTGTTTACAATGAGGTGAAAAAAGAAACTTAACGTGCACTATGCAAGCGTGATGGTTAGTGTTAACTGTTGGCTTAACAGGGACTAGAATCATCTGGGAGAATCATCTGTGTGGATTGTTTTGACTTTGTTCTTTGAGGTGGGAAGACCTACACACTGTGGGCAGCACCATTTTCTGGCCGGGATCCCAGACTCTACAGAGGGGAGAAAGAGAACCAAGTAGCCCTTTGTATGTCTCTACTTCCTGGTTACGGATGTCATGTGACCAGCTGCTTCACTTCGTTCCTCATGTTGATGGTTGGTACCCTCGAACTGTGGGCCAAACAATCTTTCTCCTTTAAGTGGATTTTGTCAGACTATTTTATCTCTACAGGAATGGAAGCTAAGATAATAGGTGTGACTAATTGTTGGTTGATTTTTTTGTTTTTGTTTTTGTTTTTTTTGTTTTTTGTTTTTTTTTTTTTTGAGACGGTTTCAAAAAGTTCTTATCCAGCCCTGGCTTCCCTGGAATTCCCCTTGTAGGTAAGACTGGCCTTGAACTCACAGGTGTCCATCTGCCTTCTGAGTGCTGGGCTGGGATTAAAGGGCATGTGCCACCACTCCCAGCTCAGAATTTTTTTTTCTATGATGTAATTTACATAGACGTGCATGATAAATGTCTATCAGTCAAATTACCGACAGTAAGTGGTAACTGTATTGCCAAGACGGTACTGGACGGCTGTGCCTTACCTTGGCCACTGCCTTTCAGGCATCATAGGATACTTGCTACGAAGAACAGCACAGCTTGGAAAGCCTCTCCAAGGCTCCCTTCCACCCTAGGTTCCCAGCTCTAGGCCTGTCTTTCTTTGGCTGGGACCGTCATTTTCTGCGGGCTGTAGAATACTGAAGATTCCTTTATGTATGGACATGGATTAGTCTCATTTTTTGGAGTTATACAAGTTACCCGTAAGAAAGCCGAGGCAGCTAAGAAAGCCTCCCAGGGTTGCCAAGAGAGGAGAGAGAGGTCAGTAGGTTGCAGAAGCAGAGAAAGAGCTGATGGATGTTATTCCGCAGACATGGTGGAGGTTATGGCTCCTGCAGTAATTTTCATTAGCATCAGAAAATTTTTGCCCTCAAATTATTCTATTACCAGTCCTAAAGTTGATGCCCAAGATCCTCACTACTGTCTTTATGGTTGGGCACCAAAAGCTTCTAGTGAAGCGTGTATTTGTGAAGCAAAGTCTTGGTTGGCCAGCATCAGTTTGGCCTAGATGAGTTCTTAGGGCCTTGTCCAGTTCCGCAGTGGGGCTGTGTGAAAGTAAGACACATATTTTGGCGTCTTTCAGAGTGGTGTGATGTTAAAGGGTTTTGGTTTTTGGAAACTCAGAGAACTGGCCAGCTATGAACTATACTGGGAAAAATATGAATTTAGGGGAGGGGCTCAAAAGAAACACAGATGGGCAATGAGCTGGCCGTAAGCAAACACTGAGCGTGACCCAAGGCTCTCAACTTGCAGAACCACCACCCCTCTCTCTAGATGGAAATCTACATGGCTTTGAAAGAGGAGTCAGTGAGTGACATTTTGAGTGGAATAATTTAAAAATTGTAATAGTTCAGGGATCGAGAGTCAGACTTTTGGGTGTTTATAACACTTGCTGTTCTCAAGGAGGAACTGAGTTTGGTTCCCAGCACCCACATTGGGCAGCTCACAACTGCCTGTAGCTCAGGCTTCAGATGATGATGTCTTCTGGCCTCTCTGGACACTTGCACACTTACATGCACATACGTGTGGACAATTCCATGTAAAAAATAAGGGTAAACCACAAGAGGACATAATAGTTGTTTTTCATCCTGCTCGTTGGATGGGTTCTTACCCAGCACTTTGTACACACTCTCCTCTCTCAATTCCTCCCAATGAATTTAGGGAGGGATTATTGGTGCAAAGTAGGAGCAGAGGCACAGGGTACCGGGGAACACTGAAAAAAGTCTCAGAAGTACCAAGTAGGGAATTTGGATTCCCGTCTCTCTGGCCATAGTTTTCTTCTCTTGGCTCCATGTGGGACATTATTGCTGACTCTTTTAAACACATTTTAAGAATTTATTGTTAACTAAAAAGGATTTATTTTGAATCATGTATATATGCATCTGTGTGAGTGTGTGGACACATGCGTGTGATGCTCAGGGAGGCACCCGATGGTTGTGAGCTATCCAGTGCGGGTGCTGGGAATCAGACTCACGTCCTCTGGAGGAGCATAGGTGCTCTCAACCCCGGAGCCATCTCTCCATCACCTCTCTATCTTCCTTTGCTCCTGGTTGACGAATAAGCCCGATTTTAAGGGACTGCCCGATGCGGGCGTTTCAGTGTTAGTGGCCCCGGCATGATTCCTTTACAGCTGGTCCCAGATTAGGGTTTGGTTGAAGAAACATGGAACAGGAAGCTTGGGAGACAGGCATTAGAATACTGCCAATCACCGATAGTCTTCAAAATTTTGGAATGATAATTGAGTTGATTTTACATGTGACCTAGACTGATACGTCTATTGAAATAGAGCCCATTCATACTTGTAAACACTAAACTGGCATACTGAGGGTGTCATTAAAATTCTATTTGCAAAACACCGAAAACCTCCTGACAAACCTTCATTTCCTTTGTTTCCCCTCTTTCATGAAGTCCTTAGGTTATAGTACTGCATTATTTTCTTAAACTCATTGTTGTCATTCTGAGACAACAACTCACTGTGTAGTTAGTTCAGGCTGGCCCCACACTTGAGACCCTCCTACCTCAGCCTCAGCAATGCTGAGATGGAGGTGTGTGTTGCCATGCCCACCTTTGCAGGGCTTGTTGAAGCTTGCATTTTGTTTGGCTTTCATAAGAAATGCCACACTCCACCTTTTAACAAGTGATTCTGGATTAAAAACGCAATTTACCTGCATAATGACATCACCTGTCTCCTTGCCAACCTGAAGAGGGGAAGTCTCACAGAGCCCCAACCTCTAGACGAAGAGCTACGGGCGATCACCGGCTGCTGAGAGAGGGGGTCAGCCTTCTCCAGGGATGAGACCCCTCATAGGTTATACAATCCCTGAACACATACACAGATGAGCAACACTAAATGAACTCGGTGGGATACACACACACACACACACACACACACACACACACACACACACTTATACACACATATATGCATATATTTTCTATATGTAACAATAATAATAATAAGTCTTGAATTTATAAATTTGAGAGGGGGTTGGGAGAACATGGGGATAGTTGAGAGACGGGGTAGAGATGATGCAAATATAGTACTTAGGAGTGAAATTCTCAAAAAAGGTTTAAATGAAAAAAAAACACCATTAGCAGGAAAAAATGCCTTCACTCAATAAAGAAAAAAGCAGTGAATTAATGAGTAGTTTGCTTTTATTTCAAAATTTTGAGTATTGGCAGATTAGAAGTTGACAAAATCATTCTTGTCCAATTTGCAGATCACATGCAAATCGCCCCTCCTTCGCTTCTCTCTCATGGGTTGTAATTGAAATGTTACATTTTCATTTTAGACTGACAAATGAAAACAAAATCACACCCAGAAATATTCAGAGGCCAAAAATGAAGGCTGGAGCCTCTGAACAAGCCATTCTACAACAGCTGTGCTCCTCGATACTGGCTTGTCAACACGGAGCTCTTCCGGAGCTGGAGATGAGCTCAGTGTGTACAGGCTCAGCCTGACGACCTGAGTTCAATCCCTGGGACCCACAGGAGGGAAGAAGAGAACTGACTCTTAACAGGTTGTCCACGTGTATGCCGTAACACACATACACACATGTGCGTGCACACGTGCTATAAATGTCCATATGCCTGCCATGGCACATATACACACACATGTGAGTACGCAAACACAATAAATGAAAATTTTAAGAAAGCAATAATTTGAATGAAAAAGATTTGCTCAGGGAGCATCTCTTTGAATAAGACTGAGTGTTTAGCATCTAACAGTGTCCAGGAAGTGACCTATTTCAGTGAGACCTGGAAGTGTCGAAGTAGCCACAGGTTGTACAATGTTCAAGGAAACACAGGATTTTCCTGGTGGAATGCTGGCTAAGTAAACAGGATGTACTTCATTTTTTGTGAGAAGCACTTAGTTTTCAGTACTACAGAGCCCCTCAATAGGAACCCCTTTGTTAACTTACATTATTCATGCATCATTGGGAAGGGGATGCCGGGCAGTCTCGGCGCTACAGAAACAGAGCGGAGCAACAGCAAAATTCTTGCCTTGGCAGTTACTGTCTGGGTGGGCCTTGGCTAGGCATGGTAGGCATGGGGTTTTTATGTAGCATGCAATGCCTTGACCACACGGCTAAACTGAGAGTCTCCAATATGGCGTTCCTTTGGGGCTAGTCTGAGATGGTTGGCCAAATGTACATGTTCCTTCCAAATCCACTGAGGGAGACAACTCCAAGAGATGGTGCCATCCTGAGGTCTGTCCAAATTAGAATTCTGGGTGTGTATCTGAACTGTGTCCTTTCCTTGAACTGACATGGTCGGTGTCACAGAGACATGGGAGGGAACTTCATCACCAAGAATCACACCGCGTCTAAGGAAGTCGCTTGTGACGGCCTGAATAAGGATCACTGAGATGTCCTCTTCCTAGTCCCCCAACCTGTGAATGGTAGAAGCACTTTACCCCAGCCTTTAAGGATCATGAGAAAGCAAGATGATTCTGGGTTGTCCAGGTGGCCCAGTGTCATCCCAAGCGTCCATGTCACAGGAAGGCAGGGAGGTCTGTGTCATTGGCAGATAACAGAAGTGGTTGGGGAATTCAAGGAAGAGGTGATAAGTCAAGAAATGTTGGTCAATTGTGTGTGTGTGTATGTGTTTTTGTGCACACGTGTCTGTGTGTATGTTGTGTGTATGTGTGTAAATGTGTGTGTGTCTGTGTATGTGTGTGTATGTATGTGTGTGTGCGTGCACATACATGAATTCAGGAGAGTAGAAGAGAATATCAGAGCCCCTGAATCTACACGGTGTGCGGCGCCTGATGGGGGCACTAGGAACTGAACTCTGGTCCTCTGGAAGAACAGTGCTGTTAACCACAGAGCCAACCATCTGTTTGGTCCCGTACTTGATTTCTTAACAGAAATTGCTTTTTTAAGTCCCCTTTTCAGACCTTTGGAAGCCACACAATACTAAACTGGCTCATTCATATCTTTTATAAGAACTCATGCCTAAGGACCTAGCATGGTCTGGGCATTGCCCATTGCTTGATATATGCAGGAATTAACTAACTTAATCTCCAAGAGGCTGATCATTACCTACTCTTACAGTAGGGGAAATTGAGGCACAGTCTTACAGTTAGTGGCAGAGTCGAAACTCAAACCCGAGGAGGTTGGCCCCTAAGCCGTGCCCTTTTGCTGACGGCTGTGTTGTACACTCAGGTACTTAGCCCAGCTTGGAATCACAGAGCAACTTAGCCCAAGAGCAAAGCCAGATGCCGGTTAACATAAAGGCTATCGAAGTAGGCCAAGGCATTTCGTTGAGTTAAACTGCTTTTGATGTATGATCAAGTGTGATTACAATGATTATAATCTCGTTAGCTTGCTAGCCTTGTGGGGCTCATACGGCAACTCCTGAAGACATTTTACAAAAAATCTTTGCAGTAGCAGCAACCATTGGAATGAATATTTCATCTTCCCGGGGGAGAGGGCTTTGAAGAAAAGCATCTATTACTGTGGGCGCCTTGAGCACAGCTGCTTAGAAACAAAGCGAGAGCTGGGCGCGATGAGGCAGAGCATCACACTGATACACAGCACACCAGCTTAGTGCCTTTCTGTAACTGGCCCCTCTCTCTCCCAACTAGTTCACCAAAAGAAACAAAAGTGCAAGGCAATATCACTTTGGCTTTCTTGTCTTCACAAATCTTCTTCCTTTCCTCCCTCCCTTTCTCTCCCTTCCTTCCTTTCTTCCTTCTTTTTTTCAGTCCTCCCCTTCCTCCCTCCTTGCTCCTCCCTCCCTTCTTTCCTCCTTTTTCTTCCCTCCCTTCCTTTTTTCCTCCTTCCCTCTCTTCTTCCCTCCCTCCCTTCCTCCCTCCTTCCATTCCTCCCTCCCTTCCTTTTTTCCTTCTCCCCTCCCTTCCTTCTTTCCTTCCTGCCTCCCTTTCTTTTTTCCTTCCTCCTTCCCTTCCTTCTTTCCTCCCTTCCTCCGTTCCTTTTTTCCTTCCTCCCACCCTCCCCCTTCCTTCTTCCCTCTCTCCCTCCCTCTCTCCCTCCCTTCCCTTCTTTACTCCTTCTTTTCTTCCTCCCTCCCTTCCTTTTTTTCCTCCCTCCCTCCCTTCCTTTGTTCCTATTTTATAAACTGAAAGAAACACAATCAAAGCCAGCAGTCCTGGCTGCTTTCACTTAGCCACAATTTTGACTAGCCTCATTTTCTTGTAGCATTTTTTTTATACCTTTCAAGGGCTCAACCTGTATTCATGAGGCACCTACTATGTGCCTGGTATTGTTTTTGCAGATGAAGACACAAGGAAGAAAAGACAGGCAAGGCTTCCCCGCGGCACCACGCACCGCACTCCATTTCCTTTTATGGACATAGCAACAGAGCACATTTGTTTAGTTTCATCAGCAGGTGGTTACCATTTGGCCACAGTGACGAGTGCATCTATGAATATTCCTGTACAAAGAGTTTTAAATTTTAAATTTTTTAAAAATATATTTTTTTGAGACTTTCTGTTTTCAGTTCTTTTTGGTACATACCTTGGGGCGGAACTCTGACTTGTATGGTAAACACGTATTGAAAGCCATTCCACTTAGGAATGATTCCGCCTGTATGAAATGCTCTGCAGGCAGAGTCATAGTCCCGGAGAGTAGATGACATGGGAGAAATGAGCGCATGTGTGGTTTCCTTTAGGGATGTAGGGTGTGTTCTGGGATGAGATGGTGCTGTGCGTGCACATCTCACAATGGCTAAAATCAAATCTGGGTCTCAGTGGTTAAGAGAACACACTGATCTAGCAGAGGACCGGAGTCAGGTTCTCAGCACTTGTAATTGGCAACTCACAACAGCCGGTAACTACAGTTCCAGGAGACCCACCGCCTTCTTCTGGTCTCCGAGGGCACCCACATTCATTCATGCACATGCTCACACTTAGATACACACACACACACACACACACACACACACACACACACACACTCACACACTTAAGATACAACCCCTCAAACGAATCTTATATCATGTGTGTTTTACTATAATTAAACAAAACAAAGCAAGAGTGAGCGGACTGGCAAGGCCCCAGTCTTATAGGGCACATAGGTTAATTAGTAGAGACAGACCATAGATAAATCAATAGTTTATACAGTGGATTCATCTGTGCTCTGACAGAAGAGGAGCTAGGGAATTGGATGGAGAGGACCCAGGTTACTACTAGACAGGCAAAAACTGACTGTGAGGGGACTTGGGGTGCAGATGGGGCTGTGACATTGTGATGTCCTACTCAGTTGCGGGGAGGTTCTTTTGCCCCTTGGGAGATATATAGCAAACTCTGTAGATGGGTTTTAGCTGACTGACTCTGGAAGTTGCTTGCCACCAACTTCTAGTGGGTAGGAGGTGGGTAGCATGGGAAACTCATCTATTCCCTTACAAAGACCTCAATGGGACAGGCGTGATACCCTGCGCTAACCATGCAGATCTCAGCCTTGAAATGCAGCCCAGCCAGTTTTTATACAGTGTACAGTGTACAGTTCTCTGTGAGTCCTCTGGAATTGGGGTTCTGGCTTTGACCTCCGACCGAGTCTGCAGCCTGAGGAAGACTAATGTTCTTCTCAGCCAGTTGGCTGTGAGACCTGAGAGCATCCACAACTGTCACTCTGTGTCCTGACTCGGACCTGGGACTGGACAAAGATCTTTCTGGAGACGTTGTAATGAGGTGTGGGAAACTCTGCAGGAAAATCTGCAATACTTGCCCAAGATCAAGTTTTAGCAAAAGCAGATAACCCACGCCCCAGGCCCAACATGAAAGTGCCTTTTCGTCATTATAGTTTAAGATGGACGCTGTCTTCCTGCCTCCCCCATGGGCTGGGGGCACCGCACGCAGCAGCAGCATTCTATCCAGGAATCAAGGCAGCGAGAGATGAATTCACAGACGAATCCTCGTCGGCGCCTCCTGGGCTTCCTTGGAATTGCCGCAGAGGTTATCCGTGCAAAGCTCTCTGGCCACAATAAGATATTTACTGTCTTTATCGGAAGATCAAACCCACCCACGGATGTCACATTGCTCAAATTCCATCAGTAGATCAGACAAGCTGTCTCTGGAAGAGGACATTCCAGCCAGCAAGTTCAGAGCGCACTGGCTTTGAGGGCCGGTCCCTTCCTATTTTCTGTCATGCACCCTGAGCCTTTGTTGTCTCCGCACTGCTGATAAATCAATCCATCAAAAAATTTCCTCAGTGAAACTCAATCAAGAAAGGTCATGTCAGCGGGAGAGGAACAGATTAAATTAGCATCAAATTAGACATGGAAAGTGAGTTCTGTCAAAATCATCGCAGCGCTCAGCACAATTAGAATATGTTAATTATGCATTTCATTAAGGTGGATGTGAGATGAAATGTCACTGGGGTAGGCATCCGAAAAAGGGAAGATTGCCAGGCACAACTTTCTCTAGACAATGTGTGACACCTTCATTACCATCGAGGATCACGAGTCTGCCTTGACTTTTTCTGTAAAGGATTAAACCATTAACTATTTGCTGGCTCCTCTCACTTGTGAAAAGAGAGGGGGTCCCCTATTCTCAGAGCAGACCACTCCCTTCCAAACGCCTATCTTGCTTCTGGACCGCCATGCCCCCTCCGGGGGGATTGCTGCTGGGAATGCCCGATGGGCAACAGGGAGGTGGCAGGCATTTAATGAACTCCTTGGAATCCTGCCACTGCCTTAGGGGTGGCAGGATGCTGAGGATCGGGAGAGGAGAGAAATGAGGGGTGAGGATTACAGAGGGAGGGGAGGACGGGTAGGGAAGGGGCTCTTGGCCCCAGTCTTGGGGATGAAAGATATAATCAACATAATGGGGAGTGGGAGGGGAGGAGATCCAATTTCTAAATGCACACCCAGCAAACTCTCATTTGGCGAATTCTTTTGCAGCCTCTCTGAGTCATGGTTACCAAGAGGCTCTGACTTCTAGTGAGGTGGCTTCATCATTCCTTAGGCACTCAGCGTAGAAGGCAGTGAACCTCAGCAGCCTGATCCTCTGAGACTGCGGTTTGGGTACCAGTTCCTTCTCAGGGCTTCCTACACCAGGAGACACACAGAAAGGGCTCTGGGTGGGTTTTTCCTGACCTTGCTTCCTCAGGTAATTCCTTCCCTCTCTCCCACTACAAGCCACTGCCAGGCAACCAGTATTCCAGAGCAATGTGGTTTTTCAGGGAGGTTTTGGTGGTGTCTTGTGAAGGGAATCGCTACTGTGTTCTTTTCTTTTGTCCATGTTGTCTGTCTCTCTGTGGGGAAAGCCCCGGTCTCTCCATCGGCTCTTTCTGGATGTCTTAACATCAACAGAGCACACACTCATGCGGGATTCTACTAGCTCAAACCTACGTGAGACCTGGCTTCCTGCAGAAGATGCTCCTTACTGTCCATCTCCGCTCCGCCTGCAGAAGCTGCGCTCTACACTGTGTGGGACTTGTCAAAACCCCCCAGGGTTAGTGTGTGTGGTTCACACCTAAATGACACGCTTGTTGTCTCATACACAATTGTCACACTGATGACAGCCCATTGCAACTGATATATGTATATATATATATATATATATATATATATATATATATATATATATGTCTATATGAGTGCGAACGTGTGAATGTGTGCGTGTGCGTGTGTGTATTTGTAAGTTCATCTTAAACAAATGGCGAACAGGTATTGAGATTTTACTATGGTGCCCCTTTCACTTTTTTTTTTTCCTTAAAGGAACAAGTAAGAAATCGGAAGTTAAAATCTTATTTTTGACATTTTGGAAACAGAGCTCCTCTTTTTTCTGAAGAGCACAGATACATCTATTGCAATGCAGCCAATGGAAATCCATCTTTTTTTGTGCTTAAGATCAATACAGTTTCATGGCCACTACTTGTTTCTCCTACCCTACAGGAGTATTATTTAGTGCCCTTACCTGATTCAGCCCTTCAACCTTGCTTTTCTCTATGTTGTTTCGCACTCTGCTATTAAAAAAATAATCAAGGACTAACTCTTGGTGTTTAGTTAGAACTTTAAAGCAATAACTCTGTCTTCAGATTCTCAAGAGATACACACAATCAAGAATGAACTTGGTCTCAGCCAGGTAGATGCCAGTTCCCTTGTTCTCACCCAGGTAGATGCTGGCTCCCTTAGTCTCAGCCAGGTAGACGCTGACTCACTAAGCCTGGTTTCTCTGCAGTACTGTGGGAATGGCATTCATCAGCACTTGTAATCACTGAGAGAATACAATAGAATGCAAAGCCTGGTACCTGCATTGATGATGGAGATAAAGATGGCGGTAGTGATGACAATGTTGAATGGTGGTGATAATGATGGTGATCTCTCTCTCTCTCTCTTTCTCTCTCTCTCTCTCTCTCTCTCTCTCTCTCTCTCTCTCTCACACACACACACACACAGTCTTATTGTGTAGCCCTGGCTTGCCTAAAACTTCTTATGTAGACCAGGTTGTCCTTGAATTCACAGAGACCCACCTGCCACTGTTGGGGTTAAAGGCATGCGCCTCCGCACCCCAGTAGTAATGGGAAGTTTTAGCTAGCGCCTTTGCAGTATCCAGAGACCAGTCCTACGTTGAAAGCACTGCATCATAAATACCTCGGTTCATGGGAAGAAAAGTTAGCATAGCGGTTCATTTTAAACTTTGCGTGAGAACAAGGCCATCGTTGGGACACTGGGACCTTAAGGCGGAAATACTCCGGAGCTGTGAGATCTCAGACTGAATCTTTGCTAGTACCAAAAGCCCAAGGGAATTGCAAGGAAACTGACAAGGGACGTACAGTCAAGAGTTCTGCTGGCGCCGGGGATGGGCTATTAATTCCTGGCTCTCCTATGTGTCTCATTTTCTGAGCTTCATTTAATTTTTAAGATCACCTGGGGCCCAGCCTGTTAGACAAGGGAGGCCCAAAAAACTGACTCAGGAGCCAGCTCTGATTTGCTGGCGCAGCCTGCTTCACCTAGCAGTGAGAACCTGTGGAAGGGGAGGGGAGAGGGCTGGCTGGTGTGACACTCCCTCCCAGCCTGCCTGGGCCTTGTCAGCAGCACCATTGATATTAAAATCAAGGGTTGGCACAAAGCGACTGGTATGGCTGGCAGAATTCCAGACTGGCTCTAATGAGCCTCACCTGGGCTAATTACTTTTTTTTTTTCTTCCAAACCCTGCCTGGCAGGTTAGGGATGCCAACTGGTCAAACGGAATGATTGCTGATGGCGCCTGGGAAGGCTCAGTGTGGAGATTTCCCTCCACCAGAGGGGAGTTGGAGTGGAAGGATGGAGGACTTGGGACTACTTCCTCATGTGGCCACAGGGCAGGTTGTCCTATCTGAACTCAAAGGAAATGAAACCTGTGAAGTCAGAGGTGGTCTCTATCCTCCCTGCCCCAGATATGGATGCATCTGCCATTTTGGGAGAAAAACAGGCCCCCAGGTGTGGAGGTTTGAAGGCGCAATGTCCCTAGCGGGCTCAGGTATTTGAACAGTTGGTCTGCAGTCGGTGGTGCCATGTGGGGGAGGGCATGGTGGGGAAAGTACATCAGAGAGGGTGGGCTTTGAGGATTTATAGCCTCACGCCACTTCCTGTTTGTTCTCTGTCTTTCTGCTTCCTATATCTGGTTGACGCATCATCTCTCAGCTATAGGATCCCCACCATTATTGACACCTAGACCTCGAGACTTAAGGTCAAAATAAACTCTCCTAAATTGCTTCCGGTCAGAGTCTTTCAGGACAGCAGCAAGAAGTGACGGGTATACTCCCATAACTCATTCTGTCAAGTGTTTGGTCACATGACATAATGCCACCAAGGAGTGGGGGAGGTCTCAGA